>NC_135357.1:34003190-34603190 GCF_051622035.1 Arctopsyche grandis
CTGCACGGCTTCAGCACAGCACGACTCCCTTTCAAATATGTCATTTTGTTACATTTCTATTCATATCTACCTACACGTCGCGGTCACGTCACGCTTACAGCACTTTGGCCGAGTGCAAGGCAAAATTGGCTTACTTATACATTACAGGCCATGACGATACGGCGCAATATTGCTTACGTCGTATTGTCGAGTACGTACAATATGAATGCATACACGTGCATTCGTAGCTACGCTTCAGAATACAAGTCAGCAAAAATTTTTCGGCGTTTATCGAACGAAAAATTATGTATAATCGCGTTTTTGTTGGAAGAAAAAGCTCAAGAAGGCAATAAAAAAACACGGAGGCGTTTTGATGTGCATCCCATGTTAAAACATAGAAAAACCGAAGGAGAGTTTTGGACACTGTTGTGTTGAGTTGTGGATGGGTAAAATATTTTTTAATATTTCCATAATGATTTTAATTTTTTTTTTAATATTTACGCCAAAACCATGTCGAAAGATTGAACAGCTGTCAACTGTCACTATCGATAATTGGTCCAAAACAGCAAAGCGGCAGACTCATGGCACGTAATTCGCGTATATATCTCCACGATGGCCAAAAAGACGGATACGATACGTTGACGGATGTTGGTGTAAGGCATGAACAGGAAATGTCGGGTACTGCTGTAAGCCTGCCGTGGCGTAAACGTGACGGTTGAAATGAACATACCCATACAAAATGTACCAAAGAATACTTGTCGTACGGCCGGATACCTGCTGAAGTCGGTTCGTGCCGACTAGGTATGAACAGACCTTTAATAGTAAAAATTTGAGTGCGCACATTACACGTTCGCCGATCCAACCCGTTCACCCGTTCGAAATGATAAATGAATGTGTGTGTGTGTTTATATGACTTTGTGAATGTGTGTATGTATGACTTTTCAGTATTTGTTGTATGCATGTCCGGAAAGCTTACTGTGAAAAAAAACGGGAAAAAACCTCTTAATAATAATATTCGTATTTACGATTTTACGCGAGAGTTTGAAGCGCCATTGTCTAGTCAAGGAAGTGTGTTCGTTGGTAAAAACGTTACCAGTTGGTTTATGACGACACGGCTTTGAAGAGACGTTGTTTGAGCTCCAGCCATCACTTGAAACGGGAACAGGAATTGCATGCCTTATTCTGGCATTGCAACGCATGCCGGGTTCAGCTAGTACTCTAATAAAAATGAATTCGGTAATTAAGTAGTTACGAATTTTACACCGAGCGCAGCTGAGTACTTTCACTGTGGGAATTTCGATAAAAATTGTCGGTCACAAAAAATTCGCCCCGAGCGAACATGAATAAGTAAATTTGGAACACGACCGGTCAACTTTGACCTGCATCGCATTGGGTAGTCGAATTCGATTTAGCCATAAGCTCGCACTACAATCGTGGCCATTGACGCGTCGACATGCATTCAAATGCAATTGGATGCGTCACATTCCCGCACCAGTGCAGTTCACCTCGACACCCCTAGTAATGCGATTCCGATATGCAAATGCGCTGGATAATCCGGCGCAAGTTTTATTTCGCAGAAGTCAACCCGATCTCGTCAACTTTTTGCACGCTCGCGTGGGTTTTGACAGTTGCATTAGTGGAACATCAACGCTTTTTGACGTTCAAACATATCCACATACATACACATCAGTGGCGTGCCGTCCATGGATGCTGCGGATGCTGCGCATCCCTTAAAATTTACGTCAAAATATTTTCAAATCGTTTGTTTTCTGAATTTCTTAGTTTTATTTCTCTTTCATTTATTTTTGATTACGTGATGATGATATACATATAACATCTTTTGTCTAATCCAAAATTGACATAAACGAACATCCCCGTTAAAAGGCCGTGGCCGTCTGTGCGTCCGATGCTTGTTTTACACCAAGCTCGTATTGCTTTGGATGCTGAAATTCTCTACAAATTTTTTGCGCATGCGCACAAGTGAGCTGTCACTCTTGCGCATGCACAAGAGTGACACTCTACAGCCGTTTCGCTCGCGTGACACTTGCTCTGGAAGCAAAATCTCCTTTTGCGTATGTATGGACTTGATTCGCTTTTTACATACCTCATTTGCATTTCACATGGTTTTCATGTTAGTGGTAATTTTTATATCTCTTATCTCTTATCCGATCGTTTTCATACTTTGCCATATTGCTCATTTTGGTCATCAATATACGTTAATGTATCGTCTGCCATTACGTTGGAGATAAAATATCGTATACAATGCGTATCAAATATCCAGAATCTCGGGTACGGTGACGTCTATGACGGTACGTAAGGCTACCATAATCTATCTTCAACCTTTTCGCCTTGATATGGCCATATCAGATTTTAATTGTTTAAACGCCTATAATTCACTCTATATTTTATAAAATTTGCTCTATAGGTTCTCGTTATCTCTAATATTTAAATATTTATAGTTTTAACCCTCATATGTATATATAAATTTCAAATTTGGCGTCTAGCTTCATGTAATGTAATACACGATATATATTGATTTTTGGCCAAATATGTCAGATCTGACATTTCACGGCTAAAAGTATATCTCTTCACGGAGTTTTATCTGCGAGATAATTATGTATGGACTTTCGTTTGATTCGTTGATTGATATTTCATACGTTACGTCTTTTAAATTATTTACTTTTATTATAATTTATTACGTCCTAAATTATTATTTATAATGGCCCTAAATAGAGATAGCGAAAGTTACAATGCATGTGGATTTATCGCCGTTTTTGATAATAATTGCAATTGTTATTAAAAATTTACTAAAAAGGACATTTTCTTCTCTACCATATAATGAAAAAGAGATTATTGTTAAGAGCCCAAAACCCACATCAATATTAAATATTCATTCAATAAAAAAAGAAAAAATATCAAAGACATTTTAATCAATATAAATATGAAAATGTTTGGAAAAATCAAATACAATTTAAAAAAAATAAACTGATCGGGTTTTGGACAGCATCCTCTGTCCAGATTGTGCGCAAAATTTAATAGTTTTATCAGGTATTCGTGTCAGTGCTGCATTCTAATTACGGGTGATGAAATTACTCTTGCATCTGCAACCATGAATTCGTTCTAAATTGACATTTGCGCCAGCTTTAAGTTAATTCGGGTCGGAAAATCAAGGCTGTAATAAATGTTTATCTTGGGGAAAATGCACCATTGAAAGCCACAGTGATTGAATTAATCGTTTTAATTTTGGTTGAGAGAACAAAAATGCGACAGTCATATTGAAAACTGTCAACTGATGAAAATGTCCGTGCTGTAGAAATTAGTGGAAAGTTTTTGTTGTAAACAATGCTCAAATTTTAATACTAGGCGAACGTCATAAGCGTGAACATTATTTTCATGGATTTTAAAGGGAATGAATAGATTATGTATTGTTCGTTGTGTTCATTTGTATCAGAACGTCCAAACTAGACCAGCAGCGTGGCTCTGTAGTTGCGTTCATACTAAGCACCGAGGGGCGCTGGGTTCGATCCCGTGAGCTAACCTCCATTGAAAAGAATTTATTCTGAGTATGATCTGAAATGCTGCTCGTCAGACTTGGATATGTGTGACTCCAAGTCGATCGTTTCCTATCAGAGTTTGCCAATTTATCTGATTTCATTGTTGAAGCGGTTCCACCATCAAGTGGCAAAATCCATCCTACCCACTGTGTCACCACTATTTGAATATATTATTTTTATTTTATTTTTAAATTAATCATGCACACTCACCTAACAGATTGCTCCAAAGCGGCGAGTGTGCTAAACAGATTAAAACTCGAGAATTTATATATTAAATACATATATTAAAAAAAAATTAAAAGAAATGTGTCTGTCCTGTGTTCGATCCACAAGTGGTCGTATTATTTTCAAATACCTTTTAAATATATATAATTTATATTTAATTAAGTATATACATATAAAATATATAAAACACCAATAACTATATATATATATAGAAGTTTTTTCTTGATATGTTCGTATTACATATATTCGTACGTTTTGTTGGCAGTATTTTAACTGTGACGTACATATTTTATTTTACATAGATATATACCAGGAACGCTTGACAGGAAGACCCCAATGCGCCTTCCTGGACAATTAATAACAAACAATGCAGCGTTTTTATAACATAAATCACTGTATTTCGAGAAGATGAAGAACATGAAATTAACAATTAATTAATTAATCCATTGAGACATCTATTGATTTAGACTTTTTTACAAACTGTACATACATTAAATACAGAAGATTTGTGACACAGCAGGTAGGATGATTCTTTTTTGCCAATTTTGAGGAACCGTTTCAACAATGATCAGATAAAATTGGCAAGCTCTGATAAGAAACGATTAAAGATTAGCCCGGAATCGATCCCAATAATCATTTGGTGCTAAACATAAACGCAACCATTGAGCCACACTGCTGGCTGATGTTGAATATGTCAAATCGAAACGACTATTATAGTACGGCTAGCGTTATCTTACACGGACACACAGAATAGCGCTATTATATATGTACATATTATATACATTCCTATATATATATAATATGATTCGTCTCAGGTAGCAAGCGTAACATTCGTAACAGGCCTGTATAATATTTGATGTATTATTGTACGATGTCATAGTCGAGTAAGCTTATTTGTTACGAATGTTTGAAAATGATCTTTATCTTGTTTCCCAACGAACATTTATTGATTTGATCAGTTATTTTGCAAACGTTTGCCGTTTGAGTGGAAAGACCGCAGATTTTATAAGCGTCTTCGGTGGCGGCCATTTTGTCGGTTTTGGCGACGCCATTTTACCCTCCATTCTCGCGTGATAATTGTTGTTTAATTTTCGCTTTACCGTTTCAACGTTAATTAAGCCTTTTGTGTCGCATTTAAAATTTATTTACACACATAAATACACATCCTTGCACAAACAAACGTATGTCCTGTCCGAGATGAATATCTTTCAAAACCGGAAACGAACGCTCGGGGAACAGGCAAAAAGCAAACAAACAGTCTCGCTCGTTAGAAATATTAATCGCACGCATGTCACGATTAATACAATTTCGGGTGTGGACAACGTTGAATGCCTGCGGTGGGATTTCCCGGGAAATTTCAGCGTTACTGAATCCCAGAAAAATAATCAAATTAAAAGTACACAAGTACCTACTTGTCTTTTAAAATGTTCTTTATTTTTATAATGCAAAAGTATATTTTTTATATATGCCAAAGTATCATTACATATTATGATAGTAGATAGACTGCAAACAGACACCGGTGATCTAACGTTGGATGGAGAGGTGTTAAAAAGAGTAAAAATATTCAAATACCTGGGTACCTGGCTGAATGAAACGATGGACCCAGCTGAATATCTAAAAATCCGCATCTAGATGGCTGGAACAGCATTTAGCAAAATGAAGGCGGCGCTTACAAACAAGCATCTGAGTCGTCTAGTTCCAAAACCCGGTATCTGCATATTTGGTCAAAACTGAGATAAAAATGTATTCCGATTCTAGGAATATTTTCACACAATACTGTATACTTGAATTCTTTCTAAAACCAAGTTAAATGACTAAAAAAATATATTTAAAATCTTGTTTTGTTCCAAAGAACGGCAAAAATTCTCTCTGTTTATTCGAATTAACAGCAAAACTGCCAACAGCCAATCAGAACACTGCATATGGCAAGATGGCGGCTATTTCGACCGGTTACCTGGGTGCAACTGTCATTCCGCATTTCCTTCGTAATTGCTGTTATCATGGACGATCTGTCTCGAAGTATTGAAAAAACCAAAGATGGAAATACAAGAAAGAAAACAATCCGAAAGAAATCGTGAGCAAAGGAATGGAATCGCCGTGAAAGGACAACTCGGGAACAAACACCGGCAAAATCGTTTTCAAGTCTTAATATTTCATTTAATCTCAAAAATTTTCCAAAAAACTGAATTGCAAAATAACTTTAAATCGTATATCTTCCATTAAAATAAAACTTTGTAAATGAAATCCACTAAATAAAGTAGTGTCAGAAAAACTGCGTTTACCAACAAATGAGTAAAATGCTTTTACCGGGTTTTGGAACTAGACGACAGAAACAAGTTCCCCGTCTCTCCCAATCATGCCGAGGACAGCTTAATTTGATATTTTTTTGGTCCAAGGGGTCTTCAGCATACGCCAGTAGACCCACATCTCAAAAGCTTCGATGCGGCTGATCATCCTGGTCTTCAGACTCCACGTCTTCCATCCGAGTAGTAATATTGTTCAGACGTAGCTCTTCGCGAATCTCAACAGCGTACGAAGATTGAGATTATCTCAATCTCGGACACATAATACGGGGTCCAAAATACGAATTTCTCCGTTTGATAACCATGAGGAAAATAGAAGGAAAGAAATGGATTGGCAGGAAAAAGTCTTGTCTTGGCAAAGAAACATGCGCATGTGGACCGATATAAGCGCCAAAGACCTGTTCCGAGCCGCTGAAGAACAATGCGGATATCTTCAAAAAATCGACGAGGTGGTCGCTAACGTCCAGATACGGAGAGGGCATTAAGAAGAAGATATACATACATATGTATAATCCTTCAAGGGTTGATAGCTCATATCATTTAGAAAATTTTGAGCCACACATACTTTACTATGTGTTTAGTTTTTAGTTTTTAGTATTTAGTCTTATGGTTATTTTTATTTTCTTTTATTTTTTAAAGATTTTTAGTACAAACACCAAAATCTCACAGTTAGTTGCTTATACTGTCGAAGTCAAAAGCGCTATGTTGGTCAATTATATATTTTTTTGTTTTTCTAATGTTTATTCAATTCTACCAATGAGCTATAATATGTATGTTGTTGTCTTTTCTGTTGAAAAGCAAACCACGCTGAAAATTTCGCCAACATTTCCAACTAGAATTATTCAGAAATCCAATATGAAGCAGATATAAAAATTGTAGCTAATCCGAACAAACCCTAGATAACTACCGCCGAGGATTTCGAGTTTTGTAAAGGTGTGTTTAAACTCTCTAATATATCTTGCAACAATATAAAGTAAACAAAAAAGTATACTAATGAATGTATTGTACCAAAACAAGTTCCATCTTCTTCATTGTTGTTAAAATGTTATGCTCACAATCTAAATACTAAGCCACAATCTAAAGTACTCAGCAGTTAGGGATTTCCATCGGGAAATTCTGCTATGGTTATAAATTCAGAAATTCCGGTGTAAACCAGTCATTATTAACATTGACACGGATTACACGACCCATGTTCAATGCATTTTTTTTCTAAAATGCTACCTGAAAAAACTTAGCGTTTTTCAGGCCCATGGACTCGTTGGCTCATATATTTTAGATACCTACTGTAGCTGTAATCTGATTAAATATTTCAGTTTTTCTGCTGGTTCTTTTTTTTACTTTATCTATTATATATACGTAGTTTATTCTTTTAATGAAGTCTTCCCGTGAAATTTCAGGCAGTGATCTGGATTCTTTATTTTTTACAGATTTATAATTAATCTGTGAGGTATTGTGGTTTGAACGTTGTGCATTGAACGATCCATTTTTAATTTATCTATAAGTGGGATTTTTTCTTCTTAGAAAGGTCAAAAATGTTGTGCCCACTACTGTGTCCACACCCCTGACGTATCAAGCTTAAAATTTATATTTGTATTTTTTATGTACTAACTTAGAGTTGATAAGGTTTTGTTCAGAATTCGTAAACTGAAAGTAGTATTTTTTTTTTAAAACAATATTTCAGTATTTTATTTTGACCTTTTAAATTATTTTAATCTTTTTGATATTTATTGTGTATAATACTGATAGTAATTAAAAAAAATTGAACAAAATCCGACAACCGGAAGTAGAACTTTTGTCTTGTGCAAGTTTCCATACATTTGCCCTCAATTTGTATCGAAAATGCTTAGTATTTCATAATGCTGCCGGTATGTGTGAATGTGTCTGTACGATTCAATATAGAATTTTGTTTTGTGACTTTCTTATATTCCTCAAATACATAGATAAAGTCACGGTTTGGTCACACCCGAATTTTTTTTCAATGCTACTGAATAGGCTTAGCCGGTGGTATTCTTGTTTAATTTGTACATGCTCAAAATACAACGCCTATTGGTGTTTTTCAGGCCCATGGACTTGTTAGCAAAACGCCGATTAGCGTTGGTCAGCATTTAAAGGATTGGCTTTAATTTTTTTAAATTTTCAAAAAAAAAAAATCCTACTTTCATAATTAGAAGACCCAAAATGCTTATACATATTTTTGGTATAATTTTGTACCTATGTTTGTTCAAAATCACGTTCGTCCGTACATTTGGCTTCTCAATTTCTTTCATCGAGCACCGGCTGCCGCAAATTTGTAGGCCTCATCCTCCTTCCTTCTGGTCCCCTAAAGCCTCCTTTTACCCCCTCCCATTTCTATCTCCCATCCTTTCCATTTTCCATCTCCTTTCGAGCTATATTGCGGTGAGGCGACGTCAAGTGGTCTCCTCACCTGGCAGCACACTTCACTAATTATCCCCGTGCCAGAGGATTCGCATTAAAATGATTGCCATAGTAATATAAGCGCATTCATACACATCAATCATAAATAAATACACCTACATCACGTCAGAAAACACGTCTAATAAATTCGAATGAGATGGCGGGTGTACACGCACAGGCATAAAAGCCAAAACTCGATTTGATGCAAAGACTGATTTCGACTATCGAATATTATCAACGTGTTACATTTTCGTGATAAAATGATATATGCATACTAGTATGCTTACCCCACATATTTACCCCATATCTAAAACTCATAAAATGTGCTGTTAAATTTATCGTAAGTTAAACAACTACATAGCTCTTACGTCGTTATCACAAAATCAATATAGATAAAGATAGACGTCGTCTGCTTTGCACATGGCGAACAAACATGTAGGAAAAACGGATATTGATAAAGTACGATTTATTACTAACAAACTAACCAGTAGATTCTATGGCAGAATCACTAACAGTGACCTGTGAAGAGTCTCAGTCATTACTATTGGTCGGATCAATTGTTGTAAATGCTTTGTTAATGGTTCGCCGAACCTTTTTTTTTTTGTACTCTAGCTTTGTAAATAGAGCCAAACCGCCCCGATTCCTAGAAAAAGCACTGTCTGTATCCGTAGTCTAGTCATTACAACAAAATGTCTATGCCCTTCAGGTATAAACACAGATTACCTAAACACAATCTGCTATAGATCGTCGACTTTAAAGAGTCTTTAATTAATATTATGTATTAGATGTATGAGCATTTATAAGAATTGTAAATATGTAGGTTTTTGAGCTCTTTTTCCTATTACGCTGTACATTAACATTAGAATAATATAATACTATGATTTGTAATAAAATAAAATTAAAATTATAAAATAGAAAATGATCAGTAGATCAGTAGCTATTAAAATAGATATAAGATGTATTGTGAACATAATTTAGTAATAATAAAAAGCATTTAAGAATCAAAATAAAATTTGGTAAAACTATTCAAACAATAAATTTTCCATCTAACAGTAACCTGATGATTTATTGGCTTTTGAAATTGGAATGTTAGATATACCCACGGCCGATGGACAATTTTCGCTCGTAAAATTTCTAGCTTAGTCTGCAGATTAAAAAAAATTCAAAACGACAGTGAACTTCCACTGCTGAGATGTGTATGTGTGTGTGTGTGTGTGTGTGTGTGTGGCATTAAAGGCTTTTACGACGCATTTTACTGGCGGCCATTTTATCTTGGCGGAAGTGTTTTACGGTTCGAGACGGGATTTAATATCGGACACGCAGACGGCCGCGAGAGGGTTAAAGCTTCTTACGTTGACGACTTTCTTACCTGATTTAACCCTAGTCCACTCTCAAGGAAGTATCTGAACCTATTACGAATTTCATCTCGACGCACAGTGGGCGTTTAGTGCAATATCATCGTCAAAATATATCCATCGGGATATCCGGCCCTTTTACTAATTCCGTACATTTTCCTCTTATATAATCAAGATAAAGTCCATAGGAAGATTTCTCCTCTCACCTCCTTCAAATTAATTGTTCAAATAATAAAATCCCAACGGAGAAGACTAGTGCAAACTTTTCACGTACTTCATACAGACATGTGGTCAACCAGCAGCGTGGTCTAGTGGTGAGTGTTGAATTATTTTCTGCATAGTTTATGTCACGGGTTCGATTCCCACTATAGTCGTTGTTGGCCAGATTGTTTCTTATCAGAATTTGGCAATTTTTCTGATTTTTATTGAAACCGTTCCTTTAAAATTGGTTTTCCCTTCCCAATTTTCACGTTATATAATCACCCAAATAACACGTTCTTCGTATTTCTTTTTATATCTACGCCTTTAGGTTGATGTATATATTTATATTTGGTATTTTGGTATATGTGTATTTGGTATGTATATATATATATATATATATATATATATATATATATATATATATATATATATATATATATATATATATATATATATATGCTGTATGCTTGGCATAACGAGGAAAGACAGAAAGCAGAACACGTGGGTGAGAAGTATGAAAAGGGTAGTGGACATAGTGGATATAGTGAAGAGATTGAAATGGCAATGGGCGGGTCACGTAGCTAGGAGGATGGACGAAAGGTGGACAAAAGAAGTGCTTGAATGGTACCCGAGAGAAGGCAAAAGAGTAAAAGGAAGACCGCAAGGAAGATGGGTGAACGAAATTAGGAAAATATGCGGAATGAGATGGATGATTGTTGCTCAAAACAGAGACGAGTAGAAGCGTGTTGGAGAGGCCTTCATCCAGCAGTGGAATGGCTGTAAATGATGATGATGATGATATATATATATATATATATATATATATATATATATATATATATATATATATATATATATATATATATATATATATATATATATATATATATATATATATATATATATATATATATGTATATATATATATATATATATATATATATATATGAAAAAATATGGATATGTATGTATGTATGTATGTGTGATCTTATTCAAAATTTTATATTATTATTTGCTCATAAATTCTGCGACCATCGCACAGGAAAAAATCAATTCAAATAATACATTTTTTCATAGACTTTTCATAAGCCTTTTCAAAGGCTTTGAGCATTGCGCAGAGCTAAAGAAAAATCGCACGGCGAGATTTTATTGAATCTTCACGACTCTTTCGCGTGTGGATTTTATATATATATGTATATATATTTTTATCACGCATGTGCCCCACTTTATATAAATATACATGTATACATTTATTCAGCGATTTCCAACATTTAATTTCGAGACCTAGATAAACCCTTCGAGCGGAAATCGTCTCTTTTGATCGTTCGATCGAAAGACGACCAGCTCAATTACACACACGAGAACCGAGATTGCTAATACATACATACCGCACGAAAGTCGTGTATCTCGGGGAAAATTCTGCGGTATTGGGATTATTTAAATCCAGCCTATTTGAAGCTTTCAACGTGTTTATTGTGCGAAATTTAAACTTGGAATATACACATGTATGCGTGCAATTTATGTATATTATAAATGCTCACTGGAGCGTTATTCACTCGTCGAGGATTTTCAATAGACCTTTTATGTATGTATATTGTGATATGAAAACCGTTGGTTTTTGTTAATGATTGTGTACGTAAATATGATATTTTTTCACAATAATGTTCACCGGTTCGTGGGCATGTGTTGATTGGATTTTGCGGTCTGAAGGTTGAGCTTTGCTTTCTTTAAATCATTTCGTTCGAATATATCGCAGAATTTAATCAAAACGTTAGTAACATTTCTTTGATCTTTTTTCTTTAGTTTATTATATTCTTTGTATTGATATTTTACTGAATGAACTCTGATATAATGTTAAAATCCTTTGGAATGATGAACCAATTTTTTTTAATATTCTTAATTACATATATTAAAAATAGTATTGTGCCCGATGGAATATCATCGCATAAGCGATGGCATATTAAGCTATTAATTAAAAAAATAATTAAAAGAAATGTGTCGATTCTGTGTTCGATCCGCACGCAGACGTATTTTTTCAAATACCTTTTAAATATATTTAATTTTATATTTATATTTAAATGGTAAAAACTACATTCCTACTGTTATGAACCTCGCTAATCAATGTACATACATACATAGTTCCCACAATAATCAAATTCACTTTCTCACATTTATACGTGAGTAGCAAGTCCATTAAAATCCCTGCTAAGGGATAGTCAGATAAGACAGGAATGCCGGACTTTGCCCAACCCAAAAGATAAAAATCATTTATATAGTCACGATTTGATCACATATGTAAGTTAGTCATCACCATCGAGACTCTGAGAGTGGCAGTCATCATCATCGAGACTCCGAGAGTGGTAGTCATCAATATCGACCCCGCAAGCATCAGAACCAAATGACCCAAAGTTAATTAGTGAAACAAAGTTCTACGTATCTCATTTTAAATTCATCATCGTTCCATAATTAAATCTTTAGTTTTCAAATATACATACATAGTGAATAGCCCGATGAAATATCATCGCATGGGTATAAAATTATCGTATACTCATATAAAACTAAAAAAAAATTCCGGAACCGTAACCGTTATTTTCGTAGACTCTCATAGATAGTTTTCAATTTTTTATTTGTAATAATTTTCAATTCTTAAAGTTAACGTTAGCAAAATGGTAATTAAAGTTAACAAAATGTAATATTTTCCGATTATACACAAACGGTCATTGACCTCATAACGTTGAATATTATTATTACACATAACAAATTACGTGCATATACATATGATGTGTATTTACAACACGTATTCTGGGCGAGGATATGGCGTGCGGCGCGGGCTCGTGAGCACATCGCGTTTGGATCGGAGGGTCCGAGGTTCGATTCCCGGCGCCCGCGGTGAATGAAATCAATTTTTTTCTCGAATATCGTCAAAATATAAATAATTTAAATTTAAATTTAAATTTAATTAAAAATAAATAGATAAAAAAAATGGTTCGAAACCTCGCTAAATGAAATTAGTAAAATAACGTATTTTTATATGGCGAGAAGGAATATTTCAATTGAGGTTTAAAAAAAAGGCGAAATGAAGAATTGGATTTGGCGTGATGTTCGTGACCATTAGCTCAATTTAGACATATATTCAGGCTATTTGAGATGAGTGGTTCGAGTCGCGGCAAAAGTAAACTCGACGAAAAATGAATTTATCGATTTTTATCGATTCATTCATTATGTTCGGCGAGAGTTAGGACACACACACACACAGGTTACCGTCTTTATATATATGATATATACCAATAACATAAATGTAACGTTTTTAAGATAATAAAGAAGTCTTGGTTTGTTAACCAAGTAATTTAAAAAATATATAAATTGCGTTTTGGAACATGACATTATCTACATGTAAACAATATAAAACAACAAAAGAAAAATTTATTAATTAATTAATTTTTCAATAGATGGCGCTAAATGCTCAGAGACTAATTTAATAATAATAATAGCTTTTATTCCAGACGATGAGGAGAATAGTGCAATCCCCAACGCCCATATAAATATTATATAGATAATAATAAAAAAAGTATTGAAAAATAGTAAACAAAAAATAAATAAATAAATACATAAGTAAATATATAAATATTACTGATAATAAATAATAATAATAATAAATAATAATAATAATAATAATAATAAATAATAATAATAATAATTATAATAAATAAATAATAATAAATAAGTCTAATAATAATAAATAATAATAATTTTATGTCTATTCAAGGCGGTCAGTGTAGCAGTTCCATCCATCGAACATACAATGAAGAATGCAAATGAGAAGATGCAGCAGCAAGAAGACAATTAGGCGATAAAAATATACGAAGACGTAGAGAGGCCGCTCTCATCCTGAGAATGGCTTTTTGGCCGCTCTCATCCTGAAATTTGTGTGAGGAAACATTGGTAGCAAACAGTAAACATATATCGAAGCTTTTTGTTGATTTTGTTACTAATTTATTGAATAGACTTTTCAAAATTTTCACCACTCTATTTGAAAATAAGGATTCTCTAATTACATATATTGAAGTAATGGTGAAAAATAATCGTAATAGACACGTTTGAAAATACTCGATTATCTTTCTCGGTGACGTCTATTGTCCACATTGCCAGATTTATCCACACTATTCCGATCGTTTTTTTCCCTTTTCGCCACCCCCTCGCTATGTCAGATTTTAATTGTTTAAACGCCTATAACTTTTGTGCATGGAACACGTCTTGTAGAATTTTAATACGAATAATTTTTCAGTTGGAGCTGGCGTGATGGGGCGCAAAAGGCCTCTTCTGGCAGGTGGGCCTAGGGCCTCTATGAGCCCCACCAAAAGGACTGTGATGGGCCTTCTGGCGAGGGCGAGGGCTGCTCAAGCCAAACACCTGCCCTCCACTGCCTTCAGGCCAACACCCGAGTAAGTAACTTACATACAAATATATACTTAAATATACACTTGCGAAATATCAAACGTATCTATACGTTCACATGTGTACCTGCACCATAGCCCATCGAACGAGATTCTGTAATTGTAATAAAGCGTAACCTTAGGTACTTGACCCGTCCGAGTCAAAGGGTTATATTGTCCCTTTCCCTTCTCCTCTGAAAGGAGCGACGAGATTTAATCGACGACACAATAAAACTCCAAGCCGAACGTTGCCGATTCAATGGAAACTACAAAGGGAACTCGACCTTAAACCGATTAAGCCTTTGACCGATTTATTTCTTTATTAGGTTCGCGAATTTGAAGCCGTCCAAGGGAAAATATATATATATTATAATATTATTACATGTATTTATGTGCCTGCAATATACCAGCCAGCAGTATGGCTTAATGGTAGCGTGTATGTATGTTTAGCACCAAGTGATCAGTGGGTTCGATCCGCCATACTGCTGGTTAGATTTGGCGGTATTTGTGACTCCAAATCGATCGTTTCTTATCAAAGTTTGCCAATTTTATCTGATCATCGTTGAAACAGTTCCTGAAAATTGACAATAGATCATCTTTCCAGTTGTCACAAATCTTCTGTATTTATAATGTATATAATAATAGCCAGCAGCATAGCTCGGTTGTTAAGCTTCTGCTTAACACCGAGAGGCACCGGGTTCGATCCCATGAGCTGACCTCGATTGGAAAAGAATTTTTCTAAGTATATCTGTAGTGCTGCTGGTCAGACTTGGATATTGTGACTCCAGGTCGATCGTTCCCTATCAATTTTCTCTGATTTCATTGTTGAAACGGTTCCCGTTTAATATTGGCTAAAAATCCTTCCTTCCTACTATGTCACCACCATTTGAGTATGATTAATGAACAATAAAATGTATGTACAATTCATAGATGTCTCGCTAATTTGCGAGTTGTTCAGTGTCTCGTAATTCAACGACTTGTAATAAAAATGCTGCATTGTAATTGCAATTGGCCAGGAAAGGCGCATTGGGGTTTATCTGTAAGGCCTTCCTAGTATATATGTATGTAAAAAATAAATAAATTTGTAAAAATTATGTACAAAAATCTAAATCCATAAATGTCTCAATGAATTAATTCTTTAATTAATTAATTAATTTTTATTTCGTGTTCTTCAGCTTCTGGAAATACAGTGATTTATGTAATAATAAAATGCTGCATTGTTTGTAGTTAATTTTCCAGGAAGGCGTATTGGGATCTTCCTGTCAAGCCTTCCTGGTATATATCTACATATTTAAAATAAAATAATAAAATAAAATGTACCTATAGCTAAATTTATACTAATGACCGCAAGACTTGAAATTATAATGTTTTTGCTGAAATTTTAGCCTATCTACAATACTATGGAACATATATAGGATCTAATGGATCCGTTTGTTGAAGCGTGTAGAATCTACATACATATAGGCGTTTTGGGTATCACTTTTGATCCTTAACTCACCTTTTATTTATTTATTTATTTTATTAATTGAAAAATCAACAGACAGGATGTACAGAGATAGGTATAAAAAACACAAAAAGTAAATAAATAATATATGTAACACCCGAGTCCAATAATAGATTTTTACAAAAATGAAAAAGATAAATATAAGGAAAACAAATTAAAAAGTAAAGAATAAAGGCATGACAAAATATGTAGTACATTGCATAATTAAACTATAGTATTAAAATAATTGGAAAAGGTTATAAGATAGAATATAAGAAGAAATTGAAATTTACAAATATAAAAAACAAATGAAAAAGGTAAATACAAAATAAACAAATGAAATGGAAAGGAATGAAAGCTATAATATGATTAAATAGCACATTACATAACTAAACTAAAGTATAAAAATAATGGAAATATTGGAAAAATAGAATAGAAGAAAAAATGAATCAATCGGTCAAGATTCTCTTGATGTTAGACCTGAATTGATGTAGGGAAATACCAAACAGATCAACCTCATTCAGCTCTCCGTTAAACATACGATAAACGCGCTGCAGATAAAAATATTTTTGGGAATTAGTATTGAAAGGATCAAGTGAAAAGAGTGCAACGCGTCTAGGGTATCGAACTGGGATTCTGAAATTAACCTTATTCAGTAAATCAGAACAATCAAGGAAACCATTTATGAGCTTAAAGAAGAATATAGCATCAGAATGTCGTCGCCTGACAGAAAGATTGTTAAAAGAAAGGATTTTTAAAATGTCGGAAACAGTAGAATGGGTATAGGTAGGAAAAAGGTAGCGTAAGGATTTAATAAATTTAAGTTGAACTTTCTCAATACAATTAATATGGGATAAATAAAAAGGTGACCAGATAATTGAGGCAAATTCAAGGTGAGACCTTACAAAGGAAAAATAAAGTAATTTTAGTACGTAAGGATCATTAAAGGGTTTTGTTGAGCGGAGTAGGAATCCAAGAGATTTAAATGCTTTGTTGGTAATAAAAGAAATATGTTCAGAGAAATCTAGTTTATCATTGAGTATTACACCAAGATCCTTAATAGAAGATGACGTGTTAAGGATTGAATGATTTAATTGATATTGATTAGTAATAATTGACTTATTTCTAGTGAAATTTAAAATAGAGCATTTTTCTAGATTAATAAAAAGATCATTATTTAAACAATATATAGAGAATCTATCTAGATCTTCTTGTATCTTATGACAATCGTCTATGGTGTATATAGGTTTGTAAATTTTTAAATCATCAGCGTAAAGAAGTATAAAGGAATGTTTGAAGATGTATGAGATATCATTAATATAGAGTAAAAAGAATAAGGGACCTAAATGCGACCCTTGTGGGACACCGGAAGGAATATGTCTAAGTGATGATCTAAAACCATTGAGAATTATGATTTGGTGACGATTTAGTATATACGAAGAGATCCAACGAAATAAATTTCCTCGGATTCCGAGGGACCAAAGTTTATTGAGTAAAAGGTTGTGATTGATTTTATCAAAAGCTTTAGAGAAATCCGTATAAACGACGTCTATTTGGATTCGTTTGTCCATATAAGATGTGAGAGTACTAGTGACCTTTCACAACCACATCAAGACGGTCGCTGACGTTTCCTTTCGTCGACTCGGATTTGTCTTGAGATATGCTAGGTTATTCTCCAACCCTTTGTCTTCTCACATGCTTTTCAACTCGCTTTTGAGAAACAAGCTCGAGTATAATGTGATTGTGTGGAATCCGCATGAAGGAAATTACTCAATAATGATTGAGAAAGTGCAAAAAGCAATTCTTCGTTTCCTATATAAGAAAAAGTATGGGTATTACCCATGTCTCTACCCTACTCCTTTCCTTTTGGGCATGCTTGAGTATAATTCCCTTGAACTTCGGGGAAACTTCTGACTAATACGTTTTGTTCTCCAGCTTCTACGTGGTAATACGTCATGCCCGCCGTTGCTGGAACTGTTGGCACTTTATGTACCTAATAATTATGTGCGTGGTAGACATCATCATTTGATGGTTGTACCTCCTGCTCGCACAGTTCTTTATCGGATGGCTCATATTCCAAGAGCTATCCGACTTCTCATTTAAATCGTTGCTGCTGAGCCTTGAATGTGATATTTTCCACCTCAGTGAGCGTAGGTTATTGGAGATTATTTTAACCTATTTGTATGGCAGCCTGCGCTCATCATTACTTTCATAATTGAATGTGATGTATGAGTGAAACTTTGATCTTCTCTCTTCCATTTGGGCTTTGCAGGGATGTGTTGTATTTACAGCTGGTTATTATTTTTATTTTTATTGCTACAAATCAATATACACTCGTCATTACAGATCGCTCCAATGCGACGGGTGTACGTTAACGAAATACAGAATACATAAACAATCAGAAATCAGAAATACAGTAATACATATACAATCAGAATATATAGCATATAATAATTAATCAGAAATAATAATCATAGAGACATCTATGGATTTTTTTTGGATTTTTTTGTGTACAATTTTTATACATATAATAAATACGAAATTATAGAGATGTCTATAGAGATAACTATAGATTTCAGATTACTGTGTATAATTATTACGAATTGTACACAGGCAGATTTTTTGTGACAACAGGAATAGATCTAATACCAATTTTCAGGAACCGTTTCAGCAATGATCAGATAAAATTGGCAAACTCTGATAGAGAAACGATCGATTTGGAGTCACAAAACCCCCAAATCTAACCAGCAGATTTGGCGAGGACTAAAACCTTTGACCTCAGTGGTGCTAAATATATACGCTACCATTAAGCCAAACTGCTGGCTAGATATATATTATATATTGGTGCTGCCTACAAGTGCAAGACATACCCTACTTTATATTTTATTATTTGGTAATTTAACTTTATCTATTATCTGTTTATGTATACATTTATTTTTAGGCTGTGTATATATTATATGTACATATTTTTATTTTTCTCATCTCTCTGTATTTTTTCGACCATTGTGGCGCATTAGGGACTCCTTTAATGCTTCAATGATCCAAATTTAAACGATACATAAAATATTATATAATTAAGTTAATTTTAATCTCAGAACAATACAATTTCAATATCTTGAATTTATTCTTCCTATGCGTGTCAATTGTAAATAAAATAGTTTAATTAACTTTAATTTAACAATATACATATGTATGTATGTTTGTAAACCAAAATGTTATACTTTCGATAACTTAAAAAAAAAACATATTCCAATGAATATACATACATACAATTTATTTATCTTATTTTTATAAATACAGAAAATAATAAAGTTTTAAAGGCTTTCAAATCTCACATAGAAAATTGATACAAAAATATTCTTTACGATTATTTTTTATTTCCTATAAATATTTAGCCTTTGAATTATTTCTTTTAAAAATCGTCAATAATTTAAAAACTATAACTCATGTATATTTTCACCTTAATCAGAATTCGAGTGGTTAAAGGGCTTTTTCATATTATATTTAATAAAAAAATATATACATATATATATACAAATGTACATACATATATTATCTTAACGACTTTTTGACCTGTCCTCTCAACCATTTTCAATCAAATCGGCGATTAACCAAAAAGCCAATAAATATCGACATAAATCCTTCAAATACATACAAGATTACGGTCTATATTTCAATGTAGGTCCATTGTGTGGCCTTAATCGTAACCCCCAAACACCCACAGAGAATACTTTCATTAAAATCAGATGAATGGCGACCCCCCATTGATATACCGTGCGCTTCCTTTCTGCGCCATTTTTCTTTTGGCACCAATTTTCAGGTGTCCTTTTTTGGTCTTTTTTTTTTTTTTTGAACGTACGATTTTTACGGTCAGAAAGTAAAAGTCCCGGAGCGTATCCGGCAATTAGGTCCCCTTTTTTATCTGTCCGTAGGTACCTAAAAAACCTACGTGTGTCGATTGTCAAACATCGGAAAATTGAAGCTCGGTTTTTAGTCGTACATATGTATTATGTATTAACCATTTAAAACGATTGGATAGTGTGAATTGAAATCTTTTCAAGTAGTGTTTTATATATACTGTTATCAAATTGAAAGCTTTTAAGGTTATTGTAATCGGTTATCGTGGACTTATAACGATACCGATGGAGACCTATGTTAATATTTTTACATACCTCCTTTACGTTTCACTTACGATTACAATTCAGGAAAAAGTTTGCCTCTTATCTGATCGTTTTCATACTTTGCCATTTGGTCATCAATATAAGTAAATGTATCCTCCGCCATTACGATGGTGCAAAAATATCGTGTAAGACGCGTTTGAAATTTGAATTTCTGAAAAGTGACTGACGTCTATCCAGTTCTTAGTTTTAAACATAGATGGCGGTCGTAAAATAAAATTATTGGTATTTTTATTCAAAATAATAATTTTATATACAAATTATAAAAGAGGTACATATGTTTTTAAAATACTTTTTTTTAATGACAGCTTGATTTTATTACATGCAATTTATATTTTTTGAAAAAAATATAGCTCAAAGAATGTTGTAATAGAATTTTGTATATTTAAGTACAAATTTATGCGTTTAAAATTCAGTATAAAATAAAAATAAATATAGTATTAAACTTTTTTTTTAATTTTAAAGAACAAAAGCATTATTTTTATAAATACAATAGTTTTGTGTCCGTTGAAATTTCAATGAGTGGTTTCGCAAACAAATTGATACATAATTTAAAATAAAGTTAAAATACGTATAGTAATAATTGATCGGAATCGGAACTAAAACAGTAATCGGGAATCCGGAATCGGAACTGAAACAGGGACCGGTATCCGGAATTGAAAATGGAGTCCGTATCCGAAACAAAATGATTCGGAACTGAAAAAATAATCAGGATCCGGAACTGAAACAGTAATCGGAATCCGGAACTGAAACGGTAGTTGGAATCCGGAACTGAAGCAGGAATCCGGATACGGAATTGAAAAAGGAATAGGGAATCGGAACTGAAAAAATGAATCAAGATTTGGAACTGAAAAAGGAATCGGAAACGGGAACTGAAACAGGAATCGGGATCCGGAACTGAAACAGTAATCGGGATCTGAAACTGAAACAGTAATCGGAATCCGGAACTGAAACAGTAATTGGAATCCGGAACTGAAACAGGAATCCGGATACGGAACTGAAAAAAGAATCGAGATCTGGAACTGAAAAAGGAATCGGGAACCGGAACTAAAACAGTAACCTGGATCCGGAATTGAAGCAAAAGTCGGGAACCGGAACTGAAACAGGAATCGGGATCCGGAACTGAAACAGTAATCGGGATCCGGAACTGAAACAGTAATCGGAATCCGGAGCTGAAACGGTAATTGGAATCCGGAACTGAAGCAGGAATCCGGATACGGAATTGAAAAAGGAATAGGGAATCGGAACTGAAAAAATGAATCAAGATTTGGAACTGAAAAAGGAATCGGAAACGGGAACTGAAACAGGAATCGGGATCCGGAACTGAAACAGTAATCGGGATCTGGAACTGAAACAGTAATCGGAATCCGGAACTGAAACAGTAATTGGAATCCGGAACTGAAACAGGAATCCGGATACGGAACTGAAAAAAGAATCGAGATCTGGAACTGAAAAAGGAATCGGGAACCGGAACTAAAACAGTAACCTGGATCCGGAATTGAAGCAAAAGTCGGGAACCGGAACTGAAACAGGAATCGGGATCCGGAACTGAAACAGTAATCGGGATCCGGAACTGAAATAGTAATCGGAACTAAAACAGTAATCGGGTTGAATATATACATATATATGTATGTATATATACATATATACATATTTATCGACACTCCATTTTTATATATATTATATTAGATAAAAGACATCTTTGACTATAAAAATCAAATCCTAGCATTATTTTAACACAAAAAAATATCATATAATATGATATTTCCCATGACACGATAGATACGCACGCACACACACAGCGTGAAATCGCCTACGATAAATCATTTTAATGCCAGCCTTTAAACTGCCATACATATCCTCATACACCCCCTACCTACACGCCCATTTATATTTTATTTATTCGGATAAAATTCACGGTAAAACGTGTCGCCATTTTAGTGTTAAAAGCGACAGCGCGAAAACGGCGACACACTCCGCGTTGTTTGCGTACGCCACCAGAATCCCAAATTCTCTCAGAAAGGTACTCTGCAATAAAAATACAGATACATATGTACGTATTTTAAAATATATACACGGCGTTCGAAAAGTCTCGACCGTTCGTTTGCACGTAAGCAATTTGCGGTCTCGGTCTGAGACCTTCGTTTAAATCACGTTCTCTTCTAATCAGACATAACGAACTGCCAACCGCTATAGCGAGAGCGCCAACTATCTACAATGGGGTGGTTTAAAAAAAAAAGTATAAACTTTAGCATAAGTTTGGGTAAAGTATGTATCTTCAAACTAGTATCCTTGGCTCGCTGCATACATAATTCGAAGGTCCTGTCTTTTTTACAAGCCTCTTATTCGCCTTTTTTCGCAAAAAAATTGAGCTAAAATTTCTACAGTCTTCAAATCGTTTTGAAACTTTGCCATTTTGCGCGGTTTAGTCAACGATGGATATTTTAATCGATTTTTATATATCGATGGTGAAAAATAATCGTAATAACCACGTCCAAATTAGCGACGTAATATGTAAGTCGCATTTAATTTTCAATTCAGAAGTTTCATCTCTATCATGTGTGATCTCACAATCGTTAAAACAGTTCCTGAAAATTGACAATAGATCATCTTTCCAGTTGTCACAAATCTTCTGTATTTATAATGTACATATATAATAATAGCCAGCAGCATATCTCGGTCGTTAAGCTTCTGCTTAACACCGAGAGGCGCCGGGTTCGATCCCATGAGCTGACCTCGATTGGAAAAGAATTTTTCTGAGTACATCTGTAGTGCTGCTGGTCAGACTTGGATATTTGTGACTCCAGGTCGATCGTTTCCTATCAGAGTTTGCCAATTTTCTCTGATTTAATTGTTGAAACGGTTCCCGTTTAAAAAATGACTAAAAATCCTTCCTACCTACTATGTCACCACTATTTGTATGATTAATGTACAATAAAATGTATGTACAATTCAATAGATGTCTCGTTAATTTGCGAGTTGTTCAGTGTCTCGTAATTCAACGACTTGTAATAAAAATGCTGCATTGTAATTGTAATTGGCCAGGAAAGGCGCACTGGGGTTTACCTGTAAGGCCTTCCTGGTATATACATATGTAAAAAAAATAAAAAAATAATTATTTATGAGTCAAGCCAATTAATTCACGCCCGGTCTACTCGTTAAAGTCGCGCTCCCCACCACTGTTAGCATCTGGTATAGTTGATTGACAAATTGTGTTTATAATTTTTTATTAACATATATTATTAACATATATTAATTTTTATTAACATATTTTATTAACATAAGGCTTTTGACAAGGTTAATCACGATTTGCTTATTCGTAAATTATCTAAATTTGGAATTCATGGCAATTTACTTAGATGGTTAACTTCCTATGTTAATTTGAGAAGTCAATTGGTTACAATTAAGGGTTTCTCATCTGCCCCTAGAATAATCCCTTCAGGAGTTCCTCAAGGTTCTCACCTTGGACCACTTCTGTATATTATTTTTATTAATGATCTAATCCCCCTACTGAAGTGTCAATGCTTACTTTATGCCGATGATCTTAAGGTTTTCCATCCTATCAATAGTGATTCGGATTGCTTAAAATTACAATCCGACATTGATATAATATCTGAATGGTGTAATATAAACCTTATGCATCTCAATATTTCTAAATGCTTCTCATTGAAACTTTCCAGAAATCGTAACCTAATTGACTTTACTTACAATATTAAAAACGTAGATCTTATAGCAAAAAATTGTGCCAGAGACTTAGGTATACTTATAGATTCCAAACTATCATTTAATGAACATATTAATCATATTGTTACTAAATCTTATAAACTCTTGGAATTTATTTGTCGAGTTGCGAAGCCCTTTAAGAATCCTCATACTCTGATTCTACTCTATTACAGTTTGGTTCGTAGTAATATGGAGTATGCCTCAATCATATGGTCTCCCTATTACCGAACTCACATTGAGCATTTAGAAACAATCCAGAAGCGTTTTTTGCGCCATTTATCGTATAAGACTGGTCTTAAAAAACTGTTACCATCTTATAATTATCAGTTGCTAGGTAGCATACTAACTAGCTGGTTCGTTGTTTTGATTGTCCGATATTCGGATGCTTTTTTCGAATATATTATCGATTAATAGTGTCGTGTTTTTGCATTGTGTGTAGTGTTATTGGTGTTGCTTTCATTTTTGATAAAAAATTTGCAATTGTGATTTAAATACAGTGGTTAAACTGATTTCTGAAAATATATATCGATAAATTATTATATACTTAGTACGGTAAAAAATAACAAAAGAAGAAAGAATAAGAAAAAATTGTCATTTGTTATTTTTTTTATTTGAATTTTTACAATGGGCGATTGTTGTAAAATGTGGCGTGAACTATGTGTCAATGCAATTGATCGTATTGAGAAAAGATTTTCATCCTTAGAGCAGTTAATGCGAGGCTTGAATTCTCCTGTACTTATTAGAAGTGTTGTGCCTTCTCCTTCTGTTTCTCTCGTTGCTGATGCAGCCGTAAAGATGGGCAAAAAGAAAAGAAATAGACGTAAATCTGGTCTGCGAATTAATCATGAAAAACCTGGACAACCCGCATTACCTGACCGACCTTCGGCTGAACATCCTCCACTTAGACGTAAATTTGAGGTGGGAACAGCAGCTTCGGGAGTTATTGTTTCCGTCAAAAGGAATGTCAATATACATATATGGAAGCTCTCGTTGGACACTTCGTGTGACGAGGTTTTGACTCACGTTAGTGCCATCTGTGGATTAAAGGATGGTATTGTGGTTTCCCCTCTTAATGCACGAGGATCATATACATCCTTTAAGGTATCTGTTCCTGCTTCTGTCGCTGGCCTGTTATTTTCTGCTGGTTCTTGGCCTGCTGGTGTTCATTTTGGTAGATTTAAAGATTGGGGAATGAGCATTAAGAATATAAAATCGAATACTAATACTACTTCTATGTCTGCCACTGACGTTGTTTCATCATTAGAGCTGCGCCCAAGTGTTTCATTTGCTGATGTTTGTTCGGGAGCTGCTAAATGTTTGAAGCCTGATATTAAAACTACGTCTGCAAGTATTGGTGAATCTTCTATGGAAACGGTCGCAGTGACGTCTATGTATGCCTCTTCTCCTACATTTGCCTCTTCTCCTACATCTGCCTGCTCAAATGGTCCTGATAGTCGTGATGCTGTTGTGACTGTGTTGGCTTCTTCTTCTGCTTCCTCTTCCGTTTCGTCTCCGTTGGCTCAATCAAAACTGCCATTTCTTGTCTCAAAGAAAGTCACGCGCCAAACTGGGAAACCGAAAATTGGTAATTTATTACCAAAATGTACGAGGTCTCAGGACAAAGCTGGCTGCGTTTAATTCAGCCGTTTCTACTATTTGTGATGATATGGTAGCACTAACGGAAACATGGTTGACTTCATCATTTTTTGATGCTGAACTTTTTGATTCTTCCTGGAGGGTGCATCGTCGCGATAGAGTTGATCGACGTGGTGGTGGTGTATTATTTGCTTGTCGTGATTGGTTTCGGTCAGTCCGGATGACAAATTTTGAAACTCTATCTGGTGAGGACTTATGGGTGAGAGTTGATTTTATATTTTTGAGAATGTTTATATGTGTGGTTTACATTCCGCCTGCTGCGAAAGAGGACGTATACGAGTTATTGTTTGTGAATATGATGAATGTGCGTGATTTTATGAATGAACGTGATATATTGTTAATTATGGGTGATTTTAATCTACCTAGTGCTAATATTCATGTCCGCAATAAATTTAATTTTGTGATTTCCTATTGCGACATAATACAGATTGGTTCACCCATTAATCCAAGTATGCTTGATATTATGTTAGTGAATGAATGTAATGTGTCAGCAACGATGATCCAATGCCCAAAAGGAACTGCGATCATCCCTGAGGACCTATATCATGATGCATTACATATTGAGCTTTTGTTTATTTCTTCTGTGAGAGCTGCTTCAGCTTGTTCATCGGTTGGGGTTTCCTCACTGCGATGGAATTTTGCTCGTGTTGATTCTGAATTGGTTTATAATGAGGTTCGTTCAATTGACTGGCGCCAAATGTACCTCATGAATACTGGTGATGCTGTTGAATATTTGTATTATACACTTTATAATATTTTTGACAGTCATGTTCCTCGGTTCATCAGTTATCCTAATTCGGAACAACATCGGCGGGTATTTCCGCCGTGGTTTGGGTGCAAACTTATAGCTGATGTTCGTGCAAAATGGTTGTCTCATAGAAGATGGAAACGTAGCCAATCATTTTGTGACTATGAGAAATTCCGGACTCTTAGGAAGATCGTGAAACGTGGTGTGAGTGAGCGATATACTGTCTATCTTAATGAGATGGAGAGTGCTATTGCGGTTAATCCTAACCACTTTTTCAGATTTATTAAGAGTAAGCATATTTCACATGGTCTTGAGCATTCATTCTCATTTGGTAATAAAAGTTTTGACGGTCCTGAGATCGCCAATGCTTTTGCTTCATTTTTTAGCTCTGTCTTTGACCAGAGAAAACCATCCCTTAATGCTAGTTTGGCTTCACAAATTGGTACTGAGGGTGTCGGTATAGACATTCCGCGGGTATCGCTGGGAGATGTTAGGATGGCTATTATGAAGCTGAAGGGGTCTGTTGGGCCTGACGGTGTGCCCCCTGACGTATTAAAGGTATGCTGTAATTCGCTTTTAGAGCCTCTTCAGTTTATTTTTAACCTTATTCTTGCTTCTGGTAATTATCCTGAAAAATGGAAATTATCTAGAGTCATTCCTATTCATAAGAGTGGCTCTAAAAATGAGGTTGAAAATTATAGACCTATTGCTATTATCTCGGCTATTCCCAAAATTTTTGACATCATCCTTCACCGTTTGATTCTTGCGCAGTTTAAAAGATTATTGTGTGATGAGCAACATGGTTTTACACCCTGTCGTTCCACTACCACTAATCTCGCCTGCTTCACACATTTGATCATGTCTAAAGTTGACGTTGGTCAGCAAGTTGATGTAGCCTACTTTGACTTTCGTAAAGCCTTTGATCAAGTCAATAATGACGCTCTTTTGATCAGGTTAGCTGAAGTGGGTTTTTCAACGCGTCTTCTTAAACTCTTTGCTTCTTATCTTAGTGATAGGAAGCAATTTGTTAGATATGGTCTTTATGAATCTCCTTCATTTTTTACTCGATCTGGTGTTACTCAGGGGTCCACTTTAGGCCCATTACTATTTACAATTCTTATTAATAACCTCCCTAGAGTTTTATGTAATGCATCATGTCTCTTGTTTGCTGACGACGTTAAATTATTTTTTGCTGTCAAGGATGAGAGGCAAGCCTCTCTCCTTCAAGCTGATATTAACGCTGTCTTGGAGTTCAGTTCTAGTTTAGGCCTTGAACTTAATTTAAACAAATGTGCAATTATGAGCTATGGACGTGCACATTCACTCTATTGTCACGGATATTCCATTAGATCCGTCTTGTTGAAGCGTGTGGAATCTATTGTCGATTTGGGTATCACTTTTGATCCTCAGCTCACCTTTCACAACCATATCAAAAAAGTCGCTGACGTTTCCTTTCGTCGACTTGGATTTGTTTTGAGATATGCAAGATTATTCTCCAATCCTTTGTCTTCTCGCTTGCTTTTCAATTCGCTTGTGAGAAGTAAGCTAGAGTATAATGCGATTGTGTGGAATCCGCATGAAGCAAATTACTCTCTGATGATTGAGAAAGTGCAAAAAGCATTTCTTCGTTTCCTATATAGGAAAGAATATGGGTATTACCCATATCTCTACCCCACTCCTTTCCTTTTGGGCATGCTTGGGTATAATTCCCTTGAACTTCGGAGAAACTTCTCATTAATTCGTTTCGTTCTCCTGCTCTTACGTGGTAATACGTCATGCCCGTTGTTGCTGGAGCAGTTGGGGCTTTATGTCCCTATTCACTATGTGCGTGGTAGACATCATCATTTGCTGGCTGTACCTCCTGCCCGCACAGTCCTTTTTCGAATGGCTCCTATTCCAAGAGCTATCCGACTTCTTAATGAAATCGTTGCTGCCGAGACTGAATGTGATATTTTCCACCTTAGTGAGCGTAAATTGTCGGAAATTACTCTAACCCATTTATCTGGTAGTCTGCGCTCATCATTGTTTTCATGATTGATTGTGATTTATGAGTGAAATTTTGATTAACTCTCTTCCATTTGGGCCTTACAGGGATGTTTTGTATTTGTAGTTGTTTCTTACATATTTATTGAAACTGGCTGTAGGTGCAAGGCATTCCTTATGCTATATTTTATTTGATATTTATACTTAATCTGTTATTATAAATGCTATTTTTTATGTATGTAGATGTATTTATGTTTATGTTTAATTGTTATTTTGTTTTTTTTCTTTTTTGTGTTATATTTTTTGACCATTGTGGCGCTTTAGGAATTCCTGTTATGCCACAATGGTCTGTTTAAAATAAATAAATAAATATAATGGCAGACTTTCATTTTTCCATATTGCAAGCAACACCTCTTTCAATAGTGCAATCGTTCGTATATGCCGTATTTACGATAGCTTAGATGATTGTCCTGACCTCTTTAGTGACTCTTTTCGTATTTTTAGGACAAAGGTGAAGAAAATAATATGTGGTTGATTTGCTTCTTCACCCTTATAGTCTTTCTTTTTCTTTTTCTTTTCTTTTTTTTTAAATCTTGATGTTTTTGTAATTTTACTTTTTTATATCACCATGTGGTGCTCACTGTAAATGGAATATTATATTTTTATGTATGTTTATTATTATTTTTTGTCTCATTATACAACTTTCTTTTTATATTTTATTCTGTATGTGTGCCTATTTAAATAAAATAAAATAAAAAATATATAATAATAAATATAATATTTCCTTGGTATGATATTACAGAGCGCTCCTTTATCACTGTCGTTCGAGTAGATAACTGTATCGCATTGTGTAATGGCAATACCCCAGCAGTTACAATAGGCTTGATTAATTAATGCTCACTAGATTCAAGCTAGTCGGTCGCACGATTGCGATTGACCGGTTCGATGGCTACTCAGCCGATATTTGACGCTACATCTACATATATTATGCAAGTATAATATATCCTGTCATAGTCATGTGAATTTAATTATTTATTTATTTTATTCTAAACAGACCACTGTGGCATAACAGGAATTCCTAAAGCGCCACAATGGTGCAACAAAATATAACACAAAAAAAAAACAAAATAACAATTAAACATAACGAAAATAATATACTCATCAATTATACATTTGAACATAAACATAAATACATCCATACATAAACATAAAAAATAGCATTTAATAATAACAGATAGAGTAAAAATATCAAATAAAAAATATAGCATAAGGAATGCCTTGCACCTACAGCCAGTTCCAATAAATATGTAAGAAACAACTACAAATACAAAACATCCCTGTAAGGCCCAAATAGAAGAGAGTTAATCAAAATTTCACTCATAAATCACAATCAATCATGAAAACAATGATGAGCGCAGACTACCAGATAAATGGGTTAGAGTAATTTCCGTCAATTTACGCTCACTAAAGTGGAAAATATCACATTCAGTCTCGGCAGCAACGATTTCATTGAGGAGTCGAATAGATCTTGGAATAGGAGCCAATCGAAAAAGAACTGTGCGGGCAGGAGGTACAGCCAGAAAATGATGATGTCTACCACGCACATAGTGATTTGGGACATAAAGTCTCAACTGCTCCAGCAACAACGGGCTTGATGTATTACCACGAAGAGCAGGAGAACGAAATGAATTAATGAGAAGTTTCTCTGAAGTTCAAGGGAATTTATACCCTTATACTCATTTATACTCGTATTTCCAAATAAATCATCAACCGACGAGTTGCACTTTCAATCCTTTCTCGATAATGCATGTATATCAAAAGAAAAAAACTAAAAACACTAGTTTCTATGAAACATTATAATTCTTTATACCTGGGACGTACCTACATAATTCACATTTTGTACACGAATATCTGTATTTGAATTTTTGCTTTATCTATGTATGTACGTAGTAACAATAGATGAAGTTTTGTGATCATGCGAAAATTCGATCTCGAGATTTTGACTGATTCGAACTCCGAATCGATCATTGATCACGTTTTCATGATCTGGGTGTCTGTGTATTTTGGGGATTTTTTGAACACCGTTAGTCCTATCGAACTGAAACTTAGTATTGGTTACTGAAATTCATAATTCTGATGTCAGTGTTTCTGTGTAGTGACTGGGTACAGACGTGTCAGCGTTTCACCATGTACGATAAGGCCTTGTCGATGATTGCCAAGAGCAAGTTCACTTGCAATGACATCAGAGGAATGTGCACTGTCGTCCACGATGCGATGGCCAACCAGAGGATCCCAGGCCAGGTAGACGATGGTCCCTTGAAGGACTTCCGGGAAATTCCTGGACCGAAGCCGTTGCCGATCATAGGAAACCTTCATAAATATGTACCATATTTCGGTGAATCTTCAATTACACTGTTCGACAAATGACGACTTTTTTTTTGGTTCAGAGACGAGATATGACTTTTCTTATAGAATTATGGCCAGTGAACACTAATCTGGTAATAAAAAATGTTGATTGGCTCGAGATTCGGAGATATATGTGTTTTATAAATTGCGCGATTTTTCTATATCTTGGTGTTGTTCGGTCGATGTCTCAAAATCTGTCAATTTCCTGTTCAAAATGAATATTAGAAGCTGTAGTCGGTTATTTTATCTTCCATTTTTAGTACTTTTCAGCTTTCAAATCTCTCTAAGTAGTCATCCAGTTCAAATCAAGAGTCAAAAGTACGTATTTTCACTTGGGATTTTTTCCCACTGTTATTACTATACAATATTACAAACATCGTATTAATACGATAAATAACTTTCATGTAACAATACGAATTTTATATTCGATAAACAACCACAGAGACATCTATGGTGAGCAATATGGCGAAACCTAACTAAAGGTTTGCAACAGAAAATTGGGAAGGAAATGCCAATTTTACAGGAATCGTTTCAATGAAAATCAGAAAAATTTGCAAATTCTGATAAGAAACGATCGACCTAGACAAATCAAGGTCTGGCCAACAACGAGAATTAGCGGGGAATCGAACTCGTAACATCAAGTACGAAATAATTCAACATTCACCACTAGACCACGCTGCTGGTTAAAAAATATTAGGCTATAAAATTTATAATTTATATTACATGTAAAAAAAATCAGTTTGATTCAGTTAGCGGTTTGAGAGATAATTGAATTCAAAAACTTAAAAAAGGAGCACACCTACAATATAAGAGGAGGTACCATTTCCGGTCAACTTAAAAATTTGAAAAAAATTAACGTCGTGTCGATAAGAATTTCCGATACTAAATAATTGATACTAAGTTTCAGTTTGACAGGACTAACGGTGTTACACAGACACACACACATTTTTTTCTAGATCATGAAAACGTGATCAGTAATCGATTCCGAGTTCGAATCAGTCAAAATCTCGAGTTCGAATTTTCGCATGATCACAAAACGTAATATATTGTTACTACGTACATATATGTACATAGATAAAGTAAATATTAAAAAAAAATTTATCCGTCACATACTTATATTTAATTGTTTATAGATATGACAGCCTACGACCAAGAATACCGATATATTTTTTTATTTTAAATGCTTATTATTATTACTGAATTATATTCACAATACATCTTATATATATTTTAATAGCTACTGATCTACTGATCATTTTCTATTTTACAATTCTAATTTAATTTTGTTAGTAATCATAGTATTATATTATTCTAATGTTAATATGTACAGCGTAATAGGAAAAGAGCTCAAAAACCTATTTACAATTCTCATAAATGCTCCTAATACATTTAATACATAATATTAATTAAAGACTCTCTAAAGTCGATGACCTAAATCAGATTGTGTTTAGGTAATCTGTGTGTTATACCTGAAGGGTATAGACATTTTGTTGTAATCACCGAGACTCTTCACAAGTGTGTTAGTATGGTTATTAGTGATTCTGTCATAGAATCTACTGTTTAGTTTGTTAATGATATCTGTAAAAAACGGAATATTATATATGGCATGCAGTTTTTTCAAGTTACATAGTATATATGGGTGTGTTATAAATTATTTTTAGGGATTTATATTGTATTACTTGGAGTTTGGAAAGGTTAGTATTTGAGGCGTTATTCCATACAGGCGAAGCATATGTTAATAATGGTAATATGAGCGCGCGATATAATATTATTTTATTTTGAGTTGATAAAGAACTATGGCGATTAAATATTGGATATATTGATACCGATAAAATAAATACATTCCATCATATATATAAAGACGGTAATCTGTGTGTGTGTGTCCTAACTCTCGCCGAACATAATGAATGAATCGATAAATTCATTTTTCGACGAGAAAACTTTGTCCCGACTCGAACCGATCACCCCAAATAGCCTGAATATAGGTCTAAATTGAGCTAATGGTCACAAACATCACGCCAAATCCAATTCTTCATTTCGCCTTTTTTCTTTAAACATCAATTGAAATATTCCTTCTCACCATATAAAAATACGTAATTTTAATAATTTCATTTAGCGAGGTTTTGAACCATTTTTTTATAGATTTATTTTTAATTAAATTTAAATTATTTATATTTTGACGATATTCCAGAAAAAAATTGATTTCATTCACCGCAGGCGCCGGGAATCGAACCTCGGACCCTCCGATCCAAACTAAATGTTCTCACGAGCCCACGCCGCACGCCATATCCTCGCCCGGAATACGTGTTGTAAAAACACATCATATGTACATATATGCACGTAATTTGTTATGTGTAATAATAATATTCAACGTTACGAGGTTAATGACCGTTTGTGTATAATCGGAAAATATTACATTTTGTTAACTTAAATTAACATTTTGTTAATGTTAACTTTAAGAATTGAAAATTATTACAAATAAAGAATTGAAAACTATCTATGAGAGTCTACGAAAATAACGGTTCCGGTTCCGGATTTTTTTTTTTAGTTTTATACGGGTATATAATAATTTTATACCCATGCGATGATATTTCATCGTGCTATTCACTAGTACAAAATAAAGACCATTCGAATGTACATACATATAAACATCACATCTAAAGCACAAAACACGACACCTATATGCAATTTATATCCATACATGTGTGTCATTCGTTCGACAGCATACTGGGCAAATTTATACATGTCGAACGACGGGAAAGGGCAGGGGAAAGTCACCCTTGTCGTCATCGCAAGTGGGCATCCATGCGAGAAAGGTTTCGATGGACGTTCCCGCATAATCGACATTCCCCGGCTGATTGGAAGTGAACAGAATTCCAATTTACTTTTACTGAATTTCGCAAAAACCCCTCCCCCCCTATATTCCCGACTACACCTCACTCACCTGTGTATCGCACGTGTCATACACACATATGTATATATATATTTGTACGTGTGCATTTTGCGAAAGATATCGACGAAGGACAGTCGAGGTCCTTTGCCACGTGGAGTAATTAGGGAGCTTTCAGCAGGGATAACTTCGTGTTCCGCCAACTTCCACTTCCTGACTACCCTCTCTTCGCCTTCGAAACACCCCATATTGTACCATCCCTACCCGCTTTCTCCACCCCAAACCTTCGTCACCTGCTTATATTCGATTGGTTGCAACATTTATGTATTTTAGGCGTAGAACTTCATCTGTTTGTGAGAGCCAGGACTCATTCCCAAGAGGACCTCTTTATCGAAAAGGGGAAAATCATCCTTTCAAAAAAAATACATTTTTGAAATTATAACACTGGAATAGAATTTTACTCACATTCAATATAGATTACCTAAACAGAATCTGCTTTAGGTCATCGACTTTAGAGATTATTTAATTAATATTTTGTATTAGATGTATTATGAGTAAAGAGCGGACCCAGAGCGCGCTGTTAATTGTTCACATGTTGTAAATGCATTGTTAAAGGTTTGCCGAACCTTTTTTACAAAGCATTTACAATAATGGAACAATAGACGGCGCGCTTCCGGTCCTACCTCTAATTATGAGCATTTATAAGGATTGTAAATAGGTGTTTGAGCTCTTTTTATTACATACCTCCTTTACGTTTCACATGGCTTTCGTGTCAGTGGTCATTTTTATCTCTTATCCGATCGTTTTCATACTTTGCCATATTGCTCATTTTGGTCATCAATACACGTTAATGTATCGTCTGCCATTACGTTGGAGATAAAATATCGTATACAACGCGTTTTAAACACGCGGAAAGTAAATCTTCCTGACGTTTAATAAGCGTTCGTCCCGTATATTCCAACCTGTTCGCCTTGATATGGCGATATAAGATTTTAATTGTTTAAACGCCTATAATTCACTCTATATTTTATGAAATTTGCTCTATTGGTTCTCGTTATCTCTAATATATAAATATTTATAGTTTTAACTCTCATATGTATATATAAATTTCAAATTTGGCGTGTAGCTTCTTGTAGGGTAATACACGATATGTATTGATTTTTGGCCAAATATGTCAGATTTGACATTTCACGGCTAAAAGTATATCTCTTCACTGGGTTTTATCTGCGAGATAAGTATTCAATAATAAGTTATGTTGTATCTAATTGTTAATATGATTTACAATAAGCTTACATACATTTAGTTTTTTACAATAAGCTTATTCCTATTATGCTGAAGATTAACATTAGGATAATATAATACTACGATTACTAACCAAATTAAATTAAATTGTAAAATAGAAAATGATCAATAGATCAGTAGCTATTAAAATAGATATAAGATGTATTGTGAACATAATTTCGTAATAATAAAAAGCATTTAAAAATCAATCACATTCAATATTATTCAATAGCAAAACCATACGCCACCGGCAAAATTTTTTTTTGTTTTTGAGTGACACCTATGGATCTATTTTCAAACTTTATAATAAGCCCGGTTCTGAGCCTGCGTCTATCGTTAAATTATACAAGCATACACACTTCAGCAAATAAGCATACATATTTACATATTCTAAACTAGTGGCTCAGTGGTTGCGTTGATATTAAGCACCGAAAGGTCACCCGGTTTGATCCCGTGAGCTGACCGCGATTGAAAATAATAAGTATTCTTTATATATCTTTAATGCTGCTGTATATCTATAATGCTGCTGGTCAGACTTGGATATTTGTGACTCCAAGTCGGTCGTTTCCTATCAAAGTTTTCCAAATTATCTGATTCCATTGTTGAAGCGGTTCATCCATCAAATTGGCAAAATCTATGTCATCACTATTTAAATATGATTTAAAAATTTTGTTATGTATAACATATTCTTCTCCTTGTTAATGCCTTGTCCGCATCCGGACGTTGGTGACCACCTCGTCGATTATTTGAAGATATCCGCATCGGTCTTCAGCGGCTCGGAACAGATCTTCGGCGCTCATATTGGTCCACATACGCATGTTTCGAAGCCAAGATAACTTTTTCCTGCCAATCCATTTTTTTCCTTCTATTTTCCCCATGGTTATCAAACGGAGAAATTCGTATTTTGGACCCCGTATCATGTGTCCGAGGTACTCCATCTTTCTCCACTTGATGACAGAAACAAGTTCCCTGCCTCACCCCATCATGCTGAGGACAGCTTCGTTTGATATATTTTTGGTCCACGGAATCTTCAGCATACGCCTATAGACCCACATCTGGCTGATCATCTTGGTCTTCAGAGTCCACTTCTCACATCCGTGAAGTAATACTGTCCAGACGTAGCCCTTCGCGAATCTCAACCGCGTATGAAGATTGAGATGCTTGTTTGTAAGCGTCGCCTTCATTTTTTCTTTACAAATGCTGTTCACATATATCTGTATAACATATAGCTGTCGCTAATTTTCTTATATATAGTATTTGTATTATGATTATATATCTGGTCACATTGACGCGTTAGATATTCTGTAATGTCACTGTGGCTAATATGTAAAGAAAATAAAAAGTGAACACCGTTTAAATAACTACGCACTGTCTATATGAACAATCAGTGTCAACTGACATACTTTGCATGCACATTATTTGTATAACGTGTGACAAAATAAGCGTTTTATATACACTCAGAACTCTTTTTATGCGGTTTGTATTTAGTATAAATTCTTAAAAAAATTATCATTTCGGACATTATTACCATAGCATTGAACCGTTGTTTAATTTTTTTTCATTGCATTACGTATAAAATCCGGTATTTCCCACGCTTTGTCGCAAGGCAACGTTGTCATGTGTCCGTATCGGTGCTGAGGAAGGTGAAACGTAAGCCCAACCGGCCTTGTTTTGTACAAACACGGGCCTCAGCAAGTACCAAACCAGGCGAGATTGGGCGTTCCTAAGTGACATATCCCCTTCTTTCCAAACTCTGATGACCAACATATTGGAACGCATATTTACAGGTCTATTACCGCGAACAAATGCGCTTGTGTATACATAGCATGGTATCACACTGCATTCAACAGTAAAAAAGCCGCTCTGTCCTTTTCGCGTGCTTCTGTATGAGTACGAGAACGCGCCAACTCTCAGTAACAGACCTGTACTTTTTCTAAAAAAAATATGGAACACATCCCCACTTTTTCTACATAAGTTTTTTTTTGCGGTATGTCGTGGAACGCATCTATCGCATAATAAGAGACCCGAGTGTACATATTAAGATATTACTATTTTTGTATTTATTATATCCCAAACGAATTGGAAAAACGCCAATTAAATTAAATAAATCACTTTAATTAAAAAAAAGCATCACTGCATAAAAAGAAACATAAATGGTGATATAACCCTGAAACTATTTTTTTAATCCACAACTAAATATAAACTAGGATCTTGTAGATTAAAAAAGGTTTCAAAGTCATATTAAAATTTTAGTTTCATTTTTTGCACTTGTGTCTTAAATCGTAAATGTAAACTCGAATGTAAAGCGAAATTGTAAAGCCTGTCTCAATTAACGAGGCCTTCAAATGAAAATAAAAAGCAAATCCACACACAGCGTGCAAAAGACGCAGATACTTCACATGCATGTATTAAATTAAATTGAATAATTAGGGCATGTTAGTACACGCAGCGAAGCCCCAAGGTTTATATATTAATTAGCACGCGCTCACAACCACCCCCTATCCCCCCCCCCCCCCCTCCCCACTGTTGTATGCCTTAGGCGTCTCCAATAAATACATGAACCCTATACGACCAATTTCCACATAAATTGTAAGATTTTCAAAGGCAGGAGGAGCACTGATCCGTACCGGCCGTCATATAAGCAGACCCCAACGAAAACCCGATTCACCTTGCAGGGAACGTTCGGCTTATCTGAATGAAGGTGCACACGTGTACCGGACGTTTCGGCAGCTCCATCGTTGGGGTCGTTAACGACCCCCACCGGCAACCTAACGACCCTTATCGTTTCTGACCTAAGAGTACCCCCCTCCCTTCTCATCCTTTCACCTGGATAGCACGTTCCTTTGAAATTCGCACGCCAAATATGTGTTGGGAATTTCGACTATCTCAGTCAATATTGGATGAATTAGTGTTGAATTCATTTTTTTGTTACATGATTAGGATTGTGATGGTCGCTCTTTCAATTGGAACGCTCATAGCAAAATAAGATAAAGCTGGATACATCGAATTTTTGCTGTGCCAGTCGCCATAGGGACTCTCCTGAGCCAAGTCAGTCGGAGTGCACTCTGCGGTTGCTTTAACGATTAAAACCGCGTGCATAGCGGAAGCGACGCGGCTTTATACCCTGTGGCAACCCCGAGGTACTGACCGTAAACCATCGGTTGGCCAGTGCTTCATTTCTTCCCCAGCTGCCAAAATAAACAGTTCTGCATTACCAACACATTAACCACACTCGCCGTACCCCCATACCCCCGTTTCAATCTTTTATTTTAAATGCTTCAGCTATTTTATGATTTGAATTGCCGTTGATCATAAAATAAAATCAATGAGACCAAATCCGGAAGTGCACGTGGGAGCAAATCGTGACAATTAAAAAATCTGTACACGGAGCAATACAGGTCGTTCATAATTATTGCCGTTTTTATTTCATTTCCCTTTATGCCGGGGAAAATGTTTTCCGAATATTCAATTAAGCGAATGATACTAAAATATAGAGGAAGCGAGAGAGGGAGAATATTGGAAAATGGTTTCCAGCGTTTAATATCCACGATTTCCGATTACGGCCTACAACGCTATACGTCTATACATATCGAACGATAAAGGTAATGAAAACTAAACGACTGTCCAACCAGCCTCCCCTTATTTTCTTCATCCCCACCCTTCTATATAAAAGTGATCCAATTTCGAAAAGTTTCGTTTCAATTTAACTTTAGGAGGCGCACTTTAATTGACAACAGAAGTTGCAAAAATCAATTTCAACCCATATTGTTATACAAAAAACGATACGCAGGACACAGAGAGACACATGACGCGCACGGAGATGCAACGCGCACACGGAAACACAAATCTAAAAAGCACCACTCACATTGAGATTTGTACCAATATAGTGGACCAATACCATCCCAAGCATTAGCTATTCTTAGTTAATTAGTTTATTCTTCATATCTCAGCTTGCAATGAATTAACGGTACAATCCGCCAGTCTTATAGAAAGGACGAGTGAAACGAAACGAAGTGTAGCTTATGCACTACTGTTTATTCTGACAGCCGAGAAGGAAGGTAGTGCTCGGTGCATCGCACCTTGGTTTACGGCCAATGCCTTGGGGGTTGCCACATACTCAACGCAATGAGTTTTCATTGGTTGATTTATAATGATTGCCTATTGGCCGAGACCCCATGGGCCGCCGATTCCCGATTGCTGATTGGGCAATGAGTACAAGTCACCCATTGGTCGACGAGCACTAATTGTTCAATATTTAGGTTAAGTTTGAAATGATATATCATATACATATATACCAGCGTTGTGCCCGATGAAATATCATCTCATGGGTTATGGCATATTAAGTTATAAAATAAAATAAAAATTAAAATAAATGTGACGATCCTGTGTTTGATCCGCACGCGGTCAAATTTTAAATTATAAACACCAATAGAAAAATTAATTAATTAAATAAATTTTCAATAGATGACGCTAAATGCTCAGAGACTTATTGCCCTAGAGGAAACTTTGATTGCAAACAGTATATATAGAAGTTTTTTGTTGATCTGTTATTATGTTCGTATTCCATTCGTACGTTTTGGCAGTGTTTTAGCTGTGACTTACATATGTCGAATCGAAATGACTATTACAGTATGGTGAGCGTTATCTCACACGGACACACAGAATAGCGATATTATATGTATATGTCACAGTGAAATTATATTTCAAGTGAAAATATATTTTTAGTGAAAGACGTTTCAGTGAAATCATAACCAGTTACATTTTCAGGGTTGGTTTTATTCATTTAAGATTAGATTGTTGGTATTATTTAAGGGTTAGGATAAGTTAGGTTATGTAAGGGTTTGCCCTATTAATTTAAGATTTTGTTGTTAGGGTTAAATTTATAGAGTTAAACGTTGTAAATTCATTGTTTGATACATTTTCACTGCTTGAATTGGTGAAAATATATTTTCACTTGAAATATGCTTTTGCTGTAACATATATGTATATGGTGTAGGGTAATTATATTATTAGTCACATTGCGGTGGCCACAAAGACAATTTTTGCCATTAAAATCGCGAATACGCAATATTTTCCACTCAAGTTAGTATTGTTGCGTAGGGGTGGGTGGAGGATCCAAGTAAAAGGCCAAAGTCGTGTCACAGCATTTATTGATAATTCAGGAGATGCATGCACTGCCAGTGCTCCTTATAAAGGACAGGTTGCTCAGGGCATCTTCGACGTCCGGTCACTTCCCCATTGTTTAGTCACGTACTCGGATGTGCAGTTCCACGCTTTGGCGTTGTCAGTTCTAAGGACTTCACAGGAATGCGACCGAGTGCCGCTATCGCCACTAAGTTCATTCGGGGGTTAGGCATTGTTAGCCAACTTGCACTTAAGCCTGGAGATAATCCTCGAAACCTATTATAACGGCGGCTCCTTTTAGCATACGCTACAGTATGATGGACTTTTCGGTTGCCAGATGTTCCGTTATAGAGATTTTAATGACTTTGTGACTAGTGCTTTGTGACCAGTAATCACCACATCTATTTTACAAACTAATAAATATCCATTGAATAATATATAGATTTATATCGATGCGGTGCAAACGATCGACAAGCGCCAGACAGACTGAAGCACAGATTAACGACACGTGTACCTTATACGTGCGCACTGCTCGCACTTACACTAAGCGAAATCTACCCGAAGTCCCAACATACACCTACCCTATATACGTTCTGTGCTTCTGATACTTTAGTTCCGAATTTTGCCTTATTAAACTCGCCAGAAAGATCCAACTCAATTTTAATAATCACCATTTTAATAATTGCATCTGTGCACATCGAAAGGTTACTCGTCATCTGATGTGCAATCTATCATTCGTGAAGTCGAGAATTGCGTTTAAAGCAGCCATCCAGTTAATCTGTGGTTCAGTCTGTCTGGCGCTTGTCGATCGTTTGCACCAAACCCATTTATGTATATGTATGTATGTTTATTTGATGCAAAATAAATAAGAAAAAATTATTTATACTAGGAATAATATTATTTAAAATTATATTGTAAACAGTATTAAATGTGATTTTATTAATATTTTTTCAGACAAGCAACGACGCTCGTACCGCTGCTGCGAGAAGACTACGTGACCGGTGTCGGTGTCAATATAAATTTAGCATAAATTTATACGGAGAGAAGATTATCGAGACAGTGTGATTGATATTCAATGCCAAGAAATTTATTTATATTCGACATTACTTTCATCTACGTGTTTATATAAGTCATTTTAAGTTGAGTTTTCAATAGTGATCGCTTTGTATGTTAGCAAAAACAAGAAAAAAGATCTAATGCATGTTCTTAAGCGGTTCGTTTCAAGTTTCGTCTTTTGTCTTTTGTGTACGTATAGATGAAAATTAAAAAATAAATAAATAATAACGTCAATGACTTTGTGACAACATCCATGCAAAAATCTCTTATATTTTCACATGAGTACAAATATTTTTTATACGGTCACTCTTAACTATGGTAAGAATCGGATCTGTTTCAAATCTATTGAGTGTGGTGAAAATTTTTAGATTTATTCCCATGCCAAGAGTATTTCCGTTCCTGCTCAACTACCAACATTCTACCATTAATATATTATTATATTAATTATTTCATGTGTAGATCCTGATTGAATAGAAGCCGTTCATTTTCCTTTGCCTCTCAACCATAGTCACTATATCTCAATATACTATACTTACAGACAGTAAACTGCACTAATGTATTGCTATTTGTATATCACATCCAATTCTTGCAATACATCGACGTATACACCCAGTATTTCAAGCAGGTGTATCTGTTTTTAAAAATCAATAGATAAATATGAACTTTGTTAGTGCATTATAGATACTTTATACATCTAAGATGATCTCATCTGATGTAAGATACTGCTTGTTTGGAATTTCTGTGTATACTCGGTGCCGTCTACGATTAAAGTATGCGTGTGGATGAGTGTAGTAAAATTTGTGATTGTTGAAAGTAAAACTCCTTTAAATGGTAAGCTCTATATTATAGGAATATGTCAATTCAATTTTTAATAATAAATAAATTAATCACTAGTTGGCTAAGTCATCAAAAGATATTATGTGAATGAAATAATATTAAAATTAAAAAAATAAACAGAATCTCACTGTACTAAATATAAAATTTTAATATTGAAATTATAATAATAATAATCCGTTTTTAATTTAAATATTTTTATCGATATAATCTAAAAATAAATAATAAAAAATTGCGTTTACACTATGCATCCGGTGTATATTTCGGTTTTTCATTCCAAATTGACCCTTTTTCATTTCAAATTAAGCCTTTTTTCATTTCAAATTGACCCCTTTTCAATGTCAAGGGTCAATTTTAATTGAAAAAGGGTCAATTTGGAATGAAAAACCTGTATATTCCTCTCATCAATTTGTATATAGTACACTATGTAGCTCCGTGTAAACGCAAATAAAATTTCAAACATTGCCTCTATCTAGGTATGTTTCCCTGTTGATGGCATAATTAAACAGATCTTTGTGTTATACATGTACATAGAATTGGTGGAAACAATCAAATGTTTGGTATCTTGGAAATTAATACTTAAACTGAAAAATAAATATTCAAAAGCAAACATCACAAAGTCATTTTTTCAAAAAGATAATCCAATTATACTACATCTTTTTGGAATCATACCATTCCATAAGATCAAAATATCCTTTCGAATATTCCTAAACAATCTAGATTATACAAGATTATGCTAAGAAGGTGGTCCACAATGTAATTAATCTTTAAAAAATGACTCTGTGGTACAACTCTCTATCATATGTAGTTTGCTTAAATTTAGTTAATTCATATTAACTATCCAGTTCAAGTGTTAAACTTTCAAATTATTGTTTTCACCTCTGCCTGTTTGTGCAAATGTCTCCGGTGGAAAGAAACATCTAGCAATGTAAATTAAGCTTTCAATTTTCAATTTGAAAATGTCTCTAATGCTCACTTCCTATAAACTGATTGAATAATAACGTTGCATTGACATTTTTCTTATATTATATTACATTCATAGCACCATCGACGTTGTTGTCGTCCTACGAGCAAATTGTTTCAATCCTGTAGAAGCAATGCTCTCAAGATACTATGCTATATTTATATTAAATGACGTGAAGATTTGATTTATATTATTATGTTGCTTTTTAGACACACCCAGTGTTGGTCCGTCAGTCGCGACTTAAATTTTATAGCCGTCGTTGAAATGATTCTATATAACATGTGTAAATACAGAGTCTATTATTATTAATATTATATACATATTATATATATGACGTATGTATGTGTATAAAAATATCTGTTTTTTGGGAATTATTTATATTTTTTTAAAAGCGTTGAAACCGATCGCCAAAAACATGGCGGGACCAAATACATCATGTTTTTGAATGATACCACCATCTCGTTTGAATTTGTGTAGTAGATATTATATAAATGGATATATATATATATATATATATATATATATATATATATATATATATATATATATATATATATATATATATATATATATATATATATATATATATATATCAATAATAAATATTCTACATAATTTATTAATGATTGTATGCCGACATTTTTAATTCCATTTTCATTCATTTCTAACCATCGGTGCTTCATATTGTATAGCGAATTAATGTCAAATGTGAACCCCATTTAAAAACATTAGCATTTCCATTGATCAAACGTCTTTGAGTGTGTTTTCAATGGCTTTTTGAATACATTTCAATTTCAAAATCGATGTCGATGACACCCTCTTACGAACGGCGATGTTAAAATAAATAGCTTAATACAATTTATGAATGTGAAGCATGTTGAAGCCCCTTTCAGTTACATATTATCATGTGTGTTTATGAGAAATTTGAATCTCAAGCTATGCAAAATGTTTTAGTCGAATAATAATACTTAAATGAAATGTTAAACCCTCGTGCCAAACAAAAACCCTAAAGGCTAGCAGCGTAAGCTAATAGAACATCATAGTGTATAAATTTTGTCTAGATAGATAATATAAATTAGATTTGATTTGTATACTTATAATATGTGCACACTAATACTATATATAAATGTTTAAATTATTTTCGACCGGCTTCTGACGCTCTTAGAGTATTCCGATATCTCCCACTTGCTCCTAAAAATGCAATTATAATTTGTTTCCCGTTTTAAAAGGTTGTATCCACTATTTTAGTAAATGTCGTAAAATAACAATAGATGAATTAAATGTGTAATGAAAGCATGTTATCATTTCCTCGTAGATTCTGCTTCTTATAGTCGTCAGCGCCATTGTTTATATAAGTTTTGTAATAATCCCAATGTAAATTTACGCATATTAATAAATTCGCACTAAATAGCATTGGATGGTTTTTAAAATAAACAACATATTTGTAATCCAACATTGGACAATTAATTACCATTAAATATCAATAGAATTGTCACTATTTTTATCATTTCAATATCGAACTCTCATCATTCAAATCCAGAGATGAGATTTGAACTCCAAATATGTTTTCCTAAGAATGAAATATAGTCTTGACATAATTACATATGTACATATAAAACCAAATGTCACTTAATTGGTTCACATGACTACATATTATATTATAAAAATTAATAATACATAATATGATAAATCTTTTGAATTAATTCGATGAACCAATATTGTGTAAAATTTATTCAAAACTATCATTTAATAAATAAAAATTATATGTATATATATATATATATATATATATATATATATATATATATATATATATATATATATATATATATATATATATATATATATATATATATTGTAAATTGATTTAAAGTCAATTGTGTTACTTATTCATATTTTATAAACTTTGTTTAATTTGTTATTATATTTATATAATATAATATGTTATACACATTAAATAATATTAATATTTTAATAATAATAGTAATATTCCAATTACATACATATATGATGTATACAACTTATTTTTTTGGGACTTTGCACAAAACATTTAATAAAGATTTCATAAAATTTTATTTGCAAAACATAAGATCATAAAATACGGGTTTGGTGCATCCGCTCTAAAATCGCCAGACAAACGAACGACAGATTAACAGAACGGCAGCTTTAAACGTAATTCTCGTTTTCTCGAATGATTGATTGCACATCAGATGACGAGTAACCTTTCGATGTGCACAGATGGAATTATTAAAATTTAGTTGGATCTTTCTGGCGAGTTTAATAAGGCAAGGTTCGGAACTTATCGAATCTTGCCTTATTAAACTCGTCTGAAAGATCCAACTCAATTTTAATAATCACCAGTTTAATAATTGCATCTGTGCACATCGAAAGGTAACCCGTCATCTGATGTGCAATCTATCATTCGAGAAGACGAGAATTGCATTTAAAGAAGCCGTCCGTTAATCTGTCGTTCAATTCGTCTGGCGATTTGAGAGCGGATGCATCGCATCCATAAAATACATACACAATTCAATTCCGATTGTAAACATTTTTAAATACATCTCAAAGGAGTATATGTATGTATTTGAAAAATTATAGTTTTCAAATCTTTAATTTACATATGTTTTTATTAATTTCATTGATTAAACTGTTTTTATCAATCGTTAAATATGTGCGTGTCGAATATTTTAATAGATAAAAAATTATTACTTGCACTTATTTATGTAACATTTTTTATATATATAAAACTGAAATTTATTGAGAGGATTTATATAAAGATTTTTATGAAAAATTTAAATATTTAATTAAAAAAAAAATTTGTATCACAGTTCCATAGTTGAATTATTAAAAGAAATGATTATATTGAACATTTTACATAATTGAAAAAAGTTTGATTTAATTAAAGAATTGTTTTTAAAATATGCATACATTATGTACGCCACTTTATTACATGCACAAATTGTAAGATGCACTCTCTACAGGTTGAATAAAATATATATGTATATTATATTTATGTATGATAACGAATGTGTAAACAAAAAAAACAATTAACGAATATGCATGTTTTCCTTGGTGTGACTAAAACGCAATTTCTATTTATACAATACATAAACGTATGTATATATACATATAAATTTATTTGAAATAACTTTTTGGTGTTTTATTTTTTATTTAAGTTTAAAATTTAAGACAAAGCATTTCATTACAGCCATCAAAAAGTGAACAAGAATGGCATCAGAATTCTAACTACACAATACATCAACATATATAATGTATTTTAAATAAATTTTTGATACATATTACATTTTACATACACACAGTATGATTAATTTAAGATTTTTCGCATGATTTCTCGTCGGATTCGTCTCGGCAGTCTATTTTTCCATCACATTTATTATCTTGAGGAATACACCTAGTTTTGTCACACTGGAACTCTTGACTGGAGCACGAGCGCTCACCTGTCGCCCAACCTTAAAAGTTATAAGAAATGTTGGCTTTATTTCATTTCATTGTTACACATGTATATATGTATATATTATTTAGGCGTGAGATCACAGTGTTATAATTGATAAAATTAATACATAGTACAATTGTATAATAAAACTAACAATTGAACTTTATATTATTACTAGTGTTGTGCCCGATGAAATATCATCGCATGGGCTATGGTTAAAGACACGTATTTTGGGCATCTATTTTTGTCAATTTTAGCATTTTCATTTTGCATTTTAGCGTTTTAGGGCATTAAAAATTTTAGAATCTATTTTTATGAAAAGTTTAATTTTAAATAATAAAAAATTTCGATTAATTTTAATAAAATTTATATACATATATACAATTTAAAGGCAACACAACAATTAAAAAATAATGGAAAAATTCAAAAATGTTTTGGAATTAAAATTACAATGAAATAAAACATGAATATAAAAATACAAAGACAAAAAATATGAATATAAAAATATAATACCAATTAAAATTTATTAAAACTCAACATGGAGCATATTTCTACAGATTCTTTTTTGAGATTTGTGCGACGATCGGTAACAATTATATTGTATTTACTAAAATACCTTTCAGCATCCACAGTTTTGTCTACTTTTTTTAGTAATAGACAAAAGCAGTTGCTTGGTTTCGACAGGAAAAATACCGTCTATGGTAAACTGCAAGTTCTGTTTTATCCCCTCAATTTCTTCACATAATAAATGGCCAAACGGATAGGAAAACCCTTCTAAATTGTCTATTGATTTTATAAATTTTATGCAAATTTTGTACGTTTTGTTGGCATTGTTTTAGCTGTGACGTACATATGTATGTTGAATCGAAACGATTAATATAGTACATTGAGTGTTATCTTACACAGACACACATAATAGTGATATTATGTATGTATATATATGATATTCAAGTAATAATGAACTAAAGTACCATTATGGGCACACAAGGCCACCAATCGTGCTTTTGTTTGGATTTTTCAGCCAAAGTGAATAACTATTAGGTTTCTATATTTCTGTGGTTCTTTTTAGCTTTGACTTTTATAAGTTTAATAGCCCAAAATTATTTCAGTTATTCAGGCAGATGAATGTTGGGATAAAAACAAAACATTGACCTCAGACTACTACCTCTTCAAAAAACTTTATAAGGGCGAAAACACATTGAGATGAACGGAACGGCACGTGGTCTTGGATGCGATCAAGAAAGGTCGTTCCCAGTTAATTGTTAATTCGTACGATCTTATTATTTGCCGTTATCAATCACTGTCAAGCTTCTATTATCAATACAAGGACAAAATACCACCGAAAACACTCCAGGGGGTGATTTCGGGACGGTGTGTCTTGAATATGTGCTAGGCGTGCCGCATTTTTTTCGCATGTTTAAAACTATCTAAAAAAACACGTGCCGTGTTCTTGTCTGTGTGATTTCGCCCTTAATTATAGTCATTTTTTATAAATATCGCAGAATATCATACATCATAGTATTTGAATATCATACAGAATTAGATTTAAAATTAAGAACTTATTACGACAGTGACATCGGAACCAATATAGAATTTATAAGAAAAATATTTATCATAGATTTGTGTTTGATATTTAAAAAGGCATGAGATGTTTCAGATTTTAATATCTAAAAGTGTGCTCATTAATATTTGTCATTAATTTCACCTGAAATAGGACAGCCGGTCTCATCAGACATATCCAAACAGTCGACAAAGTTATCGCAGAGCCATGTTTTTGCAATGCATATTGTACTGTTGTCGCAAGAGTGTTGATCTTCAGTACAATTCACCTGAACGGAACCTTGAATTTAATAAAATAGTATTACAAACAATCAAGAATTATCAATAACTGTTGACAGAAATAATTCTACTGAGGTTAGAACTGACCAGGGCAGTTGACTTCGTCTGACATGTCCAAACAATCGGCAAAAGTATCACATTTCCACCATAGAGGTATACAACGCGAGCCATCTAGGCAGGCAAATTGTTGACTGGTACATCTTAGTGGGGCAACAGTTGCTGCAACGTAAAGATTTATGTATAATAATCAAATGCTCGATCGCAAAATATTGTATTTGTTTCCAGAGATACTTACAAGTCGAAAGTAAATCGCAATTTGTTTCGTCAGATGAATCTTGACAATCGTCGTGGCTGTCGCATACCCATGTTAAGGAGATGCATCGAGAATTGTCACGACATCTAAACTGATCTGATGAACAATTTAGCAGAGGTCGAGATGTAGTTGCTAAAAATGAAATTGTTTAGTTTAAATTTAAAAAAAATATATGCAACCAAAATGTACTGCATCATCATATGTACGGATGCAGTACATTTTTCATCATCATATGTATGTATGTATGTAGATAGTTACTTGATGTGGTGGTAGTACAGTTAGCTTCATCAGATGAATCTTGACAATCATTGTCTCCGTCACATATCCAACTCTGAGGGATACAACGAGAATTGTCCAAACATTTAAACTCACCAACTGTACAATTTAGCAGAGGTCGAGTTGTAGTTGCTAAAAATTAAATTGTTTAGTTTAAATCTTAAAATAATATATGCAACCAAAATGTACTACATCATTATATGTATGGATGCAGTACATTTTGCATCATCATATGTATGTATGTAGATAGTTACTTGATGTGGTTGTAGTACAGTTAGCTTCATCAGATGAATCTTGACAATCATTGTCCCTATCACAGACCCATCTCAATGGGATGCAACGAGAATTATCAAGACATCTAAATTCGTCTGCTGTACAATTAAGTAGAGGCCGAGGTGTGGTTGCTAAAAATTAAATTGTTTAAATTTAAATTTAAAATACTATGTGCAACAAAAATGTATTGCATCATCATATGTACGGATGCAGTACATTTTGCATCATCATATGTATGTATTTATATAATTACTTGATGTAGTGATAGTGCAGTTAGCTTCATCAGATGAATCTTGACAATCATTGTCCCTATCACAGACCCAACTCAATGGGATACAACGAGAATTATCTAGACATCTAAATTGATCTGCTGTACAATTCAGCAGAGGTCGAGGTGTAGTTGCTAAAAATTAAAGTGTTTAGTTTAAATTTTAAAATAATATATGCAACCAAAATGTACTACATCATCATATGTATGGATGGAGTACATTTTGCATCATCATATGTATCTATGTAGATAGTTACTTGATGTGGTGGTAGTGCAATTAGCTTCATCAGATGAATCTTGACAATCATTGTCTCCGTCACATATCCAACTCTGAGGGATACAACGAGAATTGTCCAAACATCTAAACTCACCAACTGTACAATTTAGCAGAGGTCGAGTTGTAGTTGCTAAAAATTAAATTGTTTAGTTTAAATTTTAAAATAATATATGCAACCAAAATGTACTACATCATCATATGTATGGATGCAGTACATTTTGCATCATCATATGTAGGTATGTATGTAGATAGTTACTTGATGTGGTTGTAGTGCAGTTAGCTTCATCAGATGAATCTTGACAATCATTGTCCCTATCACAGACCCAACTCAATGGGATACAACGAGAATTATCTAGACATCTAAATTGATCTGCTGTACAATTCAGCAGAGGTCGAGGTGTAGTTGCTAAAAATTGAAGTGTTTAGTTTAAATTTTAAAATAATATATGCAACAAAAATGTATTGCATCATCATATGTACGGATGCAGTACATTTTGCATCATCATATGTATGTATTTATATAGTTACTTGATGTAGTGATAGTGCAGTTAGCTTCATCAGATGAATCTTGACAATCATTGTCTCCGTCACATATCCAACTCTGAGGGATACAACGAGAATTGTCCAAACATCTAAACTCACCAACTGTACAATTTAGCAGAGGTCGAGTTGTAGTTGCTAAAAATTAAATTGTTTAGTTTAAATTTTAAAATAATATATGCAACCAAAATGTACTACATCATCATATGTACGGATGCAGTACATTTTGCATCATCATATGTATGTATTTATATAGTTACTTGATGTAGTGATAGTGCAGTTAGCTTCATCAGATGAATCTTGACAATCATTGTCCCTATCACAGACCCAACTCAATGGGATGCAACGAGAATTATCAAGACATCTAAATTCATCTGCTGTACAATTCAGTAGAGGCCGAGGTGTAGTTGCTAAAAATTAAATTGTTTAGTTTAAAATTTAAAATACTATGTGCAACAAAAATGTACTGCATCATCATATATATGTACGGATGCAGTACATTTTGCATCATCATATGTATGTATGTAGATAGTTACTTGATGTGGTGGTAGTGCAATTAGCTTCATCAGATGAATCTTGACAGTCATTGCCTCCGTCACATATCCAACTCTGTGGGATACAACGAGAATTGTCCAAACATCTAAATTCATCTGCTGTACAATTCAGAAGAGGCCGGGGTGTAGTTGCTAAAAATTAAATTGTTTAGTTTAAATTTTAAAATACTATGTGCAACAAAAATGTACTGCATCATCATATATATATGGATACAGTACATTTTGCATCATCATATGTATGTATGTATGTAGATAGTTACTTGATGTAGTGATAGTGCAGTTAGCTTCATCAGATGAATCTTGACAATCATTATCCCTATCACAGACCCATCTCAATGGGATGCAACGAGAATTATCAAGACATCTAAATTCGTTTGCTGTACAATTCAGAAGAGGCCTAGGTGTAGTTGCTAAAATGAAATTGTTAAGTTTAAAATTTAAAATACTATATGCCACAAAAAAGTCTTCTGAATTGTAATAGAATGTGAAACGTAAAGGAGGTTTGTAAAAATGCACTGCATCATCATATGTACGGATGCAGTACATTTTGCACCATCATATGAATGTATGTATGTATATAGTTACTTGATGTAATGATAGTGCAGTTAGATTCATCAGATGAATCTTGACAATCATTATCTCTATCACAGACCCACCTCAATGGGATACAACGAGAATTGTCTAGACATCTAAATTGATCTGCTGTACAATTTAGCATAGGTCGAGGTGTAGTGGTAGCTAAAATAATGCTTATGATTTTTTAACAGACAACAAATGTTTGACCGATGGATTAATTCATGAAATGTTCTACTTACTAGTGGTTGTAGTATAAGTACAATTTACTTCATCAGATAAATCACTACAGTCATTATCCCTATCACAGACCCATCTAATCGGGATGCAACGAGAATTATCAAGGCATCTGAATTGATCAGATGTACAATTCAATAATGGTGCTGGTGTAGTAGTAGCTAAAATAATGATAAGGCTTGATCAGTTTTAAAATTAAAGTCATTATGTAGATTGTAACTCTTGAAATATTGTACTTACTAGTCGTTGTTGTATACGTGCAATTTACTTCATCAGAAGAATCTCTACAGTCATTATCCCTATCACAGACCCATCTAATCGGGATGCAACGAGAATTATCAAGGCATCTGAATTGATCCTCTGTACAATTCAATCGTGGTGCTGGGGTAGTGGTAGCTAAAGTAATGATTAGGCTTGGTCAGTTTTGAAATCCTAGTCATTATCAAGATTGTAACTCTTGAAATGTTGTACTTACTAGTCGTTGTTGTATATGTGCAATTTACTTCATCAGAAGAATCTCTACAGTCATTATCCCTATCACAGACCCATCGAATCGGGATGCAACGAGAATTATCAAGGCATCTAAATTGATCAGATGTACAATTCAATATTGGTGCTGGTGTAGTAGTAGCTAAAATAATGATAAGGCTCAGTCAGTTTTTAAATTCTAGTCATTAGATTGGAACTCTTGAAATTTCGTACTTACTAGTTGTTGTTGTATATGTGCAATTAACTTCATCGGAAGAATCTGGACAGTCATTATCCCTATCACAGACCCATCTAATCGGGATGCAACGAGAATTATCAAGGCATCTGAATTGATCCTCTGTACAATTCAATAGTGGTGCTGGGGTAGTGGTAGCTAAAGTAATTATTAGGCTTGGTCAGTTTTAAAATCCTATTCATTAGATTGGAACTCTTAAAATGTTGTACTTACTAGTCGTTGTTGTATACGTGCAATTAACTTCATCAGAAGAATCTCGACAGTCATTATCCCTATCACAGACCCATCTAATCGGGATGCAACGAGAATTATCAAGGCATCTGAATTGATCCTCTGTACAATTCAATAGTGGTGCTGGGGTAGTGGTAGCTAAAGTAATGATTAGGCTTGGTCAGTTTTGAAATCCTATTCATTAGATTGGAACTCTTGAAATGTTGTACTTACTAGTTGTTGTTGTATATGTGCAATTTACTTCATCAGAAGAATCTCGACAGTCATTATCCCTATCACAGACCCATCTAATCGGGATGCAACGAGAATTATCAAGGCATCTGAATTGATCCTCTGTACAATTCAATAGTGGTGCTGGGGTAGTGGTAGCTAAAGTATTGATTAGGCTTGGTCAGTTTTGAAATCCTAGTCATTAGATTGGAACTCTTGAAATGTTGTACTTACTAGTCGTTGTTGTATACGTGCAATTAACTTCATCAGAAGAATCTCGACAGTCATTATCCCTATCACAGACCCATCTAATCGGGATGCAACGAGAATTATCAAGGCATCTGAATTGATCCTCTGTACAATTCAATAGTGGTGCTGGGGTAGTGGTAGCTAAAGTAATGATTAGGCTTGGTCAGTTTTGAAATCCTATTCATTAGATTGGAACTCTTGAAATGTTGTACTTACTAGTCGTTGTTGTATATGTGCAATTTACTTCATCAGAAGAATCTCGACAGTCATTATCCCTATCACAGACCCATCTAATCGGGATGCAACGAGAATTATCAAGGCATCTGAATTGATCCTCTGTACAATTCAATAGTGGTGCTGGGGTAGTGGTAGCTAAAGTATTGATTAGGCTTGGTCAGTTTTGAAATCCTAGTCATTAGATTGGAACTCTTGAAATGTTGTACTTACTAGTCGTTGTTGTATACGTGCAATTAACTTCATCAGAAGAATCTCGACAGTCATTATCCCTATCACAGACCCATCTAATCGGGATGCAACGAGAATTATCAAGGCATCTGAATTGATCCTCTGTACAATTCAATAGTGGTGCTGGGGTAGTGGTAGCTAAAGTAATGATTAGGCTTGGTCAGTTTTAAAATCCTATTCATTAGATTGGAACTTTTGAAATGTTGTACTTACTAGTGATTGTGCAATTAGCTTCATCAGATGAATCTAGACAATCATTGTCTCTATCACACACCCATCCAATCGGGATGCAACCGGAATTGTCGAGACATTGAAATTGGCCTTCTGTACAATTACAATTGACTTCGTCAGACCCGTCAGCACAATCATTTTGTCCGTTGCAAACCCAAGTCTTTAGAATACATTGAGAGTTGTTGAGACATCCGAAATGATCTGCTGAACAGTTCAACGGTGGTCCTGTCGTAGATGTTGCTGAAATTGAAATCTCAGATGTAAATCTAAATGGTTCTCGTTCAATTTTATTCAAATGATCAAGATGTTAAAGTCAGTTACGTGTTGGTGGCTCTGAGCAGTCATCTTCATCAGAGTGGTCATCGCAATCAGTATACCCATCACAAACCCACACAAGTGAAATGCAATATGAATTGTCCGAGCATTTGAACTCGTGCACTGAACAATTCAACGGAGTGGCAAATACTTGTACTATTCCGCCTGTGTATCAAATGTTAATTAAGCTCATTAAATAGCAGACTCTTTTCAGAAGATGCTTACAAATTATTTTTGAATTCCCTTATAGACTCAGTAGGAACTTCTCATAAAAAACATGTCAATATAATACTTACTTACTTTTGATTTACCTAAAAAATTATTTTAAGAAAAAAATTAAGATTTATGAACATCGATTGAACTTTAACTTCAATAAGGACTCTCTTCAACTTCGTCTTTGATACCATTCGAGTACTTACTTGGAAAATGCTAGTTGAGTAGGTTTTAATTGTTATTAAATGCACACTTGATAATCGAAAAACAATATTCAAGTGTTTAATTCCGAAAACCACTTCACTCGATTAATAGGGAACACATTTTTCTTCAAACTATACATTGTGTTGATGTCAACCAAATGGTATCAAGTCGATTTCGATCTTAGAAAATAGATCTTATTATTTGTGTTGATATGTAAGTACATTTTTTACTACAACGAACAATTTATGTATTTTTAAGGTACTTCTATTTCAAATATATAAAAAAATAGCCTTGTAAAAAAAAGTTTTTTAAAAATAAACCTGTTTTTTAGTTTTGTATATATAATAGTAAGATATACAAATTATTATTTTGAATAAAAATACCAATAATTTTATTTTACTACCGCCATCTATGTATAAAACTAAAGACTACATAATCGTCACCCAGATTTCAAATTTCCAAACTTCAAACCCGTCTTAAACGATATTTTATCTCTATCGTAATGGCGGAGGATCCATTTACTTATATTGATGACTAAAATGAGCAATATGGCAAAGTATGAAAATGATCGGATAAGAGGAAATTTTTTTCCTGAATTGTAATCGTAAGTGAAACGTAAAGGAGGTTTGTAATAATACTGATCTTTTAATTCTGATTTTTACTACCTCTTTTCAGCTTGCTTTAGATTTTTTCTTCTGACAATATTTGGGTTCTTATCATTATACTTATTCTTATTATCCTTACTATACTTATCCTTATTATACAAATCTTCGTTTAAAAAATCAATATTTCTCTTAAATATAATTGACGTAGCGTGGGTCTTAAAAACAAGCTCTAAAATGCTTATTCATATGTCGTGATGTGTTAAATAAAATGTTAAGCTAATATTATTTAACTGGAAAACACATATTAAAAGACCGACAATGCAAGCCGTGAGAGCAAAAGTCAAAAGATAAGAGCAATTTTGTCCAAAAATGAATAATCATCTTTAGTATTCGTTTTATAGGCTCCGGGGGGGGCCTAGCACTTTTGAAAAAAAAAAAACACTTTTATTGAATTATTATAGTTTTTCTACACTAATCCAAATACTAAAAGTTGAGTCTTTCTGGAGATAAAAAAGCGTTTGTTATTTACCAAATGCATCACATTTCTGCAATTATTATCACATTGCTCCATATTTGCAACTATTTGAAAGAACCTATTTATAGCTGAAATTTCAGCAGCTGGCCTTGAAATGACTTATGCAATGTTTGTGCAATTCTTATTTTATAAATGACGTGTGCAATTCTTATTTTATGAAATAGACTATTATTATTTTAACTTACTATTATTATTAAAAAAAACAGACAATAATTAAAATCAATAGAGTAGTTTATGCGCGCACGTACGTTTTTCCGAAAATGCATTTCCCATGGGTTTCATCTTCACTCAGTAACCGACAGAAAGTTTTTGATAAACAGTTGAAAATCGTTGATATAAATCAGTCAAATTTATACAAAATACTATTATAATAATATTATTTCTGTAAATTGAGTCAATCATAGGGTAAGATTTAACAGCGCTTTGAAAAAAACAACTTTGCTACTAAGAACAAATCATTTTCACATATTTTATGTGTAATGAAGGGAGGGAGTTGGTTTGAAACCAGGCTCAGTATATTTGTATATACATATTAAACCCCTAGCAGAATTAGTAAATAATTATTTATATTTAGGTCAAATAAAGACATGTCCGGTAGTAAAGAAGAAGAAATAAAGAAACGCATGAAATTAGGGTGGGGTCATTGATGTATAATACACTAGATCCGCCCTCACGTGTTATACTGGTCTCCCTTTTGGCGCATGCACAGTTTCTCTTGGTAGGTAGGTAGGTACCGCTGCGTCGTAGGGAAAAAAACCCAACTTCCCCGCTATTTAAACCCCCCGCACCCCTCAGTTAGTAAAGACAAGATCTCCGACCAAAATCACACGTCAGGGCCCATCTATGTGTATTATACATCAATGGGTGGGATGCATTTCGACGAATGAATGCGGTTTTTGTTTTTAAATCAAAAATGTCACTGCCTGAAGAAAAAGATTTTCGATCAATGTATTTTGCCAGAGATAACGTATAGATGTGAAACTTAGACAGTGGACGCCAAGTTGCTACACAAAGTCCAATGCACTCTAAAAAGTATGGAACGTTGTATGCTTAACATAACGAGGAAAGACAGAAAATGGAATACGTGTTTGAGAAGTATGACAAGAGTAGTGGATATAGTGAGGAGATTGAAATGGCAATGGGTGGATCACGTGGCCAGAAGAATGGAAAGTTGGATAAAAGAAATACTAGAACGGTACCCGAGAGAATACAAAGGGGAAAAAGGAAGACCGCAGGGTAGATGGGTAGATGAAATAAGGAAAATGTATGGGGTAAGATGGATGAGAGTTGCGCAAAACGGACAACTGGAAGCGTGTTGGAGAGACCTTCATCCAGCAGTGGATGGTGAAAGGCTGGAGATGATGATGATGATGATTATACCCCTAACTTCGGAAAAGCTCAATTGTCGCGAAGAAATTTCGAACGAGTAATTTTTACATTAATATAAAAAATATATGTTTTAAAATAAAATAAGCTCACCATTGAGTTTCGCACCATCAGCGAACTGCTCTCGTATTGAAATTACGCAAAACACCACTAAAAGGATTTTCACAAAAGTCATTTTTAAAATTAGCACATTCCAAGCACATCCAAGAATATCTACAAAAACAATTTAGAAAATATACATTTAATCCGTTTACAAATTAATTAAAACAACAGCTTATGATCTTATCCTTTTGTACCTGTATGTACCTTCTTGTCCCAGTGCTAATTTGGTTATGAACTATCCGTGTTTTATCATTTAAAGAAATAATCATTAGTAATGTCTTCATTTAATTTATTATCATCAAACTCTCGAGATAACTAAAGTGTATCATAAATTTTTCAAAATGAGCGTATGCTTTGTGTATTGTTTGCAACGAATTTTCGTGGAAGAATAAATATGAGCCGCATAAAACTATGAAATATTCAAAAGTGTGAATAATAACTTCAAGTGCTTCTCAAATTGCAACTAGCACTTTGACAAGATAAAAGTTTGTTTGATTGTTTGACTACAATACGAATCGATCAGTACTTTTATAAATATATTATATTAATTCATGATATGAGCCGTTATATGTATTTTTCAGTTTCAGTAAAACTATTTCTGTTTGACTTACATAATTCACATATTGCTATCACTTATTTTAATGCGATACGTCCAGAATCTCGGAAAAGCAGAATGAGGACGAAAACACACTGAGTGGGACGTGGGACGTGTTTTTATTAAATACTTTTAAACATGTGAAAATTATGCAGCACCTCTAGCCCTTATATATGGTACACAGTCCCGAAAATCACCCCCTGGAGTGTTTTGGGTGATATTTTATACTTGTATTTATCCTTGCTTGACAGTGATTCTCATATTTGAAGAAACTTGTCGGTTGACTTGCCAAACATATGCATTCTGCACGTGCATGTAACCAGTAGAATAGACTAGTAGTTAGCATATGATCCTTTGAACAATGTGGTCTCGGGTTCAAATCCCACTAGTTTCTGCTGACCAGACCTTGGATTTGTGACTACAGGTCGATCTTTTCCATATCAGAGTTTGCCAATTTATCTTATTTTCATTGAAACAGTTCCAACAAATTGGCGACCTTACCCATTTTCTCGCAAACCTAGAGTTTTCAGCAATCTCGAATTTCGCTGAATTATTTAAAAAATGCTGCAAATTTACAAATTTGACCTTAGATGTATCTGTGGATGTTAATTGATTTGTATATACTTGTATCAAATGTACAATTTTCTGACCAGAAAGGCGCATTGGAGCTACCTGTTAGGCCTTCTTGGTATAAATTAAAATAAATAAATAAAATACCCGAATTCGGATTGGGGAACACCCATTGCTTACGGCCACAGCGGAATGCTGAAGCAAAAAAAAAGAAGGACGTGACGTCCCATACTACTCAGTGTGTTTTTGGCCTAAACGTATTACAGGCCATTAGTATTTTTAAATATACATATTTTTTTGTAATTTTTTGCGAGATATTTATTGAAATTAAAAAAAAAGTGGACTTATTCTACTTTTAATTATAACGGCTCATATGGTGAATGAGCATTTAAAAAAATGCTAATTTTGAGAGACTGTGTATTTTGCGCAAGTAGCTACATAAATCAGATGTCTCAGCAACGAAGCAAATATTTACACATTACGATAATATATACTAGATATATATTTGCGAGCGAATGCGATTCCGTTTCATTTAAACATTCAAATGTAATAAAAGTACTCATCAACAAGAAATTATCAACTCAAAGTGCAATCATTTCTGGGAAGTATGAACAAAAGTGGCAGACGATCTATCTTGCGAAATGTATGTTCTGTAAATACTTATTTATTCATTTTAATCTTTAATCATTTGTCATTTTCAGTGTGAAATTCAAATGGCACAAAAACTTGATTTAGTTTTGCATAACAGAACCAGCTTATAAAGTTGAATTTTTGATGCCATCGGATGTTACCAATCTATGACTTTATGTATGAATATTTGAGGAATATTAGAAGTATCAAAGACAAAGTTCGATAATGACGTACAAATACACGGGTGCGCCCCGTTCTACCAACTCGCGGTATCTCAAGACTCGTTTTCTCAACTTTACGTCTGCTTAAGCAGGAGTTTATATATTGTATACACAAATGTTTTTTGTATACATGTATGTAATATTTTTAATATACGAGACATATTGCGATCATTCATACATTTTAAGCTATTAAGCACCTTTAAAATATAAAAAAATATATATTTAAAAGTAAATTCTTACTGTATTTTATTAATAGTTAATGTTTATATCGTAAAATAAGTACATTACTATGTGAAATATTTTCGTATACGTGTTTTGAATATATAACAACTCAACGACGAAAAAGTTTGGAAAACGAGTCTTGATATATTGCAAGGTATTGGTGGAACAAGGTAGACCCCAAATACACACACACATGAAAAGGTTCTTGATAAAGATTTGAGTGCTAATGTATGGAAACTCAAACATTTTGAACTTTTAGTGAGACAAAAGCGCAATTTTTGGCTGTCAGATTTTGTTCATATTTTTTCTATTAATTAATATTGCTATAAAGTTTATAACTACAGAATATTAAGAAGATCCAAAAAACTTTAAGTGCCAAAATAAAATAATTAAATATGGTTATTAAAAAAAAAACTACTTCCGGTTTAGATATTCTAACTAAAACCTTATCAACTTTAAGCTAGTACATAAAGAATACAAATATAAATTTTCAGCGTGTTGCTTTAAGTAGTGTGAATATCTTGGTATGGCCTAAGTACCTGCTTATAAAAGACAGGTCGCTCACTGCATCTTCCTCGACGCGTTTGTTTACCTATTGTTATAGTCAAGTACTAGATATGCAGTCCCACGGTCTCAGCATGCAGTCCCACGCTTTCGCGCTGTCAGTTCTGAGAACTCTAGCAAGAAGTGGCTGGATGCCGTTACCGACCACTAAGTTCAATCGGGGGTCTCCATTATTAGCCGACAGCACTTAAGCCTGGAGATAGTCCTCGAAAACCAATTATATCGGCGGCTCCTTTAAGCAGATGCTACACATAGACACATACTAACAGGCATATATTTTCTAAACGTGATCAGTGATCGATTCTGAGTTCAAATCAGTCAAAATCTCGAGGTTGAATTTTTGCATGATACATATGTATGTACTTCGTACATACATATGTAGGTATTTACATATACATACATATGAGGTTTGTATATAATTTTACTAAAGAGACAATACTTTAATAATATCGTATAAATTATATAATATTGTAACGTACGCCCCCGCAGCCGAAGGAGTGGGGGGAAACTACCCCCGCCCTCGGATGCTGGGGAGTGGGAGAAAGTACCGCTACTTTCTCAGCTATAAAAGAAGCGCCCTTTCCTTCGGAAGTCGAGTCGGACCACAGCTTTCTCTGAGAACTGTCGTTTCCTTTAGACTCCCATCTCTGCTGGTCTTTCCCTGTTCAGTCAAAGCCACCCACTTCACCCCACGTTACACTGGTGTCAGAAGTGTTTGACCTGAGCCGCAAAAGGAATACACCACGCAAAGATGCCCCCAAAAAGGAGACAGGCATCTCCTCACCAGTTGGACGATCCATCACGTGTGGAACGTCTGGAGGAGCAGATGGCGCGACTCGTCGCGCTTCTCGAGAGGGACACCACAACACGCACGCCAGCGATTCCGGCAAGCCCTTCAACGAGGGTCCCAGCGGTTCCGGCGAGCACACTGAGTCCCTCGTCATCAGTATGCAGAAACGACGCTACTCCACGACCTGTCACCGACCCCATGCTAGGAAGCACCATCCACAAGCAACCGACCGAGCTTCCTGTTTTCGACGGAACGGGCGACGTAGAACGATTCATCCGCGAATTTGAAATCGTGTCACGAGCCCTACGCTGCGAACCGACGGCAAACTCACTCATTCTCGCTCTACGAGGTCAAGCGAGAATATTCCTCATCGACGAAGTACCGAAAGAAGCGTACGAAGCGTACGAGGAGCTGAGGGAGAGGCTGGTGAAGCGCTTCAAATCTTCGCCACACCCGTACGACGCATTCCGTGACCTAATTTCCCCGTCGATCCGCAACAACGACGACATAGAAGCTCGGTTCGCGGACATCCGTCGAAAAAGGATGGAGGCCTTTCCAGAGCCTATCCCGTTGGACGTCCTGGACAAGATACTCCTCATATTGTCGTTTCACGACGAGGATATCCGCGCTGCCGTCTTCACCGCAGATCCGAAGACCCCACTGCAGGAGCTGTTACGGCTCGCAAAACACGCGAGGGATGCGAAACGGCTGAGGAGTCAAGGGAGGGGGGCGGCCAACAGACCAGCCCAAGACCACCAGCCTCACTTCAATACCGCAGCTCGAAACGCCAGCAGACCTCCCTGGCAAGCGGAGGGCCGTAACGGCAACAGACCGCCCTGGCAAGGGCAAAGGAACTGCCGAAACTGCGGAAGCCCACAATGTCGCGGGCGGAACTGTCCGAAGGTACGGGCAGTCGAGAACGCCTCCGACGAGGAAGAGGTGCGATCCCAGTCGGGAAAAGAATAATGGTCAGTTCCACACGGGCAGGACTGATCATCGAAAATGAAGAAAAGCCCGTCCCAGTGTTAGGGAGCGTCGGCGACTCACCTTTCGTATTGGACACCGAAGGCGAGATCGGAGGAGTACCATGTAGGGTACTGTTGGATACCGGGGCAAGCGTCTCCGTTATCTCCAGCAAACTGTTCGCCAAAATTCCCCGCGAACATAGAAAAAGGGTGAACGACAAAAGGGAAAGAATACGAGTCGCAGACGGTCGACACGTAGCGATCTACGTATGGGCCGAGACTACGTTGGCAATTAAAGGCACACAAGCGAGATGGAAATTTGCCGTCACTGATTTCTCCTCAGAGGTCATCATGGGGATGGATCTCCTGCGCCACCTCAATACGATCGTCGAACTGGGAGGAACCACGACAAGGGTCACTTTCCGGAACGAAATTGCGCCCCATCGACCAGTAAGTTCAGTCCATTCGTGTCAGGAAATAAAAAGACACGAACTGAACGGAAAGCGACAAGACGACCTGCCCCGCCAACTGGACGCTGCTATCATCGACCTACCACCTGGAAAACGGTCGACGATCGTCAACTCCCTCCTCCAGCATCGACAAGCCTTCGCCCAAAGCGAACGGGACTTAAGCCAAGTCCATAAAGGGAGCCATCGAATAAATAGCGGCGACGCCGCCCCCATCAAACAGGCCCATCGCAGAATACCGCTGCACAAGAAGACAGAGGTACGGTCCCTCATCAACGACTTGCTGACAAGACAAATCATCGAACCAGCAGCCGGTCCCTGGGCCTCCCCCATCGTATTGGTCACGAAAAAGACCGGCGAGTTGCGCCTCTGCGTTGACTATCGTCGGTTAAACGCCGTGACAACGAAAGATTCGTTCCCGATGCCACGAATGGACGACGTTCTGGACAGACTCGCGGGTGCCAAATTTTTCTCGACGTTGGACCTGCAGAGTGGTTTTTGGCAAGTCCCAGTCGAAGAGAAAGACCGACCAAAAACCGCCTTTACCACTGAATTTGGTCTGTTCCAATTCCGTGTCATGCCTTTCGGCCTCTGCAACGCGCCTGCCACATTCTCCCGGCTAATGGAAGACATTCTCGGCGACCTGACCGGATCAACCTTGGTATATCTCGACGACATCATCATATATAGTCCGACCCCAGAGGCCCACTTGGAACACATCCAGACGGTCCTCAAACGCCTACTTGCGGTCGGACTCAAAATAAATACGCGGAAGTGCCAGCTGTTTAGGAATGAGGTCTGCTTCCTTGGCCATAAAATCAGCTCCCACGGCGTCTGCACGGATCCAGAGAAGACAAAAGCCGTGAGAGAGTGGCCCACCCCCAAATCGAAGGCACAACTCCGCAGCTTCTTAGGCCTCTGCACCTATTACCGGAGGTTTGTGCAAGGGTTTGCGCAAACGGCGAAACCACTGCATCGTCTCACGGAGGAGAAAACAGTCTTCACGTGGGACCAAGACTGTGAGCATGCCTTCAATGCCCTCAAAAACGCTCTGACAAATGCGGAAACAATGGCATTCCCCCGACCCGAGGGAATCTATATTCTGGACGCGGATGCCAGTCAACATGCCATCGGAGCCGTGCTCTCCCAAGTTCAAGACGGCGAGGAGAAGGTGATCGGGTACTATAGTCGCACCTTGAAGGCACCGGAACGGAACTACTGCGTCACCCGGAAAGAGCTGCTCGCCATCGTCGACGCAGTAGAGCACTTCCACCACTACCTGTACGGAAGCCCCTTCACACTCCGAACCGATCACGCCGCACTGACGTGGCTCCGCAGCTTCAGAAAACCTGAAGGTCAATGGGCCCGCTGGTTGCAACGACTGGGACAGTACCACATGGACGTACAGCATCGAGCAGGGAAGAAACACGGCAACGCCGACGCCCTCTCTAGACGTCCATGTGACCCAGACTGCCCGAAATGCGCGAAAATAGAGAGTGAGCAAATAGCACCCGAAGCCAAACTCGTCACTCTAGGGAACCCACAAAGTCCCCAGGCCACCGACTCCACAATCTCACGCTTCATCGCATGGAAAGAGTCCGGGAGACGACCACTGTGGGAAGAAGTTTCGGCAGAAGAACCCGAAGTTCGGATTCTATGGGCCCAGTGGGACGCACTAACTGTCGACCAGGGTCAGCTCTTCCGGCGATGGGAAAGCCCAAACGGCGAGCGTCAGATCCTGCAATTGGTCATTCCCGAGAGCCACACAAATGAAATCCTATGGGAGATGCACAGTTCCCCGACTGGCGGACACTTCGGCGTCAATAAAACGCTAAAGAATGTCCGCCGCCGATACTACTGGCCAACATGCCGCCCCGACGTTATAAAATGGTGCGAAAAATGCCCCAGGTGTGCAGCGCAAAACGGACCACATACGAGGAACAGGGCGGCCATGCGGCAATACGTGTCAGGGGCACCGATGGACCGAATGGCGATCGACATATTGGGACCGCTACCGGTTACCAATAGGGGGAACCGTTACGTGCTAGTGGCCGCTGATTACTTCACAAAGTGGCCAGAAGCCATTCCCTTACCGGACCAAGAGGCGGAAACGGTAGCGGAAGCCCTAGTAACCCATGTCTTCGCCAAACTGGGCACACCTCGAGAACTGCACTCCGATCAAGGCCGTAATTTTGAAGCCCGAGTCTTTGCCGAAACGCTAGATAAATTGGGCATCTGCAAAACTCGGACGACCCCTTACCACCCTCAGTCGGACGGGATGATCGAGAGGTTAAACCGCACTCTACTGGGATACCTCCGGAAATTCCTGTCCTACTACGACGAGGAGGCAGAACGAGACTGGGACACGATGCTGTCCCCGTTCCTCATGGCTTACCGCTCAACCCCACACGACGCGACAGGAGAGTCGCCAGCCCTGATGATGTTCGGCAGGGAAATGCGCCTTCCGCCCCAACTTATCTACGGCGGACCCCCGGACAGTATACCCGAGCAATCAGCCCACAAATACGTCCAAAATCTCATAGAAGGGATGGCGGAAACGCACAAATTCGCTCGGAAACACCTCCAGAAGACGCATAAAAGAATGAAAGCGGCTTACGACGGGAGGATCTGGGAACCACGATACGAAGAGGGCGATCGCGTTTGGTTGCACAACCCAGCCAAGAAGCCCGGTCGCACCCTTAAACTCCAATCCCCTTGGGAAGGTCCGTTCCGGATTATTAAGAGGATCAGCGACGTTGTCTATCGGATCCGCCGGGAAACAGGGAACTCCCGGTATCTGGTGGTACACGTCAACAGATTAGCGCGATACCTCGCAACACCGGATCCGATCTAAAATTAAAACCCCGTATTGTATTTCCTTGTATTTGTTTATTTATTGTATTTCCTTGTATTTGTTTGTATATGCTTTTGTACATTAATAAATCGCTCGAGACGACCGATCCTGAAGGAGAGGGCAGTGTAACGTACGCCCCCGCAGCCGAAGGAGTGGGGGGAAACTACCCCCGCCCTCGGATGCTGGGGAGTGGGAGAAAGTACCGCTACTTTCTCAGCTATAAAAGAAGCGCCCTTTCCTTCGGAAGTCGAGTCGGACCACAGCTTTCTCTGAGAACTGTCGTTTCCTTTAGACTCCCATCTCTGCTGGTCTTTCCCTGTTCAGTCAAAGCCACCCACTTCACCCCACGTTACAATATAAATAAATATATAAATTTTGAACCATTATGAATTCTTTATGTGTTCATGAAACGATATAAATAGATTGTTTACAATTATACATATATTATACATATATGAAACGTATATGCATATGTACACGTTGAAACAACACGAGTAATTATTTATAGCGCATATTCGCAGTTTCTTAACACATAGGATACCACGGGCTATTGCTAAAGAAACAGGCGTGCGGCGGGGAGAATTTGCGCTAATCTTTGCATAAAACTGTAACTGTTTAAAATGTCATATCTCTTTTACCAGTAAACGTATAAAAGTGAAATTTGAAATGCAGTTTCGTATGGACTATCTTAAAATTTCGTAATTGTAAAATCAGTAAAAGTCAAACTGTGAGTCGCGTACTAATAAAATAAATAATTAAAATGTGTATAAATATGGCAAATATACATATTTTATAAATAAACAAAAAAAATCTAGCAGCAGTGAACCTTTGTGTAACAAAAACAACAAATGTCGTTATTTGAAACCTATAAATACAATGCAGTCAGATGCAATTCCATATGCGCTTTGGAATTGCCGACATCCAACAAGGTTAATCCTCTTTCGTCATAAATAACAATATCAGTGAGAGAATTTTAGGACATCGGCAAAATCTAAGAGGAACATAAAACAGATGTGAGAAAAAAAAAAGGTCCCCCCAAAATGTGTTTATTACCTAGTGCAGTGGTTAGTAACCAGGAGTCAAGTGTAGGCAATAAATTACCGAAGAAATATAAAAGGGCACATAGTAAACAATGGTGATATTTTCTTCAGAACATGAATATAAAAAAAATCAAACATATTTATTCAACTAAAAACACAAAAAAAGCACTCACCCAGCAAACTGCACCCCTTATGTAGATATTCACATTTGATTGATTGGTAGATATTTACACAATATTTATTTAAAAGTTTCCTTTATATTATAATATATTATCGATAAACTCACTTTATGTATATTTTAATTATTTACACACACACACGTTATTTAAACACAATATGAAATTCGTACACTAATGAAATTTTATATCTAATATTTTTTTTTTGTATGGTAGTCTTGATAACACTTTCCAACATGTAGTGGAATTTTACATTGTTTACACATAAAAGCACTCAGTTTACGAATTTTTAGTTTTGCACACACTCGACAATTACGTCTCACTAATTTATTCGTTTTTTCATTAGTTATTTTCACTAATTCATGATCTTTTATGAAACCACGTAGTCTTTCGTTCGGATCAATGCTGGGAGTCCTCGTCATGACAGAAGTTGAAGGTATATTGGAATGTGTGTCTGATGTACCTGGTGTATTGGAAATGTTACTCTGAAGCCATGCCTCTGCGACTTTCAGCATAAACTCTTGGAATTTCCAATTCGTCCCATTCAACTTTTTGTGGATATGATAAGCGTTCAAAATTCCGCAATGCATCAGATACATTGCGGCTTTCTTCGTCCACTTGATGGTTTTCCGTGAAACGGGGTTGTACGATAGGTACTGATCCGCGAGATCGACTCCACCCATAAATTTATTATAGTCCATGATGCTGATTGGCTTCTTGATGGGTTGATTTGTTTTCCTGTCGATTTTGCCAGTTTCTACAATTTGCGCCTGATGGATGGTTGAAATAATTCTGACGTCTCGTTTTTTGTTTGTCTTCCAAATTTGAATCAATATATCCCCCTTTCTTCGATGTATTGATTCATGAATTTGTAAGCGGGCGTTTTTCAAAATTTGCGGTAAGCCACGATTTTTTCTAATAGTTCCGCATATTCTTGTTTTAGCTCCCAATAAATTGGTAGCTAAATTAACGCTATTGTAATAATTATCAGCGTAGACATTGTACCATTTATTTAAGTACGGAGATAACAAATCGGTGATAGTGTTATTCAAAGAAGTACCTACACCCGAATACAATTTGAAATTACAAATATAGCCACTTTTTGCTTCACATATCATCCTATTTAGAATCCCGTACTTAACGATCTTCATAGGGTTATACACCTTGCATTTGAGGCGCCCCCTCCACGGTATCATGCCTTCGTCCAAAGACAGGTTTTGCGTCGGTGTGTACGTCTCTTGAAACTTTTTCGTGAAGTAGTCTATTATGTTTTGAATTTTAATTAGGCGATTTGGACTGCCGGTCGGAATCTTCTCATTGTCAGAAAAGTGGAGATACCTTAAAATCTGCTGAAATCTATTTCTGCTCATCGTCTTTCGAAAATATGGAGTTTCGATAAGAGGATTGGTGCTCCAATAGTCGCTGATGGAATTTTTTCTGACAATAGCCATTATCAGAACTAATCCGAACCATTTTTTTAGCTCGGGAACGAGAACATCTCTCCATTTTCGCGAGTGTGTGGAAGTTGGATATTTGATATTATTTTTGGCATAATATCGGTTTGTCTCCTCGGCTATAATACCAAATAAATCATCTCCAATGAAGAGTGAAGTCACGTCTCCCACGTTAGATGGATTATCAGGAAAAATGTTCAATCCTGGTAGTCCTTCAAAGCTGTTGAGATTTCTAGGAGGATCAAATTCGGACCAATCCAATGTCACATCAGGGATACCTTCTTCTGAAGAATTTTCAGATTCTGACTGGTTGACACGTGGTTCTGAAGTTTCTGACTCAGAATCTCCACTTTCTTGGACATAAGCCTCATCGATGTCTTCTTCACCTTCGCTAGGAGGTTGAGAAAGTTGGTCTTCGAAAGTCTCGTCAAAAAATGAATCTTCTCTCTCAGCCATTTTATAACGATAACACAAAACAGAAAACACGAAATTTCACAATAAAATCAGAGTTTTATAAAATAGTCACAAAAACACAAAATCCATTTATAACAATAACACAACAGAAAACACGAAATTTCACAATATAATCCAAAAGAGTTTCACAAAAACACAAAATCCAAAAAATAGAATCCAAAAAGCATCGAAAATCAAAATAGTCAAAGATATCAAATAGAACACGAAATCTAAAAAATAACGCGTATATTTATCGATAAACGTTTCCTCGTCACGGTCAGAAAAGGACTGAAATGATCTCGACCTTTCTGAAAATATAGCACCCTTATTTTTTTCTACCTATATCTTTTCTACGAATTAGTAAATATGTCAATAGAAAAAAAATCTGTTATGCATATGTGAACATATGTGAGCTTTCGCTGGTTTCGAACCTCTGAAAAGGTCGATGACGATCTGTTCTATTATTTTTACAAGCCTCCTATACGCTTTAGTTAAATAAAATAAAATTTGAGACATCTTCGGCATAACCAAAGAAATATTTTGTAAATTTAAAGAAATATTTGGTACATTTGCTATAGTCCAGTTTCTAACCTTCTGGATTTTTCAGTATCGACTATTTTTAAATTATTTTAGTTAAATATCACCAACGACATCTTTTACTAAGTTTTTGAATATCTCAAAATTTTCTTTATTCTATCACATCTTCTGTCATTCGGTTAAATTGGGAAATAATTCATACCCTTTTAAGCCCGCTTTTAAGGCCAACAAAGTTGATTCATAAAGCCCTCAGCGTGAGACTACTACCCATCCAAAAACAAAAATGAATATTTCCATATCACGAATGGTGGATATTGAGGAGGAGACATGATCTTAATTTGGGGCAGATCTTAAAATTAAAATTTTAAAAAATCGTAGCTACTAAAAAGATGCAAATGGCCTCTGCGAACAACGTGATTGTCACAAAATAAAATACATCATATGAACCCATGCGCTTTTGATGCAGCTTAATTGCGCTTCAGTACGTAACGAATAGTGTAATTAATTTCTTGGGATGATGACTTATCAAATCGAGATGAATTCTATGAAATAGTCCTTTTAGACGCCTCTCACTAATAAGGGGATGTTGCCGATATTGTTGTTTACGTTTATCTTTTGATTTTAAGCGCAACAACAAAGCCAAAAACGCGGCAAAAAGCGCGTTGTATGTACGCTGCCGTCGGGCGCTTCTCGGCGCTCAACGCCGCGTGTGTACTAGCTGTTAGGGTGAACACCACTGTATGTACATATGTTTAATTTGTACACATTTGTACCGATGCGGTGCAAACGATCGACAAGCGCCAGACAGGCTGAACCACAGATTAACGACACGTGTACCTTATGCGTGCGCACTGCTCGCACTTACACTAAGCGAAATCTACCCGAAGTCCCGACATACCTACCCTGTATACGTTATGTGCTTCTGATACTTTGGTTCCGAATTTTGCCTTATTAAACTCGCCAGAAAGATCCAACTCAATTTTAATAATTACCATTTTAATAATTGCACCTGTGCGCCCGCAGCGCACCCAGCGCCCCCAATGCCTTCGGCACCCCGGGGCCTTCGCCCCCCAGCACCGCCGACGCCTTTGGCGCCCCCAGCGCCCCCGATGCCTTCGGCACCCCGGGGCCTGAAAAAACTGGGAAACTGAAAAAATGAAAAAAATTAAAAAAAATTAAAAAACTGAAAAAATTAAAAAAAAGGAAAAAAATGAAAAAAATGAAAAAATTAAAAAAAAAAAAGAAAAATGAAAAATATGAAAAAAAAAAATTTGTTCCCCATACTGGTTGACGGTTGATCGTCCGTCACATATATGTATTTTTTTTTTATTTTACATATATACCAGGAAGGCCTTACAGGTAAATCCCAATGCGCCTTCCTGGCCAATTACAAATACAAATGCAGCATTTTTTTTATTATAAGTCGTTGAATTGCGAGACACTGAAAAAACTCGCAAATTAACGAGACATCTATGAATTGTACATAAATTTTTATTGTACATCCATCAAATTTCAAATAGTGGTGACATAGTAGGTAGGAAGGATTTTTAGCCAATTTTTTTTTTCCGGGAACCGTTTTAACAATGAAATCAGAGAAAATTGGTAAACTCTGATAGGAAACGATCAACCTGGAGTTACAAATCCAGGTCTGACCAACAGCATACTCTGAAAAATTAATTTTCATTCAGGGATAGAACCCGGCACCTTCTTGACGGTAAGCAGAAGCTTAACGTCCGAGCTATGCTGCTGGCTATACAAATATATATACAAATATACAAATATATTTAGCGACAGTCCGTTTTTATATATATAATAATATATAATTGTGGCGGCTCGCTTATACGACATGGTCGAGTTTGGTTGCCTTCCTGCGAGTGGGGACCAACCCGGCTGGGTTCGGACAGCTGCTACTCACTCTGTCTTCAGCTGTCATATAATAAACACGTGCATTAACATGCCAGTCGTCTCATTCGTTCATCCTCCATACTGGTGACCCCCGACATCGAGCCACGCAGCCTCGATCAATTTCAACATGCCGCTCATCCCTGCCTCGCCGAGTCAGGCGGGAGAAGCTACCCGCCGCGCCCCCATCGCCATCAACAGAGCGCGTCGCGGCCCGCGGGTGACAATAAACGAGCAGACACGCCTACCTACCTACCTACCTACCTACCGACGTCCAGCCACAACGTCGACGACAGGTGCTTTTAAAAAATGGGGGAGCGAATGAGACGACGATCGTGACAGCTGGATGTGGAGTCATGCGCGATCCACTACACATAGAACGGTCATCCAGCACCACAAGACATACACCACCTCAGCACCATCATCATCATCATCATCATCAAGGCCCCGTCCGTCTCCACGAGCGTCGTCACGCCGAGACGGGCGGTAGCGCTACAACACCTCCACGAGCCACAACGACTCACAGTCCAGCTCGGAGTATCATCAACCACATCGATGCCCCTGCCGCCCCCGCCGCCCCACCAACCGACATCAGCCTCGGAAGAGCGGCGCCGCCGCAGCATCGCATCGCGCGACCATCGGACCACCCACCGTCCTGCTCGCGACGTCACCGCCCTCGAATCTACCGACCATTCAGGGCGGTACACCTATGTACACAGCGGATGACCCACGTCAACATAATTTTTTTCTCCCCACTCAATAATTTTTTTCCTTTTTTGTGTAACAATAACTTTTTTTCTTTTGTAAAATTTGTTTCTTTGTAATTTTGGTATCGCTGATGCTGGGGGGGGAGTGATGTGGCGGCTCGCTTATACGACATGGTCGAGTTTGGTTGCCTTCCTGCGAGTGGGGACCAACCCGGCTGGGTTCGGACAGCTGCTACTCACTCTGTCTTCAGCTGTCATATAATAAACACGTGCATTAACATGCCAGTCGTCTCATTCGTTCATCCTCCATATAATATATAATATATAACACTAGTGTTGGACCCGTTGATTTCAACGGGTGGTTTCGAAAAGGAATTGAAACTCGAATAAAAATAAAGTTAAAGATATTGAATCGACTGGTTTCGGAAAGAAATTGATGCACGAATTACGAAGTGATTACGAATTACGAACTACGTTTTGTGCATCGCCGACCTCCTGACGCCTTTGCCCCCGATGCCTCCGTCGCTCCGGGGCCTTCGGCCCCAGCGCCGCCGACGCCTCCGGCGCCCCCGACGCCTTTGGCACCCCGGGGGCTTCGCCCCCAGCGCCGCCGACGCCTCCGGCGCCCCCAGCACCCCCGATGCCTTCGGCACCCCGGGGGCTTCGCCCCCAGCGCCGCCGACGCCTCCGGCGCCCCCAGCCCCCCCGATGCCTTCGGCACCCCGGGGGCTTCGCCCCCAGCGTCCCCGATGCCTTCGGCATCCCGTGGGCTTCGCCCCCAGCGCCGCCGACGCCTCCGGCGCCCCCAGCGCCCCGATGCCTTTGGCACCCCGGGGGCTTCGCCCCCAGCGCCGCCAGCGCCCCCGGCAATGAAAAAACTGAAAAAATGAAAAAAATGAAAAAAATGAAAAACTGAAAAAATGAAAAAAATGAAAAAACTGAAAAAATGAAAAAAATGAAAAAACTGAAAAAATGAAAAAAATGAAAAAAATGAAAAAACTGAAAAAATGAAAAAAATGAAAAAACTGAAAAAATGAAAAAAATGAAAAAACTGAAAAAATGAAAAAAATTAAAAAACTGAAAAATATGAAAAAAAAAAAAAATTTGTTCCCCATACTGGTTGATGGTTGATCGTCCGTCACATACAAATATACAAATATACAAATATATTTAGCGACAGTCCGTTTTTATATATAGTATAATAATAATAATATATATATATATATATATATATATATATATATATATATATATATATATATATATATATATATATATATATATATATATATATATATATATATATATATATATATATATATATATATATATATATATTTGTACATATATTTGTGACGGACGATCAACTATTAACCAGTATGGGGAACCATCTTTCTTTCCGAAACCAGTCGGTTCAATATCTTTAACTTTATTTTTATTCGAGTTTCAATTCCTTTTCGAAACCACCCGTTGAAATCAACGGGCCCAACACTAGTCATAAATAAAGCACGTGCATCAACATGCCAGTCGTCTCATTCGTTCATCCCCCATACGTCCATCCAGTTAACCTGTGGTTCAGTCTGTCTGGCGCTTGTCGATCGTTTGCACCAAACCCCATTTATACATATGGTAGGCGCGGCCCCAAGCTCGAGACGAAACAACTTCTCCCCATTCAAGACGCCCTCTCCCTATTCCCATGTAACTAAAAGCAAATGCAAACGAAGGTCTGCAAGTGAAAGCTTCCAGACTTTTTTATAAAATAGCCGAGCGTTTCATAACGATGACGACGTCTTTCTGAAGTGCATACGCCCAAAAAAATACATATTGCAAGGAGTGCGCGGCGAGTGAGTGAGTGAGTGAGTGAGTGAGTGAGTGCGTGGTTGGCGCCCCTGACGTCTCGGCGTCCCAGCCGGCGCTTCGCTCGTCAGTGCGGTCGAGATCTTCGGCCGGCGTTGACGCGTACTAGTGGGGCTCCGTTTCGCACCGGATCCGTCGAAACGATGGCGGACAAGTACGACAAGAACGGCTACGGCTCGGGAGACTTCAAGCGGGACCCGGCGGGCGGAGCGGCCGACGACGCGCTCGACGGGGACGCGGAGGAGGGGGGCGCGGGTGGGGGCGCGGGTGGGGGGGGCGCAGGCGGCGGCGCGGGGCGCGAGGGCGGAGCGGCGCTGGCGGAGCGCGCGGGCGACTACATGCGCGACCTCCTCCAGGAGAAGCTGACGCTCGACCACGCCAAGTTCCCCATCTGCGTGCGCCTCATCGACCAAGGTAACCACTCACACTCTCACACCTCCAATCTTCTTGCTCACCCAAACCCACACCTTCCTCGCGCACATAACCTCACACGCCGGCTCGCTCCCGGCCGCACGCCATTATAGCCCTTATGCAGTACGCCGCAAGGTCTAATATGGCGTGCGCGCTCCGGCCACCTTTGTTCAACCGATTCTTCCTCTAGTAAACAATTGTCTCTCTCTTTCTCTCTCTGATTGACGTTTCAATGCTTTACCTGTCATCGTATGTGAATGATTCTCCGGTCTGATTATAATCATGTCTAGCCCTTTGGCTGCTACGAGGTTTTTCAATGTCCAAGCGAAAAATGCTAACATTTGTAATTATTTTGAAAAAAAATAAATATAATATTTTTTTTACATACTTACTTCGCCGAACGCTCGTAATTTTTATAATACTTTATATACATTTTTAAGAAGCAGTTGTGGACTCGTGCTCTTTCTTTCTGTCTTGATTTTACATGCGTGCTTGCGAAAGAGATACCTACATATATACACTAAATAAGTTTTGACGATTGTTTTCCGACGCTCTATTTTTTTCAACAATCTATTTTTAGATATCGATGTATTCTTACAACATGCGATATATTCGAAACAGGTAGCGGTCTTTCTCTCTTTCTTTCTTGGTTTTAATTGTGTACGTGTGAGCGAGACACACAAGGATGCGAAGTTTCTAATAATCAAATAATTTTTCAACATGTATCATAAACATTTTGTATGCATTTCAGTTGCATTTGATTGATTGCACGAATTCGTGACGTCTCGTGACCTATATAATTGAAAGCGGATTTCTAATGTTTTTTGCCTTTTATTTTAACTCTGCAAAATGATATCGGACAGTGAAAGTGATGAAAGCGAAATAATAGCTCCTCGCCGAGGAACTCGACAAATCAGCAGCTCTACTGATTCTGAAAATGAATTTATCGACAATAATCAATTCCCAAGTAATAACTCCTTATATGACATTGACAACGAACCCGAAATTTACTTTGATGATGAACCCGAAATTGAAGAGCTTTTATTTAAAAAATTGATAAATATTTATAAAGCATGATTGAAAAATAAATATAAATACGTATATAAAAAAAATGTTTCGTGCCACTGATGCGCTGGCGACTCAAAGAAAGTATTGAAATACGACAATTAATGACGACAACAACGATCGTCGTAGCAATCTTCGCCTATTTCAAAACAACGACTTATCGTTGTTGTAGCAGTCAAAGGGTTAAAAAGGACGATATACTATCGATGCCATTTTCAATTCATTCATACGCGTGTTTCGTATGAATGAATTGAAATAACATTGTCTCATTCAGTACGAAACGTCAATTTATTTAACAAAAGCTATTTCTAATGTGCAACCCGAAAATAGTTCGTCACACGTACATAATTTGTATGCCACTAATTTTTCATTTTCAGATTCATAGACTACTACATACTTGTTTATTTATGTTGTTAGGAAAATGACAAAAAATAATTAGTAGAAGATGAACCATTAAAAAAAAATTCACATATAGGTGAAAATAAAAGAAAAATTTAAACATTAAAAATAACAATAAAATAGTGGTAAGATAATGTTGCGTGGGGGTGGGTGGAGGATCCAAGTAAAAGGCCAAAATCGTTTCACAGCATTTATTGGTGATTAAGGAGATACACACACTGGCAGTGCTCCGTCCAGAATGTCTTAATATCGCCTAAGTACCGCCTTATAATAAATAGGTCGCTCAGGGCATGTACCCGGGGATATGTATTCCCACGACACTCAGTCCCACGCTATCGGTCACTTCTGAGAAGGGGCCAATTCGGTGGCCATTGTTTAGCCTACTTGCACTTAGTCTGGAGATAATCCTTGTAACCAGTTATTTATTTTTATTCTAAACAGACCATTGTGGCATAACAGGAATTCCTAAAGCGCCACAATGGTCAAAAAATATAACACAAAATAACAATTAAACATAAATTAATACATACCGAAAATAATATACTCATCAATTATACATAAAAAAAATACATTTGAACATAAACATAAATACATCCATACATAAACATAAAAAATAGCATTTAATAATAACAGATAGAGTAAAAATATCAAATAAAAAAATATAGCTAAGGAATGCCTTGCACCTACAGCCAGTTTCAATAAATATGTAAGAAACAACTACAAATACAAAACATCCCTGTAAGGCCCAAATGGAAGAGAGTTAATCCAAATTTCACTCATAAATCACAATCAATCATGAAAACAATGATGAGCGCAGACTACCAGATAAATGGGTTAGAGTAATTTCCGACAATTTACGCTCACTAAGGTGGAAAATATCACATTCAGTCTCGGCAGCAACGATTTCATTGAGTCGAATAGCTCTTGGAATAGGAGCCATTCGAAAAAGGACTGTGCGGGCAGGAGGGACAGCCATCAAATGATGATGTCTACCACGCACATAGTGATTTGGGACATAAAGTCCCAACTGCTCCAGCAACAACGGGCTTGATGTATTACCACGTAGAGCAGGAGAACGAAACGAATTAATGAGAAGTTTCTCCGAAGTTCAAGGGAATTATACCCAAGCATGCCCAAAAGGAAAGGAGTGGGGTAGAGATATGGGTAATGCCCATATTCTTTCCTATATAGGAAACAAAGAAATGCTTTTTGCACTTTCTCAATCATCAGAGAGTAATTTGCTTCATGCAGATTCCACACAATCGCATTATACTCTAGTTATAACGGTCACGTAGTCTCTGGGATGCTACTCGGCCTAATCCGATTGCACTTACTCGGCGGTGTACGTAACAATGATAACCCTCCCTCATCAAATTGGGGTGTATGCATGTGCCCATTTTCCGTAATAACTATGTGGTTTTCAAAGCTATACACCCTATATTTCTCGTATTCCTAGAATGAACTACAAGAAGTTTATTTTAATATATTTTGTATGATTTAGAAAAGGGTTACGTCGTAAAAATACAATTAAACATTTCTACGTTCCAAAGTATGATTTAAAGACAGTAGCGATAAGTCATGTTTTTGACTGTTCGCTTGCATATTCTTGTTGATCGATGAATCTATGCGAGAGAAAGAGACGGCTATATTTTCGCAAGCTATTGTTTTCGTCGCTTTTGGCGCGTGGCTATTGAGTCATGCGGTCACCTGTTGGCCTTACCTATGTGCGTTTGCTAGTATTGATGGTTGTCGTTATTTTTTAATACAAAAATAGTCAAAAACATTCTATAGGACTAAGACTTTTTTATGTTCATGTATAAAATGATCAATAAGCTATATATTGAACCGATTTGTATTGAGAAAAACTGTATTTTGATTAAAAAAAATACTGGGTTCTTACTTGACCCCGGTTAGGAACACTCGTTCGATCTCGACGCTCCGTCTTAAAAGGATAATTTTAATAATAACAAAAATAATAACCTAGATTATAGTTATAACAACAAAAAACTAATGATAATAATTAGATTCAAATTAAGCATATCTAATATACATATAATTTCGAAAGAGACTTTGTATGTTTGTAAGTATTTTTAATTGGAAACATCGAAAACAAAACAAAGTTTCTATGACGACGATTCGATATTGTTTTTTTTTTTTCGATTCAAATAAATTAAATAAAAAAAAAAAATCGCCGTGTTTAAGCTGTTTATATTACAAATACTGAGCGAAGCCGGGTAAAACAACTAATGAGTAATAAATTAAGTAAGATAATTAGAAAAAAACACAAAAATAATAATATAATACAAAATTCACAATCCCAATGATCAATTATCAACAAACAAATTCCCGCAATCACTCTAGTTTTATTAACGCGATATTTGTACCAACGATTCCATGGGCCTGAAAAACGCCAATAGGCGTTGTATTTTGAGTATGTACAAAGTAAACAAGAATACTACCCACTGAGCCTTTCCAAGTAGCATTGAAAATAAATGCATTAAACATGGGTCGTTCAACATACAAAGTTCAGACTACAATACCTCACAGATTAATTATAAATCTGTAAAAAAAAAAAAGTTTAAAAATCATTGCCTAAAATTTCACGGGAAGACTTCATTAAAATAATCCAAAGAACCAGCAGGAAAACTGAAAAACTTAATCAGACTACAGCCATAGTACCCTAAAGATATTCAAATTAAACGTTTGTTGTATTGAATCCTAATTAAACTTAACCCTTTGAATGCTAACCAACGCCAATCGACGTTTTTCTAACGAGTCCAAGGGCCTGAAAAACGTCAATAGGCGTTGTATTTTGAGCATGTACAAAGTAAACAAGAATACTACCCACTAATCTTTTCCAGGTAGCATTGAAAAAAAATGCATTGAACATGGGTCGTGTAATCCGTGTCATTCATTTGTCAACGTTTATAAAGATTCGTTTACACAATAGCAGAATTACCCGATGGAAATCGCTAACTGCCGAGTATTTTAGATTGTGGCTTGGCATTTAAATTGTGAGCAACAATGAAGAAGATGAAACTAGTTTTGGAAGAATACATTCATTAGTATACTCTTTTTGATTATTTTATATTGTTGCAAGATATAGTAGAGTCTAAAAACACACCTTTATCCGCGGCGGTAGTGATCTAGGATTTGTTTGGATTAGCCACATTTTTTATACCTGCTTTCTATTGGAAATGTTGGCGAAATTTTCAGCGCGGCCGGCTTTCGACAGAAAAGACGTCAGCACTCAAAAGGTTTAACGGAAATGCTAAGTAAAATGAATTGGAAGCCAAACGTTACGCTTTGTAGTTTTGTATAAATAAATATTGCATACTTTGACTTCTTAGATGTTATGTGTGGCTTACGCTGTTTTACCCACTATAAATACCGAGCGGCGAAAGTTCAAGAACCCGGTTTCTATTTAGAATAAAAATCTCGTTAAGTAATAGACGCTTTTGCATTATTTATTAGACGGCAGGAAATGCCGAACGGACCCCGGCCAAAAATAACTGCCACTGATCGAGCGCAAAAAGCACTCAAAGACGTCTGACGTTAAAAGCTCGTTCGACAACTTGGCAAATGCTCGTTAGGTTAATTTGGCAAAAGTGTCGTAAACGGAAGCGACTCACGTCTCCGATTGTGTTTCAGAAGTGTCTCGGGTGCAGACGCTGGGACGAGTGCCGACGCGGGACATGCGATACGTGGACATCTACCGAGAGAAGCCCATCAAAGTGTCGGTGAAGGTGCGAGTCCCCGTCCGAGAGCATCCCAAGGTATATTTGTATACAACTTTTATCATATATATATATATATTATATATCCTACTTCTGATTTTCACTTGGATTTCAATCGGATTTCAGTTCAACTTTGTTGGAAAGCTCCTCGGCCCGAAGGGTATATCCATGAAAAGGTTGCAGGAAGAGACCATGTGCAAAATGGCCGTGTTGGGACGAGGCTCCATGAAGGATAGGTGTGTATTTAGCTTTTTTGTTTATTATTGTTGCGTAGGGGTGGGTGGAGAATCCAAGTAAAAGGCCAAAGTCGTGTCACAGCATTTATTGGTGATTAAGGAGATGCTCCGTCCAGAATGTCTTGATATCGCCGTTAAGTACCGCCTTATAACGGATCGGTCGCTCCTGGGCATATTCGACGTCCGGTTACTTCCCTATTGTTTAGGCATGTACCCGGATATGTATTCCCGCGACACTCAGTCCCACGGTATCGGTCACTTCTGAGAAAGGGCCAATTCGGTGGCCATTGTTTAGTCTACGTGCACTTAGTCTGGAGATAATCCTTGAAACCAATTATAACTAGACTAACCAATCTTTACTAAGTTTGACCCACTGAATTCATCTCAATATATATATATTTTTTTTTTTATCTAAACGTAGAAAGACTTTCGTTTAGTTTCCGTGAGCGTATACCAGAAGCGTTGGTGCAAGCGAGATGGCAAGTCCGCCATCTCGTAAAGATTGGTTAGTCTCTGCTCTGGTAACTCTAAAACGTGATGTTTTGTTGCTCAGTGTTATTATTTCATTCGGTCAGTACGAAACGCACATGACGCCACCTTGCGGTTGTTTTTGTAAAGCTCAACAGGTTCAGCTTACAGCATATCAGAATATGCTTAAGTGTATCCGAATTGAACGACAGATTAACGGACGGCTGCTTTAAATGCAATTCTCATCTTCTCGAATGATGATGATTGCACATCAGATGATGGGTAACCTTTCGATGGGCACAGATGCAATTATTAAAATTGAGTTGGATCTTTCAGGCGAGTTTAATATAAGGCAAGGTTCGATAAGTTCATTATTAAACTCGCCAGAAAGATGCAACTCAATTTAATAATTGCATCTGTGCACATCGAAAGGTTACTCGTCATCTGATGTGCAATCTATCATTCGAGTAAACGAGAATTACGTTTAAAGCTGCCGTTCTGTTAATCTGGCGATTTTAGAGCGGATGCACCAAACCCAACACACTGTCATGGCTGCCATTCGACTTTTGAAGAATTGTTTTGTAATAAATCAATTTTTTTTTCAGACAAAAAGAAGAAGAATTGCGACAAGCATTAGATCCAAAATATGCTCACTTATCTGACGACCTTCACGTGGAGATAAGCGCTTTGGGACCGCCTGCCGAAGCCCACGCTCGCATCGCCTTCGCCCTCGCCGAGGTAACTACACACCGTATTCTTCAAAATTTAACATCGAATTGTATAAGCAAGCCAACTCTTGTCCAATTCACGAATTAACTCGTCGCACTGTTACATTTCGCGTTATGTTTTGCTTATTTCACACGTGATTGATTTGCGTAGGTGCGCAAGTATCTGATACCGGACAACAACGACCTGATCAGCCAGGAGCAGATACGCGAGATGATGGACATGTGCGGGCCGCAGTCTTCGCCGCCGGTGGAGCCCACGGCGACCAGAGGACGCGGCCGCGGTATATTCCGACCTCCCGTCTCACGGTTCGTCCCCTTGGCTATATGAACTCTCCACGTTTACCGTCAACACGTTTATGTTTACTTATTGTCATTATTGGTTTGATTGTTGCCTTATTGCATGTAGAGGTGGAGTGGTCCGCGGTGTGCCCCCGACTAGAAGTCCGCTTCCCACACCGCGTGTCATGCCTGCTAAGACAAAGATTATGAGTATACTCGATCGTGCTCGTGCGGCCATGGAAGAGACATACGGGTAAAAAAAAAAAATATGAGATGTTCAACGATGTTATAATTTAATAGCCGTTGAATGGACGATAGGGATGATTGAAGAACGACTATTTTTGGAAATTTAAATTTTTTTTGTAAGAAATAGTTGTGCTTTCGATCAGCAATGCGGTAATATATTTGAGATCGGTTCATTCATTAAATAAGGTTTGTAAAAATCTTTTTTCTTTTTATTATATATGTGTTTATGCGGGTGTGCAAGTTGTTTTCTAAGCATTGTATGTAAATGATGATGGATGGATATTTTTAATATATACATATCTCATATTTATATTCTACGCAAATTTACCCTTTCAGGTAGGGCAGGGCGCACACACACACCAACTATGCATTTGTCCCGATAGATTTCATGCGTCTGTATTTTTATTACTAGCTTGGTGGTTGCATTAATGCTAACCGAGAGGTTGACCTCGATTGAAAACAATTTGTTCAGAGTATTATCTGTAGTGCTGCTGGTCAGACTTGGATGTTTGTGACTGCAGGTCGATCGTTTCCTATCGGAGTTTGCCAATTTATCTGATTTCTTTGTTGGAAACGGTTCCTCGTAAAATTGGCAAAACCGTCTCCCACCCACCACTATTTGAACGCGATTTCGGAATTTATATATGTACAAGTTTAATACCATAAATGTCACTTGGGGGGGGGGGGGGGGGTAACCTGATAACGGCACCTTGGAAAAATATAAAATTGGTTCCATCTCAGCTATGCTGCCTTTCCCAAGTATAATAAATAAAGGGTACCATTTATCGGACCGGAAAAATAGCCCTATTAGGTGTTTATCACGACATTATGTGCGAATGTCCATCTCTAAAACATATCGCCCGGCAAATAAAAAGAGTGCCCCTCTCTAAAATAGCTTGCACGAAAGATTCGGTGTTCGCTCGGCAAATCAAACGTCAAATGGGTTTCCAGTCACAAAAATAAATACCGACCCTAACTTAAATGAATAGGGCCAACCCTAACTTTACTTAACCTAACCTAACCCTTAAAAAAATAAGTGTTGGCTGCTAAGATATTGCGATTAAATACTATGAAAATGTAACTGTTTATGATTTCGTCTTGACAACCCATTTGACGTTTGATTTGCCAGACGAACGCCGATTCTGTCGTGCGAGTTATTTTAGAGATGTTAATTTGACATTTGTCGTGTAATTTATTTTACAGCCGTAATTTGATTACATTCCTAGTTCATTATTGTAAATTGGACTCGAGCCATATACATTTAATGGTCATAAATTGGCATATAATAAACATATCAGAATCAGCTTACGCTTTGAGTCCAATTTACTGCATGTTTTCACTAAAGATTGAGCATGATCAAACCAAGCCATCTTCTGTGATGTTAAAAACATACGATAAATCAAAGTCAAACTGCCAGTTGATGCCAACCCTAAGTTGAAATATATATGTAATAACTCAAACCAGCTGGAGACTACATCATCAGCAATCAGCTGTAGAATTTGTCGGGTTTTATTTTAATATATATATATATATATATATATATATATATATATATATATATATATATATATATATATATATATATATATATATTGTACTCATCCAATAAACCGTGTCAAACTCGAAGGGGTGAAGAAAGTGTTGCTGATCTCCAAAAATCGTCTACAACGTTCGATCATCCCTACCGTGTTCTATATGATACATTTGACAATAGCTTCGGTGCGATTACTATCCGTCGCTTCTGTCCGCAGGTACGAAGAGGACTACAAGCCGGTGTCGGGCGTGCGCCGAGGAGTCGAAGAGGAGCCGTTCCACCACTCGCACTACTCCGTCGCCTACGAAGAGTCCCCGTCGTCGCTCCACCACCACCACGACCCCTACTACGACGGACCCCCGTCCGGCTCCAGCACCGTCACCGACTCCTACCACTACGTACCCTCGTCTCGGCACCACGCACCTCCAGAACACGAATATGGTGGTGCGCACTCTATGCATGAACACCCGTGGCCGACCCGCGTGCGAATTTCGATTGTAACGTTCGGCCTTTGAATTTGCAGGCAGCACCACGTCCTCGCATCATCATCACCGATCTTATAAGGGGATATCGGCGACTCGTAGCGATTCGCATTCGGGTATTCGCCGAGCTACGTCGGCGTCTAGAGAAGCTCGCTACCGCTCTAGTCCGTATCCTCGTCCCACTAAGTAGTAGTCAGGTATTGTTTTTTCACTGTTTATATATATATATATAGATGTATATGTTTTTTTATAGGGCAAACATCCTGGTGAACATTTAACAGTTGTGTTCTTGTTCGTTAGTATGATTGCTCATTTGCATACGTACATACATGGGTGCTACTTTAGTATGTGGTCTACCTAACAACCTAATCTAAATGAATAGGGCCAACCCTTTTTTTTTCTGTGATAGGGGAAAACCTTGCATAGCCCCCCGACCCAAATCCCAAAGGGAGTGTGAGATTCTTGCTCTCTTTCAAATGCTGCCGGACCTGCATTTAGGCATTACCAGACAGCAACTGGCCTTGAGCAATGCGCTCGCACAGGAGACAGCAGAGACCCATCTCAGGTCTCGGTGCTCTTATCGAGTCCTACGACTCGGAAGTGGGCCCCTGGCGTCTCCTTTCTCTTTCGGACTGCAACTTCTCCCCGATCACGGAGACAGCAAAGGCCTCCCAAGCCGACCAGCTCCCTCTGTCGCGGAGCATCGAACCCATCACCATCCCTGTCCACAGCGTTTCCTCCCCGATCGCGGCTTTGAGGGTCTCTCTCGGGGCGTCCCACGCAGGACAGTGAAGCAATGTGTGCTCCGCGTCATCGTCAGCTGCCTCACAGTGGTGGCAACTTGGTGTTGCTTCTTTCCCTATCTTGTGCAGATGGGTTCCGAAGCAACCGTGTCCTGTCAACAACTGGGTGAGGTGGTAGTTTAGGTCGCCGTGTTTCCTTCCGCACCATTGCTTCAGGTCACCGATGAGCCTTTGTGTCCACCTTCCCCCAGTAGCCGGGCCAACCCTAACTTAACCTAACCTAACCTGACCCTTAAATAAATAAGTGTTGGCTGTTAAATAAACACCTATTTATTTAAGGGTCAGGTTAAGTTAAGTTAGGGTTGGCCCTATTCATTTAAGATTAGGTTGTTAAGATCGGTATTCTCTCCGCTGCTGACGATATTTTGATAGAAATGCTTCGACAACATTACGGGGCGGCAGGAAAAAACAAAAATTATAACAAACTGGTCATTGCTACGATACAAATAAAAAAAAATAGTCGACTGCGATTCAAAGGTAGACCGCATACTAAAGTAGCATCCATACATGATACTTGACTTCAAGGCACGTGTGGTGATTTTTTTTTCTAGCGTGCTCTTTTTAATTTATCGATGATGTGTTTTATTTGCCAGATGTAAGCACGAGTGTAGGAATGATGTATCGGCGAGACCGACAACGGTGGAACGATCGAGTGAACACATTTTATTTTTTTGCTCGTCGATTTATATACATATGTTTATTATTTTTTACTTACTTATATACACACTGAAGAGTTGCGTTTGATTTGTGATGCGGATCGATTTTGAATTTCTGACGTCAATGTATTATACGTACATATATATACAGTAGAGCCTCGATTGTCCGGACTGATTGGGGATGAAGGTAGTCTGGATGATCGAAAAAATCATAATTGACAGGGAATAATTTCAAACGTATTCGCGTCGCCACCTGCGTTGTTAGGGTAAAGTAAACAAACAATTTCAAATGTGTTTTCCGACAAATTATCATTACTGTCATTTAGTTGGATTATTAACCATTCAATTATGGCTTTTGGTTAAAGTTAACTGTTATTTTTGAAGCTGCCGCCAAATCGCGATTACTTTTCATATACTAATTGACCAGATATTGGCTGTCCAGACGATCGTCTTTGAATGAACCACATAGAAATACACTCTTCGACTTTATTTTCTGATTTTTTCATAACCATCCATCCTCTGACATTAAAGAATCAGTAAACTTCGTACTTTTTTCAATTTGATTTTTAAAACGGAGATCGTTGACGTTCCAACACCTTATTTATTTGACAACATCCTAAGACACTGCTATTTAACACTATGATGGCCGCTGACTCATATTTGTATCATGTTGGTTTGCACACCGCTTACTGGCCGCTGATACATATATGATTCACTACTGCGCTGATATATTTTTGTATCGCGTTTTCGTCAATCGTTTATGGCCGATGATACAAAAATATATTCTGCGCGGCCAGTAAGCGTTGTGCAACCAACGTGATACAAATATGAGTCAGCAGCCACCATAGTGTTAAAGCATTGATTATATTTAATTTGTCTTGATAACAAGTTTTCTTTCCCATATCGGTAATATTAAAAATAAATTTTTGAAGCAACTAACGTTCTTTGAGTATTGAATTTTGAAGACAACTGACTCATTTCTCCGTCTTATTTTCGAATTTTTTGTGTTATGCATTTCAAAGCAGCAACATCGTTAAATTTGTGTTTGCTCTTAACAGTCTGTATAATCGAGGTTCTACTGTATTATATATATATATATATACTGGTGGTTTTAGCCGGCTTCGCTCGGTATTTGTAATATAAACCGCTTAAACATGACTAATCTTATAGTAAACATTTTATTAACTTTATTTTATATGAATGTATTTGAGTATTCATTCGTTTTTTTTTATATTAAATTGACTGTCACGAACAAACAAACATATATAAAGTCTCTTTCGAAATTATATGTATACCAGAACCCGGCGCCTGCGCCCTTGGACCCTTCGGTGCTTTATTTAAATTTATTTCAATCGAAAAGAAAATATATATCGTCATAGTAACTTGTCCGTTTACAAAGTTCCCAAACGACAGTTACAAATATATACATATATACAAAGTCTTTTTCTAAATTTTATATGAGATATGTAGATTTTGTGATTTTTCGGTGTTTGTTCCGTACGTTGCTGGACGTAGATCTCTCACGTAGTCTTTTGCTATTTATGTTTCCGACTCGGCGCCGGAACTGCCGCGACCGATCAATCCACAGGTTACTCTTGTTTGTTGGCTGAGCCACATTTTGCTATGACATATTTGACCGATGCATCACTATGACTGCGGATAGCTGATATGCAGTTCCTGTAGAAGCGTCTAGAAATGAATAAGTTATTAACAACTAGACCGATTCGAGCTCTAACCTAACCTCTTCTTCTTCTAATGCCGAATCCGTATTCGGACGTAGGCGACTACCATGGGCAGACATCGTTTATGGCCCGTGCGAATTCTTCCCTATCATGGGCAAGCCGAATTAACTTTTCGAGACCGAGTCCCATGACCTGATCAGTTCCGGAGCCAAGAGAGCTTCTTTCTCCCAAGCCACCGTTTGCCTTCTATGATTGTTTGTAGAAGGCGATATTTTGGGCTGCTAATAATATGGCCAAAGTATGGCGTTTCACCGTGTCAAGAAGCTCTCTCTTTTTATGAAAAAGTTGGAGGACTGTTTCGTTTCTTACATGCTCCTTCCACGAGATCATTAACATCCTCCGGTAACACCACATTTCAAAGGACTCTATCCTGTTCATGGATGCCATTAACAGCGTTCATGCTGCCGGAGCCATTTCTTCAGGAAAGGAAGTGACGTCCCTATTGATCATTGCTCCTAGGTATTTGTAATGTTCTAACCTAACCGTGTATAATTTTGACGTCAAGATACCCAATTCTATACGTATTCGGATCGCTGATCAACGCACGCTCTACGCAACCAATTACCCGGTACTTTTTTTTATATAAGATGGCCATTATATTTTGAATCGAATTCTCGAGTAGTTCGCCATTGTTCACGGGTGACACTGACGAGGAGAGGAATATCAAGGAACAAAAAAAAAAACAATGCTCGGTTCATCTTAAACGCTTTAATCACGCTCTCATTCATTCACTGGCACGTATCGACCGTTAACATCCCGAGTATGACTGGTGTGAAGGTGATCGCTTTTATATATATATAACATATATTTGTTTACATTCGTAATACATGACCCATCTCATTGCTTAAGAATAAATAAATATTTATTTATTAAAAAAAAATAATACATAATAAAATATACAAGGATCGATTTTCTTTGGAGGCATGGAAAAATTTTATCTATATTATTATATACATATTACATTTGTAACTGTGTATATATATATATATATATATATATTTTGGCTTTTAAAAATGAACTATGCTAAATTGTATTTATTAAAATAATAAAAAAAAAACAACCAAAAGACCGGTTTTCCTCTCCTGTTGATCATTCGCTCCTTTGGTGATTTAAATATATCAAATAATAGTCGGTAAATGTATGTTTCGAATGTTTTAACATTTTAATAGCATAATAAATTATAGTGATTGATTTAATAAAAAAAACCTTGGCATTATTTTAATAGGTGTAAAAAAAATAAAAAAAAATATATGTATTTTCGTTAGGAAAATTAACACATTGATAAGACGTAGTATAAATAAACATTCGCTTTGTTATTAAACTTATATATATATATTTATATACAATATGTGATTTTGATTGAAAATTAGTTTTGATTTTTTTTTTTTTTGCATTTTGCTCGATGTATCCAAGCATAATAAAATAAATAATTTTAAAATTAAAAAACAATTTGAAAAGCAAAAAAAAAACTTGGTTACGTATAAAGTGTGTGAAGTTATGTAGAGTTAAAATATTACATACGAGTTTATTCTTAAATAAATTCATTCTAGACATAAGTGTGATGTTTTCTGCAAATGTACGAATTTATAAAAATATATGATTAATAAAAGAATTGAAAGAAAAAACAATTGTACTCACGAAGACTTTGAACTATTTGAATAAATGAATTAAAACAAAAATAAATTTTTATACATAAACGAATCATTATTTTGTATAACTGACAATGCAATATAAATGTTTCTCTTTTTATTTATAATAACCAAAAAAAAAAAAAGTCTTCTATGATTTGTACTTTATACATATATTAAAATATTTATAATAATAAAACCTTTTCTTTTTTTTTTCATTAAACTTAAGAAAAAGATCTAAAAATCTAAAATACAAATATGTGTGTGTTTTGTGTAATCAAAATTTTCCCAAATAAACATAATTGTCGAAATATGACTTTCATTAAACTTTTTAACTATCTCTCATGTACCCCACCGTAAAATATCTCCACAAATAAATTGCGAAATTAATACCGATGCAGAAAACGCGTCGCAAAATATCCATTAAAAACGAAAAACTAGCACGAGAGATGCGTAATATTTTATAACACACGTAAGTAATATCCATACGTAAACGCAACGTGAGTATAAATAAAACTGGTATAAATAAACTTAAAAAAAAACCACCCCCCGCCCCTTTGTACATATAAATATGTGGTCATAACAACCGAAAATCATGCTCATGCGCTAATTCAAAACCTACGATCCCGTTTGTACTTTGCTTTGGCTTCACATTCAAACACATAATGTACTCTGGTGTAAACGGGCCATTACCTCAACATACGAATTCGTATGCACGGGACGAGAAACGACATATGTATATCACTTTAATAACCTAAAATCATTGTTATATGTATGTCGTCCCATTATAGGGAAACCGAGGCTGAAAGTTTCACCGCATTTATATTTTAGCTGTTTGTTTTTATCTTACGGTGTTATTCCTACCCTTTGAACGCAACTCACAGGTCTTCGAGAAGAAACAACGGCGCTGAAAATCACCCCTACTTAATTTCAATCTTAAATCCAGCATCGGTAAGTCGACTAATACATTGACTAACCCCATATGATGTAATGCAGATGATAAATAAATCGATTTTTCTAGTAAAAAGTGTGTTTTATTTCGAATATTATACCATTTTTAATATTATTTCATATAATAAATTAAATTAACAATATACAATAATATAATAATTAAACATAAACCTGCATATTGATACAATTGAGTCGGGCGGAAGCTGTCGTAATGACTCATGCAGTCGAACAGGACCGATTTGACGATGACAACTGAACAGGCCTGCTCTTAGAAGTTTCCATACAAAAAAAAAATGACAGATTGGACTCTAACAATTTGACAGAGAGGCCTAATCTTAAACCTCAAAGTTGTAGATGAATCAATCAGGTAATGACTTGTAAAATGGAACAAACATACTATCCATTATGGAAATATGATAAATCAGACCCGAGACAATGACTTACAATTGAATGGGTCTGATTTTACAGCAACAGGCCCACTCCTAGAATCCTCAATGAAGTATTGATAAATTAGACTCAAGCATTAAGCTTGTCAGGCCTGATCTTATGGCTACAGTCAAAATAGGCCGATTTAACGATGACAACTAAATAGGCCTGCGCTTAGAAGTTTCCATACAAAAAGTATGTCACAAATTGGACTCTTACAATTTATGGCCTACTGTTAAAACTGTCAAAAAATCACTCAAAACTGTAGATGAATCAGATAATGGCTTGTAAAATGGAACAAATATACTATCCATTATGGAAATATGATAAAATCAGACCCGAGACAATGACTTACAATTGAATGGGTCTGATTTTACAGCAACAGGCCCACTCCTAGAATCCTCAATTAAGTATTGATAAATTGGACTCAAGCATTTAGCTTGACAAGCCTGATCTTATGGCTACAGTCAAAACAGGCCTTCTCTTAGAACCGTATTATTCCTACCCTTTAAACGCAACTCACAGGTCTTCGAGAAGAGTCCAGGCGCTGAAAATCATCCCTACTTTATTTCAATCTTAAATCCAGCATCGGTAAGTCGACTAAAACATTGACTAACCCCATTTGATATAATGCAAATGGTAAATAAATCGATTTTTTAGTAAAAAGTGTTTTATTTCGAATATTATTTCAAATAATAAATAAATTTAACAATATACAATAATATAATAATTAAACATAAACCTGCATATTGATACAATTAATTCAGACGGAGGCTGTCGTAATGACTCATGCAACCAAACAGGTCCAATTTGACAATGACAACTAAACAGGACTGTTCTTAGAAGTTTCCAAACAAAAAGTATATCACAAATTAGACTCTTCCAATTTGACAGCAAGGCCTACTTTTAAAACTGTCAAAGAATCAGATAATAGATCAAGCATACTACCATTATGGAAATATGATAAATCAGACCCGAGATAATAACTTACAATTGAATGGGTCTGCTTTTACAGCAACAGGCCTACTCCTAGAATCCTCAATTAAGTATTGATAAATTGGACCCAAGCATTTAGCTTGACAGGCCTGCTCTTAGAAGTTTCCATACAAAAAGTATGTCACAAATTGGACTCTTACAATTTGACAGCAAGGCCTACTGTTAAAACTGTCAAAATAATGACATCATGAAAATATGATAAATCAGACCCAAGATAATGACTTTTACAATTTAATGGATCTGATTTTACAGCAACAAGCCCACTCTTAGAGAGCATTTAACTTAAAAGGCCTGATCTTATGGCTTAAGTCAAAAAAGGACCACTCCTAGAACCGTCCATTGAGAATGTATGATAAATTTTATTCATATCTAAATATTGTAGTTCATACAGTTGGATTTCATTCAACCTTGACTTAAACTTACAAATTTGGCTAATTGTAGATCATATGTTATCAGCTGGTAAGTAAAAGTCCGATTTACAGCTTGTTTTCGTCTGGGATTAGGCCTTAACGTAGATGAGTACGAATTCGTCATGCTTAGTAGTATGCATCATTACAACAGTATCAATCAGACATACTAATTAATTTAAAATTAGCAGCATTGAGATATAATTCAACATAAAAAAGCGAAAGTGTGTGCCATGTTTGGAATACATAATAATTATAAATATTAATAATCTAATGCGATAGATTAATCTGTTGGATTCTGTATGACCATCAATACGAATTCTCTATCGGGCGCCACGAGGATCTCATGTTTCTTACTTCTGACCCGAAGGAATGTGAGGTCATTGCTCGGATCCTGCAAAGCGAACAGTCCAATCAATAATAAAAAGACTTTGATGAAAGTATGTGTGCAATATTACGACGTAAAAGACGGGACTCTACCAGGTCTCTGACGACACTTCTGGCTTTGTCGGCCAGCTGGCTTATCAGACCGGCATACTGGACCGTTGTCGCATTGTCCAATGAGGTTTTTATCGGAATACCTATGACGAGATGTATAGATTATCGTATGCAACAATAAAAGTATGGGACTGTAGTCAAGGTAACCAGGTCAAACATACCTTCCGAATTGACTATGATGGTTCCCACGACTCCTTTGTGGGCGTGGATCCTCTTCAGGGTATCCTCGATCTCGGTAGCCTGAAAAAATCACCATATTAAAGAAATATCCTCGATAAAATCCAAGGAAAAGTCGTCACAAACTCACCATTTTGTCAGACGGGTGATTGACACTGCACTGACTCACCAACTGTCAAACTCGTTTGGTCCAAACGTTGCACATCCCTGCCATGTGACTAATGTCATTCTTTTACTTTAATTTTTTGGTAATTGGATTATTAGTCACATTGCGGTGGTCACAAAGACAATTTTTGCCATTAAAATCGCGAATACGCAATATTTGGCACTCAAGTTCTCGTTAGTATGATGGACTTTTCGGCTGCCAGATGTTCCGTTTAAAGGTCTGTTCATACTTAGCAGCACTGCACGACTCCATTTAAAATATGTCATTTTATTACATTTCTATTCATATCTACCTACACGTCGCGGTCACGTCACGCTTACATCGCTTTGGCCGAGTGCAAGGCAAAATCGGCTTACTTATACATTACAGGCCATGACGATATGGCGCAATATTGCTTACGTCGTATTGTCGAGTACTTACAATATGAATGCATACACGTGCATTCGTAGCTACGCGTCAGAATATAAGTCAGCAAAAATTTTTCGGCGTTTGTCGAACGAAAAATTATGTATAATCGCGTTGTTGTTGGAAGAAGAAGCTCAAGAAGGCAATAAAAAAGCACGGAGGCGTTTTGATGTGCATCCCATGTTAAAAAATAGAAAAACCGAAGGAGAGTTTTGGACACTATATAAGGAGCTTGTGGATGATGGACAAAAGTTGTTTTGAATCTTTCCGTAAAAAATTATTATTTTTTTAAATATTTGCACCAAAACCATGTCGAAAGTGTGAACAGCTGTCAACTGTCACTATCGATAATTGGTCCAAAACAGCAAAGCGGCAGACTCATGGCACGTAATTCGCGTGTATATTTCCACGATGGCCAAAAAAACGGATACGATACGTTGACGGATGTTGCTGTAAGGTATGAACAGGAAATGTCGGGTACTGCTGTAAGCCTGCCGTGGCGTAAACGTGACGGTTGGTATGAATATACCCATACAAAATGTACCAAAGAATACTTTTCGTACGGCCGGATATGTACCTGCTGACTAGGTATGAACAGACCTATAGAGATTTTAGTGACTTTGTGACCAGTAATCACTGAACCAATTTTTCAATATCAGCTATAAATTCATGGGAATATTTATTTTGAGTATAAATTGAAGTTTATAGTTGAATTTTTGAAGTTTTAAAAAAATTACTTTGGCAGAAATATGGATCGATAATAATTTGCGATTAAAGTTTGACCTTTTGATAAAACTGTTGACGGTCAGAGTTGGCCAAATTGAACTTGAATATTTTTTACGCATTCATTACATACATATATTAGATAATTATTTAAAATAAGAATTTTTTGAAAAGAGGACACAATCAATCTCTACCTCTCTTTAATGATTTGAAATATTTTGTAAGTATGGTTATTGGCCACTAAAATTAAAACAATGCACTTATGTCAATTAATAATAAAATAATGTAGTATATTAATAAATGATAATTGAATTATTTTATACATTGCGATCGCCCAAAGGACAATTTTTGCCATGAAAATCGCGAATACGGAATATTTAGCACTCGAGTTCACGATAGTGCGATAGTTATCGTTAGTATGATGAACTTTTCAGCTGCCAAAAGTTCCGTTATAGAGATTTTAGTGACTTTTAGGCGAGCGCTTTGTGGGCAATAATCACTGAACCATTAATAAATAGTTAACTGTAGCATTATCAAAACTAAAAAAGGTTCTGAGTATTGAATAGGTTTTTTTTATATATTTTACTTAAAAATCTATTGATTAACATGTAAGTATAAACTGAGCAACGATTGAATAATTTTCTTTGTGTGGCTCTTACAAACGTTAAAAGAATTTAGAGAATGGTTTGAAAGAATTAGAAGAGAAAAAATTGTTTTGTAAAAGAACTATTTTGATTTTATATATAAAAATAGCACTTTAAAACTCCGTACGCACAATAACGCTCTTGCGTTCACTAATAATCGTTAGCAGTAATCACTAAAAATAATCCATGTAGCCAACTACAATAAATTAAGCTAATTATTGTGGTTTTTATTACATATTACATACCTCCTTTACGTTTCACTTACGATTACAATTCAGGAAAAAGTTTGCCTCTTATCCGATCGTTTTCATACTTTGCCATATTGCTCATTTTGGTCATCAATATAAGTAAATGGATCCTCCGCCATTACGATGGTCCAAAAATATCGTCTAAGACGCGTTTGATATCTGCCCGGCGAGATAGCCGTTGACGTTTATCCATCGTTTGTTTATTAGTTTTAAACATAGATGGCGGTAGTAAAATAAAATTATTGTTTTTATTCAAAATAATAATTTTATATACAAATTATAGAAAAGGTATGTTTTTAAAAAACTTTTTTTTATTAATAACCATAGAAGTAGAATGCATGGAATCGCTCTCAGCCTCCAAAAATGTTGCTACAAAATCTCTGCACGGCAGACTTTGTTCATTGTTTGCTAAACTTAGTCTCTCTTCTGACTTTCCGTCTCTCTCTTCGATGGCTCGCTTTTAGACGATACTTTTGTTAACAATGACCATTCTATGCATTCTACTTCTATGTTAATAACCGGTCTCCGTCACGGGCCCGAAAGTAAAACGCCCGAAAACGCAAATATCGGAAGGCAAAGATCGAAAATCGAAAGATCTTAAGTCGAAAGATCAAAAAAAAAAGGGTGCATGGTAAACAGTACTATGTATATATAATATATATGAGTGGCATGCGGTGAAATTATCTCTCTTTTTTTTGTAACACAGCCTTGTTTAATGTGCACGCGCAGAATACGGGAGGAAAAGCCTGTTCCTCTTGTTCCTGTTGTATCCTGGTCGCGCAAATTAAGTGAGTATAAACGACGGGGGGAGAGACCCTTTTTTTTGTCTTTCGACTTAAGATCTTTCGATTTTCGATCTTTGCCTTCCGATATTTGCGTTTTCGGGCGTTTCACTTTCGGGCCCGTGAGGTAGACCCATTAATAATAAACGGACTACTAGTCATATGTGAACCAGTCACGAGACAACTGGTTGACCGATTTTAGGGTGTGACCAGTTTTCGGGTGTGACCAGTTTTAGTGTGACGGGTGATCACGTGTGACCGATCTAGAGCGACCGGTTGTCCTGTGACCGGTTCACATTTGACTAGTTATCACCGAACCGTTAATAACACATAATTCCCTTAATTAATAAGCTATGTTGGCTGAATTTAAGCAATTAAAATGTTTCTTTATCTACGAAACACATAGATTACTTGTTCCTTTTTGTGATACAGCTTCAATAAAGTGTTCCATTGATAGAGTTTGCATTTACAGAATGAACAAATCGGCTCGCGAACCGTTGGTTTGTCGCATGTGTATAAATACAAAGGCACTTGGTCACCCTCTGCTATTTGCGGTTGGGCTCCGTTTTGCTGTCGGCGTGTTTCTTTTAATTAAATTACGCTGATACTACGTCGAATTCAACAATGCTGATCTTCAAGATCCTACCAGTGCTCCTGCTGGTTGGATTTACATATTCAGGTAAGCCTATGTCCTCAGAACCCTATTCATATATTCCCTATTGTTAAAGACTATTGTTATTATTATTACCTTGAAAAAATCTCAACAATAAGAACATTCACAGTGTACAAAATATTCTGATGGAAATTTTACCATACAGTGACAAACACTTAGCATTAAGAAAATATTAAAATAAATAGTTTATTATTATTGCAATGAATGAGGATGTTAAGAATGTGCTGACTCCTGTTGAAATAGTATTTATGAAGGTCAATAAATCAACTGAGGGTTCAGCTATAGTTATGGAGATATATATATATATATTATTTTATTTATTTATTTTTTTAAATGCTTTTTATTATTACGAAATTATGTTCACAATACATCTTATATCTATTTCAATAGCTACTGATCTACTTATCATTTTCTATTTTACAATTTAATTTAATTTAGTTAGTAATCATAGTATTGTATTATTCTAATGTTAATCTACAGCATAATAGGAAAAAGAGCTCAAAAACCTTTTTACAATCCTTAATATATATTATTTAGAAATAATTTCATGTATATAAATCTCATCTATCTTGAATGAAATCATCAGATTTATTATAAACCATCTTCGGATTGACCAAAATGAGCTTAGACAGTGCGACGATACCATAAGCAAATATCATTGAATAAATAATTGGTACACAAAGAAAATCATCATGCAACAATAACAATTTATAAATACATTTAAAGTCAATTGTTGTAAATATTTCATATTTTCAATTTTATCGTGCAAAATAACCTTTAGACTCGTCGAGATTATACGCACCCAAAGCTTCTTAACCCGCCATTAAAAGAACCAACGCATTTGTATATTCAACTTCAACAGTACTGTAATTGAATTCACATGCAAATTTCATCTCATTTCAGACGAAAGCATCAAAGCTGCACCAGTATGGAACAATGTATATACAGTAAAAGGAGTACTTTCAATTCCGTATGCCGAATTAATGGAGCCTTTCTACGCTTGGTAATTTAATCATTTCATATTATTCAGACGTGTATTATTATACTAATATATGTATTGTATTTTGAACTTATTGACCTACGGTACGATAAGATAACTATTTTCTTATAAACCCGCGTTGATAAATAAGTTATTATGAGACAGCTTTGTATCAAATTGACTTGTATTTTATTTATATATATATATATATATATATATATATATATATATATATATATATATATATATATATATATATATATATATATATATATATATATATATATATATATATATATATATATATATATATATATATATATATATATATATATATATATATATATAAATAACATGAAAAATCCTTTGCCAAATATATACATAGGTACGATAGTTCAAGCGGCCGTTCTCGCGTAGACTACTATGGCGGTATGGTTAAGACGTATCAGCTGTCTAAGGAAGCCATCGGCGATGCTGGCACCAGCATCAAAGTGGCTCCAGTTACGACTGAGCAGCAGCTCAACATCCCCATGTGCCTGCAAGTCAACGGCACGAGTGACTTTTCCATTCAAATACAATCAGTATTACCCGACTTGACCGGATTCAAATTTATAGGTAACAATTTTACACACAACTAGACGTGTTCTCGATTGTATATAATTAATTCACTGCGCTTACTATGTAGGAACTGAATCGATCAATGGTGAAAATACTCAGAAATGGCGCATGGAGCAAACCATCGGTGAAAAGAACAACAAGTACACAATATGGATTAAATATAAAAAGCCGTCTTCCGAGATGAGCTCCATTCCTATTCCAGTCAGGTATAAATTTTCACCCAAGTGGTTGGATTTGTTGATTGTAATGCGAGTTCTATATTGATTGTGTTTTGTTTTAGATATGAAATGAAAGGATTCAACTCGTTGCTCGGCTCCCATTACGACCACTACTATTTAGATTATGACGAATACAACATCAATGATATTTCACCAGAAGTTTTCGCTGTTGAAAATAGTAACTTTGCTTTTATACAAACTAATTAACCGTTCGCCCGCGGCCGTCTTCTATGGAAGCTTTGGGCGACAAATCTGTAGCGCGGTTGCCTTCCATAGAATTTGTGAACTTTGCACGGGATTTTGAGCCTTATATGCGCCTATTTCAACTGTTTTAAGGTTCAAAATTGGTTGAATATATTACTGAGAGTTGAATTCCATCTATTCTATTTGCTTAAAATGAATATATACCAGTCAAAATTAGTTTTTTGTGGAACCTCGTTTATGTGACGTAACGTCTGTTGAACAATGGCGACGATACGTCTCAATTGTATGAAGAATGATTATTTGACAACTAAGCCAAAACTATGAGATATATTATGTATTTTATTGTTTAAAATAATACTTTATGTGTTAATTAACATATCTGGTTACTTGAGTAAATATTAAAATCTGTATTTAAGGTCGAATACTCGATTGCCAAATTCGCGAAAAAGGTGCCAGGCGTACAGGGCTTGTTCGCTATATTTATTACCGCGGGCAAAGGGTTAATGATACTATACAAACTATATTCTTTCAATGGTTTGATCAACTATATATCAAGAGATCGGCGGTCGATTTGCCGCCATAAAATAACAATAGACCTCTCTATTGTCCGAGAAAGCAGGATAGTAAAAAAAATGGTTGACAATAGAAATTGACAATAGTGAACCATTTTTTTAGCCATCGAGCATCTTGTCCACCAGTCTCTGTATATATCGATGGCTTGGAGCCAGTGGCAGCTCGTCTATGTGGGCTGCGGGGCGACAGCCCTCCCTGTATAGTACAAATGCATGCTATTTTTGCCGTCCATATGGGCTGCAGACCTCCCTGTATAGTACATATGCATGCCATTTTTGTCTGCATTTGATCACCGGTACTCAAGCCCAATCAACCCCCTATTAATTCTCACGAGCCGCCACTGGAGCACAAATATTGTATGTCCATTTTTGAATTTGTATCAAATTTTAAGTTTGGAAATGCTGGCTTTTCCTTTCAAGGCAATTTATGTATACCACATTAAATACAAAATTCGATACAAATTCAAAATTGGATATAGAGTATCTGTGCACCAAGCCATCGATATGTAGATACATTTTTCTTACAATATGTATATTATTTTGCTATCAATTAGCATTAGTTCATCGTTTCAGTTTAAGTAGTCAATAAATATACCCTAGTCGTTATTAAAATACTCCTTTTTTTTGTAGATATGACATGCGTTGGATTCCCTGGTCCCGGAGCCCAGCATATCTACACCTTCAATCCGATGATGGAATTCGTACATCCCGTCAACAATGAACACGTCGAACATGAATTCAACCGGTATCTTATTGAATATTAAAAATTTACATATAAAGTAAGCAATTAATTAAGCTAAAATAATTTCAACATACATACATACATTTGGCTTTCTTAGGTTTATGAAGAAACATAAAAAGACTTACGGCAATACCGTTGAACATTCAAAAAGGAAGAATCTTTTCAGACAAAACATGAGGTTTAAATATATCAATCATATGACGTATACAATTGTAGAAAATTTGTTTAAAAGTGTTTCTCCGCATTTCAGATACATTCATTCAAAGAACCGTGAACATTTGGGCTATTCGTTAACTGTGAATCACTTAACCGATCGTTCCGAGTTGGAAATGAAGGCTTTGCGAGGCCGTCGGTACACAGTCAAAGACAATGGAGGTTTGCCGTTCCCGTATGAGAACCACCAATTGACCAAAAGCAGTACTCCTAAAGAGTTCGACTGGAGGCTATACGGTGCCGTCACCCCTGTTAAAGGTATACACTTTAAATTTGAACTACAGATTACGACGAATGCAAAACTAACCTAACCCAAATGAATTTTACGCTTTCAGATCAATCGGTGTGTGGCTCGTGCTGGTCGTTCGGCACAGTCGGAGCTATAGAAGGTGCCCTATTCTTACACAACGGTGGATCTTTGACTCGGTTGAGTCAACAGGCTCTCGTCGATTGCTCTTGGGGGTATAATACTATAATATTCTTAACCCTTTGCCCGCGGTAATAAATATAGCGAACAAGCCCTGTACGCGGCGGCACCTTTTTCGCGAATTTGGCAATCGAATTTTCGACCTTAAATACAGATTTTAATATTTACTCAAGTAACCAGATATGTTAATTAACACATAAAGTATTATTTTAAACAATAAAATACATAATATATCTCGTAGTTTTGGCCTAATTGTCAAATAATCATTCTTCATAATTGTATGAAGACGTGACGTCACATATACGAGGCTTCAGTATGGTTCCACAAAAAACTAATTTTTGACTGGTGTATATTCATTTTAAGCAAATTGAATAGATGGCGTTCAACTCTCAGTAATATATTCAACCAATTTTGAACCTTAAAACAGTTGAAATAGGCGCATATAAGGCTCAAAATCCCGTGCAAAGTTCAGAAATTCTATGGAAGACAGCCGCACTATAGACTTGTCGCCCAAAGCTTCCATAGAAGACGGCCGCGGGCAAACGGTTAACCTAACCCAATCCAATAAAGATAAAATTGGGTTTATTTAAATTAATTTTGTTTAGATTTGGAAACAATGGTTGTGATGGCGGTGAAGACTTCAGAGCGTACCAATGGATGATGAAGCACGGAGGTATTCCGACTGAAGACGAGTACGGCGGCTATCTCGGACAGGTAAAATTCATCACAAACATATATTATACATAGAGACACGTATTTTGGGCACATTGCTATTAATGCTAAAATTCGGAATAGATGCTAAATTCATAAAATATGCGAATAGATGCTAAAATAACAAACAAAAGTGAAATTTTCATAAAATTAATAGACAATTTAGAAGGGTCTTCCTATCCCTTTGCCCATTTATTATGTGAAGAAATTGAGGGGATAAAACAGAGCTTGCAGTTTACCATAGACGGTGTTTTTCCTGTCGAAACCAAGCAACTGCTTTTGTCTACTACTGTAAATAAAAGAAGACAATTGAAGCTGTGTATCCAAAAGGCTGCTCAAATAAGACTAGACTAGCACTCAAGACTAAATGAGACAAATCTATTCCTCCGAACATTGAGTAAACTACTCAATCCAACTGTGCCAGGTTCAAAATCTAATATTAATGTTAAAGAAACAGTTTTGTTTTTTTCGAAACCTGCCATTGTTTAATGTATTAACAGAGGCTCAATGTTTGGAAGGATATCAGCACTTTTTTAAACAATTAATAGAGAATATAAAAAGTGAATCCACGCCGGATATATTGCTATTGTTGATGGCAACAAAAATTAAATATGAAGAGTTTGGTTGTGCCGCTCTAAAATCTATTTGGTGTCCCGTCAATAGTGTGGATGCTGAAAGGTATTTCAGTAAATACAATATAATTGTTACCGATCGTCGCACAAATCTCAAAAAAGAATCTGTAGAAATATGCTCCATGTTAAGTTTTAATCAATTTTAATCGGTATTATATTTTTATATTCATATTTTTTGTCTTTGTATTTTTATATTCATGTTTTTTTCATTGTAATTTTAATTTCAAAACATTTTTCAATTTTTCTAATATTTTTTAATGGTTGTGTCGTCCTTAAATTGTGTATATGTGTATATGCATATTTATTGAAATTTTTTATTATTTAAAATTAAACTCTTCATAAAAATAGATGCTATGTAAACTGAACATTTTTAATGCCCTGAAACGCTAAAATGCAAAATGAAAATTCTAAAATTGACAAAAATTGATGCCCAAAATACGAGTCTCTAATTATACATATTGAAACAACATGTTTTAATATAATTTTCTATTTATTAGGATGGATATTGCCATGCCGACAATGTCACTCTTGTAGCACCAATCAAAGGCTACGTTAATGTCACATCAAACAATGAAAACGCTCTCAGGGTAAGCTCCGCTTCTGATGATGATTATATCAATTTATTTTTAAATAAGTATATTATTATAAATATATATTATTATATAACATTCCAGTTGGCTATATTCAAACACGGTCCGATATCTGTAGCAATCGACGCCTCACACAAAACTTTCAGCTTTTATTCTCATGGAGTGTACTACGAGCCTAAATGGTATACTTTCTTATTAAACGTATTAAATTATTTTATGAAATATAGGTTTTAATTGTTTTTTCTGTTTCAGCGGTAACAAATTGGAGGAACTGGATCATGCAGTTTTGGCCGTCGGGTACGGTACGATGAACGGTGAAGATTTCTGGTTGGTAAAGAATTCCTGGTCCAACTATTGGGGCAATGATGGCTACGTCCTCATGTCTGCTAAAAATAACAATTGCGGCGTACAAACTACGCCGACTTATGTCGTAATGTAAAGCTCTATCGACTTTGCATTTATTCTTAAATCTCATGTTATTATGAAATCTTTTATTATTTCGAACAAACAATATTTTTTTTCTGTTATTTTTACAATTATAAATTTCATCTATAACATATAACCACATTCCTATATCATTTTAAGCAATTCCTTGTATTATGTATTATTCTTATTTTAATCTGAATAAAAATAGTTAATTTTGTAACAAATCGAATTTATTTTTTATTTTTAGTTTGAGGTTACGTTCATTTTTTTTTTAAATGACATTCATTCAAATCGCGGATTCAATAGAGCGCGCGTATTGTGCGTTGTGCAATTTTAAACCTAATGGCCATATGCGCAAAGATCAAAATTGAATAAACTGATTCCATCAGAAATATATTCAAGTTTAGTTGTATGCAAATATACACCGTAATTACAATACGTAAGGGATATTATTGCATGCAATCAATTTTGAGGAGTAAATCAAAAACTTTTCTTCACACAGAGTCTCAAAAGTTTCTGTAGTAATTTTTTAATATTATTTTTTTTACTTATCATATAGCGCTATTCTGTGTGTCTGTGTAAGATAACGCTCGCCATAATATAATAATTTGATTAGTAAAATATTTAATTTTTCTATTGGTGTTTTATATTGTTTTCATGGGTGTTGGCATATTAAGTTTTATAACCTTTTAAATATATTTTATTTAATATTTATATTTAAAAAAGGTAAAAAAAACCTACCTACATGTAAACAATAGAAAAATTAATTAATTAAACAAATTTTTAATAGATGGCGGTAAATTCTCAGCCAAGCAGAAAGATTATCACTGATTAGTATATTATATATAGAAGTTTTTTTCTTTTGTTATTATATCTTCGTATACGTTTTAGCATTGACGTACATACATATGTATTTAGAATCGAAACGACTATTATAGTACGGCGAGCGTTATCTCAGACAAACAGACACACTGACAGAATAACGATATTATATATATGATATGTAGGTAGGTAGGTAGTTTTTATCATTTTTTTTTTCAAATCAAACAATTAAATATGAATATTAAATTAAATATATTTAAAAGTTATTTGAAAAAAAATTCGAACGCGTGCGGATCGAACACAGGACCGACACATTTCTTTTAATTTTTTTTTATTTAATAACTTAATATGCCAACACCATGCGATGATATTTCATCGGGTACTTTAATAGAAATGGCTTTAGGCATCATATTATTGTCAAGTAACGATTGTCCACAGACAATCATAAATAATTTTAGCATCAGTCGTATTTGATGCTTGGTTCTCGACGTATGTCCGATAAAAACTTCTCTGTTTGTTTATATTACTCGCAAGATGGGCAAGTGCACCGTTAAAAATTGCAAAATGCATTCAAAAACACACAATAAACAACATGGAATACATTTTTATAAGTAAATTGATCCGATTGTATTCCGTGCGTTGTAGCGTATTTATAGAGACGTACCGTGTAATATTGACAACCATTATTTATTCGCAAGGGCCCCTTCTATTATTATTACATTTCCCTGGGTACAACACTAGTTTTTAATATTAGTAGTAATTTCAGTGTTCAAATAATGGTTTAGCGGTCTTCATTAAGGTAATTGGATTATTAGTCACATTGCGATCGCCCAAAAGACAATTTTTGCCATGAAAATCGCGAATACGGAATATTTGGCACTCGAGTTCTCGTTAGTGTGATAGTTATCGTTAGTATGATGGACTTTTCGGCTGCCAGATGTTCCGTTATAGAGATTTTAGTGACTTTGTGACCAGTAATCACCGAACCATCATGCCTATATTAACTTTTTTATCACTATCATTATCAATTCGGTGATTACTGGTCACAAATTACTCGTCACAAAGTCACTAAAATCTCTATAACGGAACATCTGGCAGCCGAAAAGTCCATCATACTAACGATAACTATCATAGTAACGAGAACTTGAGTGCTAAATATTGTGTATTCGCGATTTTCATGGCAAAAATTGTCTTTGTGACCACCCCAATGTGACGAATAGTCCAATTACCATCATTATCATATTTGAATTCAGTGGGTCAAACGTAGTAAAGATTGGCTAGTCTCCGCTCTGGTATATTTTTTTTGTTGCTCAGTGCTATCAGTCGGGTCTACGTGACGAGACAGAATGTTAAATTACAGAAAACACAAATATCGGAAGGCAAAGATCGAAAATCGAAAGATCCAAAGTCGAAAGATCAAAAAAAATGAACATGCTTTTCCTCCCGTATTCTGCGCGCGCACATTAATACGGGAGGAAAATCCTGTTCCTCTTGTTCCTGTTGTATCCTGCTCGCGCAAATTAAGTGAGTATGTACCGTTTACCATGCACCATTTTTTTTTTTGATCTTTCGACTTAAGATCTTTCGATTTTCGATCTTTGCCTTCCGATATTTGCGTTTTCTGTAATTCAACATTCTGTCTCGTCACGGAGACCGCTATCAGTCACATCGCGATCGCCCAAACGACAATTTTTGCCATGAAAATCGCGAATACGGAATATTTACCTACCTACTATGTCACCACTATTTGAAAAATTTGATTGATGTACAATAAAAATTTATGTACAATTCATAGATGTCTCGTTAATTCGCGAGTTTTTTCAGTGTCTCGCAATTCAACGACTTATAATAAAAATGCTGTATTTGTATTTGTAATTGGCCAGGAAGGCGCATTGGGATTTACCTGTAAGGCCTTCCTGGTATATATGTAAAATAAAAAATAAAAAAAATAATAAATAATAAAATTTGGCACTCGAGTTCTCGTTAGTGTGATAGTTATCGTTAGTGTGATGGACTTTTCCCCTGCCAGATGTTCCGTTATAGAGATTTTAGTGACTTTTGGCCGAGCGCTTTGTGACCAATGATCACCGAACCCTTGATTAAGTGTGGGTAGTAGATAGTGGGGATTTTTTTATCTATGCTTGCTTTTTTGATTAAAAATCACAAATACAGAGAGTCGTGTGTTGGCTACGGGAGATTTTTGAACACGGTTGACACCCTGGGGGTTGCGCAGTAAGGTACCTACAACCCACAACCCACTACCCACTACCCACAGAGACTGGGCGCATGCTTAGCTCTTCAGTTGTACGCGCCAAGTCGAACTGTTCGCACGCCTCTGCGCAACCCTGAACATTTGTTTTTTTCTATTATTATTTAACCTCTTTAACCCTTTGACGCTGAGGGGGTAGCCGGCCGTAATGCGGGGGAACAGCGCCACTGACTGAGGCTCGTCTTCAGCCGCCAACAGACTCCCGAAATCCAGGGGATCTTCCGTCCTCATCCAGCCCAGGAACGCCATTCACCAGGATGAAGTATTTACTGGTCGTGGTACTGAGCCTCGTCATGCTGAACAGGAATGGTGAGAAATTGTCATTTGATGCATTTCAATAAAAGAGAATAACTGAAAAAAATTACATAAAATCGCACAGATTAGACAAACAATGCATATTTTGGTTTCGATTAAAAACTGTCACTTGCTCATTTCAATCGCTTACATAAGTTTCCAACCACATAATTTAATCCGATGTAGTTTTTGTTGTTTAAAATATATTCGATTTGAGATTTGCTGTCAAACACTGTGGTAAAACGTCAGTTTTAAAATTGATAGTCTTTGTTCTCGAATGTCACTTTTAAAACTCCAAAAAAGAGATACAGAAAATATCTACGCGTTATTCTTAAATGAATCATAAAAAATGATGGTTTGATATAAAGTATGAAAATTTTAAAATTTTTCCGTATTTAATATGTACATATATAAATTAATGTTTTGATATATTCAATTGAGAATATAATTGTATTTCCCAATAAAATATCTATTAACGAACAGTGAATATTTATATTTATATTCATTTATCGAAAAATATGTAATTTGTTTTAGAATTAATCAATTTTGAAAGGAAAGGATAGCAACCGATCGAGAAACTAATAAAAAAAAAAAACAGTAAATCCCTGAGAAGGAATCTGATTTTTTTCTTAAGCCATAAACGTACGAAAGCTAGTAGGGGTTTTTTTTTACTTTTATTATCTATTCGTACCCTCATATAAAATGAACGACCTAATTTTCTTTCGCGTGTTTGAATGCATTACATACTAGGGGTCGTAAACCTAATTCGAACATAGGAAAACAATATTTTTCGTTCGCAATTCCGCATACGACATAAAAGTCTTCTAGAATAGACTACGGGCGAAATCACACAGGGAAGAACGGCACGTCGTGGGCTTGGCTCCCCGCTATGAGGGTTCTCCTACATTTCTTCAAATACGGGATACACCGTTATCGATCACTGTCAAGCAGGGATAAATATAAGGATACAATTTTACCGAAAACACTCCAGGGGGTGATTTTGGGACGGTGTGTGCTGGGCGTGCCACGGATATGTGCCAGGCATGCCACATTTATTTTACATGTTTAAAAGTATATACATATATAAAAAAAGCCCTACATAGTTTTCTCGACGAATTCATGTTTGTCAATGTACACGAGTCATGACATTGTCGCGGTCGTTGCGAAATGTGCAAGTGTTTGCTGCTGATATATCTCAAAATTTTTCTTAATTGTTTCGGTGAATTAGATTTCGATATAGGCGCGTATAAGCCAAGGTCTCCATTGTGGCCGAAAGTCACGCACGTAAACAAATACATAAATACGTATCGAAAATTCGCACGAAAATGTGTCCATTCAATTCCGTAACGAGTCGACTGATATGAATGAAAAGAACAAAACGAATAAATTAATAACAACCAAAAGTGTGGTGAAACTGTAAAACTATCAAAATAGCCATATTGTATGTACCTACATATATATCAGAAATAACTTTCGTGGACGATAAATTAAATTTTGTAGTCAGATTAAGGTTAAAACTTAATTATTCGTGTGAATAAAATACTTTTGATAGAAAAAAAAATCAAAAGTAATAAATAGCCTGTAGATTATTTTGCTATAAATTAGAAAAAAAAACGATAGTGACCGATTACAAAAAAAAAAACAATGATCCGAGTTAATTAAAAGCCAATTTTGCGATGATAGTGCAAAATCACAAAATCATTTTTTCGACTTCGTTTATTGAATTGAAATTGAATGCTCTAAAAATTTAAAATAGTCTTGACTTTATGTTTAAAGAAAATCTTTAATCTTCTACATTTGTTTACTACATACATACATATGTATGTTAATATGTCATCATCATCATCATCTACAGCCCTTCACCATCCGCGGCTGGATGAAGGCCTCTCCAACTCGCTTCCACTCGTCTTTGTTGTGCGCAACTCTCATCCATCTCACCCCACACATTTTTCTAATTTCGTCTACCCATCTTCCCTGCCGTCTTCCGTTTACCCTTTTGCATTCTATCGGGTACCATTCTAGCACTTCTTTTGTCCACCTTACGTCCATCCATCTAGCCACGTAGCCCATTGCCATTTCAACCTCTTCACTCTATCCACCATATCCACTACTCTTATCATACTTCTAACCCACGTATTCCGTTTCCTGTCTTTCCTCGTTATGCCAAGCACACAACGTTCCATACTTCTTTGAGTGCATTGGACTTTGTGTAGCAACTTGGCGTTCAATATCCAAGTATCACATTCATACATCATCACTAGAGGTAGGATAGTCACAGTGCTATCCATTGTTCGGCAAACCTTTAACAATGCATTTACAACCTTTGAACAATACACGGCCACCTCAGGCTCCGGTGACTAATCATCACTGGCAAAACACATTGATCGAAGATCTTTTTCTTTAGGCAAAGTGGCATTTTTGATTTAAAAACCGCATTCATTCGTCCAAATGCACCCCACGCTAATTTCATACGTCTCTTTATTTCTTCTTCTTCACTACCGGACATGTCTTTTATTTGACCGTAATATATTATAAATAATTATTTACTAATTCTGCTAGGGGTTTAATATGTATATACAAATATACAGGGCCTGGTTTCAAACCAACTCCCTCCCCTTTTTTATTACATACCTCTTATTAAGGTTTTATTTTGATTTAGAAAAGTACGTAGCAGTGTAAAAATGACTAATGCTCCGAAAAAATACAACATTTTTGTTCATATATAGTTATATCGAAATATGTTACAAACCTACTCCTGGACTTGAGCATTATTTACGTTTATATGAAGAAAAATTGTATATACAAATATGCTGAAAATACGTGTGAGAAAGACGTTTCACGTGAAAAACCACTCTATCCGTGTTTATAATATTGTCTAAAAAGGGATTCAAGATTCTCGGTTTTCTTATGAGAGGTCTTAAGTGCTAAAATATTGAGAAACCCCACTATGAAAGCACTCGTATGTATGTACGTATGTAGTTTGAAACGACTATTCTTTGTTCAGAGCGCAAAGTGGTCGGAAGGGAGAGAAAAAAAAGCTACATACAGCGGAATATAGGAAGGTAGGAAGGAAACGGCAATAAATCAGGAACTCGCTTAGAGCGTGTCCCGCCAGTTGAGAATTACTGCATTGTATTAACTTTGCCCTCTGGCCGTATAAATTTTCCACACGCGGCTAGAAAATAATTAAAATTAACTAGGGGTAACGATTTACTCGCTTTTTTATACATGTAGATAAAGCCACACTGTCTAAAACCCCCAGTGTAGTACATACATATGTTTGTAAATGTTATAACATATTTTCACTTTTAATTCAAGAAAGTTATTGATAGAGAATATGTAGGACGCAGACCTATAGAGATTTACTTTCGCGAGTATAATGCGTGACACTGGCGAACAGCTACAAGAAATAGCGACACGCAAAGCAAGAAAAACATCACAGTATTCAAACGTTACTCAAATATTTAAATTCATTTTTCAGCAGTCTAAGCGCATCGACAGTTAACGCATTAGAATGAAATTAGATACAACATAACTTCTTATTGAATACTTAACTCGCAGATAAAACTCCGTGAAGAGATATACTTTAAGCCGTGAAATGTCAGATTTGACATCTTTGGCCATAAATCAATATATATCGTGTATTACCCTACAAGAAGCTACACGCCAAATTTGAAATTTATATATACATATGAGAGTTAAAACTATAAATATTTATATATTATAGATAACGAGAACCAATAGAGCAAATTTCATAAAATATAGAGTGAATTATAGGCGTTTAAACAATTAAATAAATTGATAAGGCCGTGTCGTGGCGAACAGTTTACGCCTTGTTAAACAACGCTTGTTAAACGTCAGGGAGATTTACTTTCCGCGTGTTTAAAACGCGTTGTATACGATATTTTATCTCCAACGTAATGGCAGACGATACATTAACGTGTATTGATGACCAAAATGAGCAATATGGCAAAGTATGAAAACGATCGGATAAGAGATAAAAATGACCACTGACACGAAAGCCATGTGAAACGTAAAGGAGGTATGTAAAAAATAGAACATTTTCTAACAAAATTATATTATTATGCATATCTATCATAAAAATTCACCTTTACATACATACATACATAGTTCTACTTGGGTTAAATTCGTATATAAATTTGAGAGATTACTAAATAAATTACATAGACTTGCAATGAATGCAAAATTTTGCATTTAAACAGTGGATCTCTAACGAATCGATAAAAATTTTCTAAAAATGCAAATAAATATGTACATATGCATAGATTGAACTAACTACAGATAATGTAAAAAAAATTAACAACATCGGTTGAAATCGTAATTTATATTTATATATAACGGTCAATACAATTAATCTACATATATATATAAGAAATTGAATGTCTATCTGTGTGTCTCGTATAGGCTCCTAAACCACTGAACCGATTACGATGGAACTTTGACGATTTGTTGTATGCATGTCCGGGAAGATTACTGTATAAAAAATCACCCAAAAAAGGGAACGGAAACGGAAAAAACGGGAATGAGTGTCATTGCAACGCAATAATTTCAAATGTCTGGAACGGGAATGGGAATTGCATGCGTTATTGTGGCATAACAACGCATGCCGGGTTCAGTTAGTTCTATATATTAATGTACGAATACCTAATTATATATGTATTAATGTATGTACATATACTTAAAGGTTTTTGTATTTTTCATCGCCATTTCTTGAACAACTTGCAATCTGCGATAATTTACAAATAATCGCGTTCATGTCAGATTTAGTTATTTTAGTCCCTTAATAAAAAATAGTCCTCTTATCTACGTCTTTGCATGCAAAATATCTGAATTTTAAAAAAATGATGAAGTTACCTAATTAAGAGTTAAAATTTCAGTACATGTTCCCTGAATAATATCTACAATTTAAATACAATTTAATTTAAATAAATCTTATCTTATATATAAAACCAAAACACGGCGTCTGTAATTCGTTTCTGATTATATTAAATGATGATATATTTCATGGTACGATAGTATTCTCACTATTAGACTGCATTTCCATTTACCGAGCGAAGCCGGGTAGTGCCAATAGTATTTTCATATAATACTGATGTAGAAATGAATGTGTGGACGATGCATCACTAATTTATTTTATTAATCATTAACAAACACGCACAACTTTTACATCGATTTTACATTTGTGAATCATTGAAATTATGTAATTATGAAATTCAATAAAAAAAAGATTGATGTTCATGGAAATAAGTTCCGGCAAACATAACCAAGGAAACGTATTTGTTTGACCATTACAAAAAAAACATGTACGTATTACTATATTAGAAAACATCAAACGCTACCAACCTAAAATTGTATTATATATATATTCGGCTAAATATTGAACAATGTGCTAATTTAGTAAACAATTTGATAAATAATTGATTTCACTTTAGTACCTTTCTGGGAGTCGAAAAGGGTATTAATCGGGATTGCAATTTACCGTCAAATTTCATAAACCGGTAAACGGTAAATGATTTTTTTTACTACTGGTATTTTACCGGTATTTACCGGTAAATAAAAAAAGTTTTTTTGTTCACCTAAATTAAATCGTAAATAATTAAAAATAAATCTCAGACGAATAATATCATATAAATACATTAAAGTAAATTCGTAATATTATACAAATTTTATTTTTTATTTTTAGCCAATTATTTATTTACTTGAAGTTTTGATCATAATTGAACCAACCATATTTATAACGATTTGATTTTATTTGATTCTGTGTTGCCAATGAATTTATCAATTTGAAATTGCCTCATTCAATACTGAAAATAAACAAATTCCAGACAAGCTAATCCACAATACGCCATATGCATCGATTTTTAATGTAATATTAAATGTAATATATAAAGGGCCGCCGATAGGAATCCCGGGCCCTGGAATAATAAATAAAAATAATAATATATAAATAATTCCATACTCTATGACAAAACAAAAAAAAAAAATCTTATATGTATATAAAAATCTATCACAACTAATACCTATATGTTAAATGCTATAAAAATACCTATATGTGAAAATAAAATAATTTAAAATACTAAAATAATTTAAAATAATAATAAAATAAAAATACCTATGTACATATATGCTAGAAAAATACCTATGTATGTATATGCTAAATGCTATTTTTTGAAATAGTCGAATAAGAAAATATGATAAAACAGGTACGATTTCACATGGACACAAATAATTAAAGAAATATATGTATGTATTTTTATGTAGGATAATATAAAATATCAATATCGATCAGTTGAAGTCAGGCCCTGGAACTGTAACCCCAACTCCCCCCCCCCCCTCTCGGCTGCTTAACTCGTAATTACCGGTAAATTTTAAAATTTACCGGTATTTACCGATGCTGAAAATTTACTCTATTTACCGGTAAACCGGAATAGCAATCCCTAGCTATTAAAGATACCGAAATAGATTAAATATATCAAAAAAATGTAAATTTTGAATTTGAATGGTGATATTCCGAATGTTTTTATATTTTACCTTGAATAAGTCTTTAATTGTGTTTAAAAAAATATATAGGTTAATCTAATATTCAGAAAGCTGCGTCTAAAATATCTGATAAATTTAAATTTATTCGAATTTACATAGCACTTGAAAATTAGGTCACGCTTAACAACAGAGAGCTTTTATTTTTTCCTTTTTATACAAATTTTCCCCTCGCTGAAGTGAATCTTGAATGTTGATCACTTCCCCTTCATGAATGTAATCCTGTCGAATTTTAAAAGGAGGCTTAAATATATAGTATGTACATATGTAGTGAAAGCTTTGAAATTCCTTTTGTTGCGGAAAATTCAGTGACAAAATGACTATTTCTAGGATTTGAAACCATACAAAACGATCAAATTTAGCTATAATTGTTTTTCACAGCATCTAATATATAATTTGGAAAGAGACTTTGTATATATGCATGTTTGTATGTATGTATCCTTCGTTCGTAGAAATCCGTGACGTCATCGAACAAATAATTCGCTTTTTTCCGATTCAAAGAATTCGAAGTTCCCGGGGGCGTAGGCACCGAGGGCAAAGCCCTAGGGCTCCGCCCCCTAGAGGGCGCAGACGTCGGGGGCCGAGCCCTGGGGGGCACAGACGCCGGGGTGTACATATAATTTTTTATAAGAGACTTACTACATATGTTTGTTTTTTCGTGACAGTCAATTTAATAAAAAAACAAATGAGTATTCAAATAAATTTATACAAAATAAAACTATACAAATAAATTTAATAAAATGTTTACTATTAGATTAGTCATGTTTAAGCGGTTTATATTACAAATACCGAGTGAAGCCGGGTAATACAGCTAGTACATAATACATTTAAAAATCAACAAGAGGTTAACGTTAGTTACGCCAATGCACGCGAACAAGGAAATGTTGCGGAAAATTATCGATCAAGCACCCATCCATTATTAAGTCATATATAATGCAATGCAATAATAACACACTATCGAACTTTCTCTTTTAATTTTAATGGCCGAATGAACTGATGACCGATCGCGTGATGAGCTCGTCTATCATGATTTTGATAGATTAAGAGGGCTGTACACCCAAAACCTTAATTTTGTTACCGTTCCTTTCTTCGATATATATATTGAGTGTATGTATATATTGAGTGAATGCGACAATATATATCAACATATATATTGAGTGAATGCGACAGTTGCGCTTCGACCAGATAAAACGTATTTTAAATTGACAAAATCGAGGTTTCGTATTCTCCTATTTACTTCTCCAAAACTGGACCAATTTTTAAAAAAATCTCATCATCGGTATGAGAAAGATACTTTCTGTGCATCTATCGGCGTATTTTTTTTTAAATCGACCATTAAACAAGCACGCTGGACTCGTTTCGTGGGTGTAAAAAAGAGGCGATTTTATAGATGTTTGGCGGCTCCTAGCTCCTATGAAAAATAATTAATCAAAAAAATAAAACGATAGATGCACCCCAATGGTGGATATCCATAGCATATTAAAAAATAATTTCTCTAGTGCCATAATTGAGGAAGGGAGAAGTATAGTACGTTTGTATGGACAAGGCGCTGCTGTACAGCCCTCTTAATGACGCATATTTAATTAGAGAATCTTTCCGTTGACGAAGGCCCATCCCCATTCCTCGAAAGAGATGCGCACTCTCTAGCATCGTTTACTGAATATTACTTTTGCGCACGTTTTCCTTAAGAGTGGGGGTGGGCCTTCGTAAATGGGAAGACTTCCACCTAATGTGATTTCAACGGGTGGTTTCGGAAAGGAATTGATACACGAATTAAAATAACACGAGTTATTTTTTTTTTTTTTTATTTTACATAGATATATACCAAGAAGGCTTGACAAGAAGACCCCAATGCGCCTTCCTGGACAATTAATTACAAACAATGCAGCATTTTATTATTACATAAATCACTGTATTTCCAGAAGCCGAAGAACATGAAATAAAAATTAATTAATTAATTAATTACAGAATTAATCCATTGAGACATATATGGATTTTAGATTTGTACATATTTTTTTAAATAAATACAGAAGATTTGTGACAACAGAAAAGATGATTTTTTACCAATTTTGAGGAACCGTTTCAACATTGATTTTTATTACAAGTCGTTGAATTACGAATTTTATTGTACATTAATCATACTCAAATGGTGGTGACATAGTAGGAAGGAAGGATTTTTAGCCAATATTAAACGGGAACCGTTTCAACAATGAAATCAGAGAAAATTGGCAAACGCTGATAGGAAACGATCGACCTGGAGTCACAATATCCAAGTCTGACCAGCAGCACTACAGATCTACTCGGAAAAATTCTTTTCCAATCGAGTTCAGCTCATGGGATCGAACCCGGCGCCTCTCGGTGTTAAGCAGAAGCTTAACAACCGAGCTATGCTGCTGGCTATTATTATATACATTATAAATACAGAAGATTTGTGACAACTGGAAAGATGATCTATTGTCAATTTTCAGGAACTGTTTCAACGATGATCAGATGAAATTGGCAAACTCTGATAAGAAACGATCGATTTCGAGTCACAAATACCCCCAAATCTAACCAGCAGTATAGCGGATCGAACCCATTGATCACTTGGTGCTAAACATACACGCTACCATTAAACCACACTGCTGGCTATATATGTTATATATAATAATATATGCTATTATATGCTATATATAAATATACATAATGTAAGGTAACATATGTATATTGTAGGCGCGCGCGCACGTAATATTAATTTTAACAAAAATTTCGCGCATTACAGTTTCACCAATCCAATCAGTTCGAATTGACGAATGAATGTGCGTGTGTGAATGTGTCACCCGTCACTCGGCCTATCGTCGCTCGGCCTGTCGTTGCTCGGCCTGTCGTTGCTCGGCCTGTCGTTGCTCGGCCTGAAGTCATATTTATTTATTATATACATATACCAGGAAGGCTTAACAGGTAAACCCTAATGTGCCTTCCTGGCCAATTACAAACAATGCAGAATTTTTATTATATATGTCGCTAAATTACGAGACACTGAAAACTCGAAATTGACGAGACATCTATAAATTTTAACTTTTACATACATTTTATTGTACATTAATCATACTCAAATAGTGGTGACATAGTAGGTAGGAAGGTTTTTTAGCCAATTTTTAATCGAGGGCCCGTTTCAACAATGAAATCAGAAAAAAAATGGCAAACTCTGATAGGAAACGATCTACCTGGAGTCACAAATATCCAAGTCTGACCCGCAGCATTATAGATATACTCAGAATAAATTCATTTCAATCGAAGTCAACTCACGGGATCGAACCCGGCGCCTTTCGGTGCTAGGCAAAAACCCAACCACCGAGCCATCCTGCTGACCCCTACTTCCCCACTACCACGCTTCGCCGCGTCTTCTCGACCACTTGACTCTGATTGGCTGTGTGTCCACGGTCTGGCACATACCCACATACATACACACATCGCGGCCGTTTTTTTATATATATATATATATATATATATATATATATATATATATATATATATATATATATATATATATATATATATGTATATATATTATAGTTTCCAATGACGTTTCGTATATATGTATATCACAGTGAAATTATATTTCAAGTGAAAATATATTTTCACTGACGTTTCAGTGAAATCATAACCAGTTAAATTTGCAGGGTTTGTTTTATTCATTTAAGATTAAGATTGTTAGGATTGGTATTATTTAATGGTTAGGATAGGTTAGGTTAAGTAAGGGTTGGCCCTATTAATTTAAGATTGGGTTGTTAGGGTTAAATTTATAGAGTTAAACGTTGTAAATTCATTGTTTGATACATTTTCACTGCTTGAATTGGTGAAAATATACTTTCACTAGTGAAAATATATTTTCAGTTGAAATATGCTTTCATTGTAACATTTATAATATTATACTGTATGCCAATCTAACATGATTCTTATGTACGGTCACCGTTTTCAGCTCTATGTTCAGTGACGGAATCTCCTGATGATGATGACGATTGGGAAGAACCTTCGTCTGGTTCTACTACAGGAACCGCCACTGCTGGAGGCACCAGCTCGGAAGAGGCCGATGATGACGGACGAGTCTACAAGAACCCTCGAAATTCACCTTCAGCGCTCTGCCCACGTGATGAAGAACAAGCTACGCTATTGGTAAGCATATACAGTGTATACAAATATCAAGATAATTTCAACTTCAAAAATATCTGATTAAATCGGTATATTTTAGGGTCAAAAGTGCTTGAGGAAGTGCTCGTCAGATGAAGATTGCAAGAGTAAGAAGAAGAAGTGCTTGTGCGATGGCGCTTGCGGCATGTCTTGTATTAAACCTGGTATGTATTCTTTCGGTGCGCTCCGTTTTACCAACTTGCAATATCTCGAGGCTCGTTTTCTCAACTTTTCGACTGCTTAAACAGGAGTTTGTATATATATATATATTTTTTTTTTTTAATATACAAGTATATCACAGTTTCTTCACAGGTCACCCCAATATGACACTGTGGCCAGACAATACATAAAATATCAAAAACATAAGAAAAAATAAAACAACAATAATAGAAAAACAAATAAAATAAAACATTTAAAAAATTGTACATAAAAATTAAAAATTGAAAAATTGAGAATTAAAAAGTTTTTGTTTTTGTATACATGTATTTAATATACGAGAAATATTTTGATCATTCATAGATTTTTAAGCTATTAACCACACCTTTGAAATATAGAAAAAGTTCAAAAATCAATTATCACTATATTTTTTAATAGTTAATGTTTATCTCGTAAAATACACAAGTACTTCACTATGTAAAACATTTTCGTATATTTATTTAAACTCGATGAAGAAATACACCGAAAAAGTTGGGAAAACGAGTCTTGAGATATTGCAAATTGGTGCAATGAGGTACGAGGTATTCTTCTTATTTTTTTTTTTTCAAAGGATGATTAATACCCTTCATATGAATATGCTTATTTATTTATTCTATTTACATACATATATACAAATATACCAGGAAGGCTTAACAGGTAAACCGCAAATGCGCCTTCCTGGTCCACATAATTATTACATAGATACATGTAAATCTAAACAATATCTGACATCTATCGTCAGATATTACAAATATCGTATTAATACGATAAATAACGATGAATAACTTTCATGTAACAATACGAATTATATATATTCGATAAACAACCACAGAGACATCTATGGTGAGCAATATGGCGAAACCTAAGATATAACAATAATTAAAGGTTCGCAACAGAAAATTGGGAAGGAAACGCCAATTTTACAGGAATCGTTTCAATGAAAATCAGAAAAATTGGCAAATTCTGATAAGAAACGATCGACCTTGACAAATCAACGTCTGGCCAATAGCGAGACTTTGCGGGAATCGAACTCGTAACATCAAGTACGAGATAATTCAACATTCACCACTAGACCACGCTACTGGTTATGTATAATCAGTTATCAGCTATTAGTATTATATTGAAAAAACGGTTATTCTACTTACTGTTTCTGAATACATTACTATTTTGTCGGTGGCCTTACGGCATAAACGGATTTGAGTGAAGACTCGAAAAATGAACTTGAAAAAAATGAACTTTGTAGTAACAAAGCATTAAGATTAAGAGCGAAAATACACAGCGATGAACGGCACGTCGTATGCATAGCTCCCCGCTGTGGGTGGTCTCCTATATATCATCGATCACTGTCACGCAAGGATAAATACAAGGATACAATTTTACCGAAAATAACCCATGGGGTTACTTTGGGGTAGGGCGTGCTGGGCGTTCCATGAATATGTGCATGTTTAAAATTATCTAAAAAAAACCACGTGCCACGTGCACCGCTGTGTGTTTTCGCCCTAAAAGCGGGGGTAGACGGTTTTGTTGGCATCTCCCATGAATCTCACGGTAATTGGATTATTAGTCACATTGCGGTGGTCACAAAGACAATTTTTGCCATTAAAATCGCGAATACACAATATTTGGCACTCAAGTTCTCGTTAGTATGATAGTTATCGTTCGTATGATGGACTTTTCGGCTGCCAGATGTTCCGTTATAGAGATTTTAGTGACTCTGTGACCAGTGCTTTGTGACCAGTAATCACCGAACCGAATCTCACACATGCACGCGTACTTGTCCCGTAAACCGTGTACCCCCACTCCTAATCTTACTGCTTTGGTACGAGTTTATTTTTTACTAGCCTCTTCTTACTTCACTTCCGATTTTATCATCTGAAATTTGGGTTCTTATCCGATCGCTTTCAAACTTTGCCATTTTGCTCGGTTTAGTCATCAATATATGTGGAAATGACGTCCGCTATTACGATGATGAAAAATAATCGTAACAGACACGTTTGAAAATACTGCATCATCTTTCACGGTGACCTCTATCGTCCACATTGTCGCATTTGTCTACACTGTCCTGATCGTTTTTTTGCCTTTTCGCCACCATCTCGCTATGTCAGATTTTAATTGTTTAAACGCCTATAACTTTTTCTCATTTCAATCTACATTTTTCGAGTCTTCATCAAATCGGAGTTTGTGCCGTAAGGTGGACTCAGACTCGTACCATCTTTATCAATTTTACGTTCACAATAAATTCATTAACACTTAAACGTCAGCCGCCATTGTATTCCAACGGATGCGTAACATCTCGCCGAAATTAAAAGCGAGCATACCTATCCCGGACAATAACCATAAAACGACAATTTTACGCGTCCCGTTGATTACAATCAGTCGACACGAACGCCACTAATTCTCTTCCCGACCATTGAGTGTTAACACCAAACTCATTCCGAACGCAATTGCGACAACAGAGAGCGCCGCTGTTTTTATTCTTTTCAAACTCACATGCAAATTGCGACCTTTACAACCGCCATGAGAAATTTTAGTGCGGGAATTAGGTAGTTTTTGCTATCCCAAAGGAGGGGTTGTGACGTTTGGACTCGTATCATTACAATTAAAACGTCGCCAAAGGGTCGGTTTTGCCAAAATGCACACATTAACCCGCATTAGTAGTGCGAAATTGGAATTTATTCTGGAGTTTCCAGCGAACCGCGGGATAATCGAACGCGAATGTAAATAACCCTTATCGCGCCGCTCGCTATTTCACCCGTAATAAATACCAATTGTACGCTTGGCGTGCGCACTAATAAAGATTTATACGAAACTGCGGCTCAGATTTATATTGTATAATACAATAGCCATAAATTCGAAAATGCGACATGGTGCCAAGCGTAAGTTAGAATTAACTCTTATAACACCGTCAAAAGATAGTATATTCAACAAAATAACATGTTTTACCATATTTTTGGCCGTATATTTTATTTATTTAACATACTTGGGGGAGGTGGCAAAGCCAATAGACCCAAGCGGTTTGATTTATACATAGATATATGTAAATTAAACGAGAAAAGAGTAGAATACATTCAAAATAATAAGATTAAAATAAAAATAAGAGAAAAAAAAAGTAAACAAGACACAAAAATTAGATATTAGGAAAGAAGAATTACAGATATCCTTATTTAATTAATATTAATATTTGTTATTGATTTGTAAGCGTCAGCAGGTATATATAATAATTAGAGACACGTATTTTGGGCATTTTGCTATTGATGCTAAAATTTGGAATAGATGCTAATAGATGCCAAATTCGTAAAATATGCGAATAGATTCTAAAATAACAAACAAAAGTGAAATTTGCATAAAATTTATAAAATTAATAGACAATTTAGAAGGGTCTTCCTATCCCTTTGCCCATTTATTATGTGAAGAAATTGAGGGGATAAAATAGAGCTTGCAGTTTACCATAGACGGTGTGTTTCTATTGTAAATAGTAGACAAAAGTGTGGATTTTAGTAAATACAATATAATTGTTACCGATCGTCGCACAAATCTCAAAAAAAAAAGCTGTCGAAATATGCTCCATGTTGAGTTTTAATAAAATTTAATTGGTATTATATTTTTATATTCATATTTTTTGTCTTTGTATTTTTATATTCATGTTTTTTTCATTGAAATTTTAATTCCAAAACATTATTAAATTTTTCTATATATGTAAATTTTACTAAAATTCATCAAAATTTTTTATTATTTAAAATTATAGTCTTCATAAAAATAGATGCTAAAATTGAACATTTTTAACGCCAAAATGCAAAATGAAAACGCTAAAATTGACAAAAATAATATAATAATATAATAATAATAATATAATAATATTGACTAAATAAATAAATAAAAACTACATATGATCGCATTATATACATAAAATATTACAGAAATACATAAGAACATAAATACATACATTATATACATAAAAAAGGTGCCGGAACTCACTTCTTGTCAAGTTTTTTTTATTGGAAAAGATTATATTAAAATTATATTATATAGAATATTCGTTTGAAACATAAAAAATGCTGAGACAAAAAGGTGCCGGAACGCCGTTCCTCCGCGTTACACGGGAATAAAAGACCTGTATATACCTATGGATGTACCATAGAATCATTTTATCATAGAATCATATGTAGGTGAGCTCAACACGCTATCGAAAATGTGTAGTTTATCATTTTCCTCGGCATAATCTTTGAAGTTCGTTGAATTTCCTTTCAACTCCTGGATAATTTCAGGTCGATGACCATACACTTTCTCCTTCAAATGACCCCAGACGAAGAAATCCTAAACTTTGGTCAATCTGGCCAGACAACTCTAAAACGAGACATGACATGTTTCGGGAATGTTTATCGAAAGCTCACATAGAGTTTTATGTAGTGCGCTTCCATCCAGTTTCGGCTTATCCTGTTGGAACCAATCCATTCCAGAATTTACATTTAGAAATTTCAAAAATGTCCATATATCATGCCAATTAAACAAACGGGGACGTCATTTCAGCTTTTCCCAGGAGGGGGGGGGGCAAAATTTTTGACCAGTTAGGAATGACTTTCTAGGAGGGGGGGTATTATATTAAAAAAATGAGTGTATATGGCTTTTAACTATATGTATCTTTTAATATTTTTTTTATTTTATCAATAAAATTAATAGTAAAATAATTTAAAAATCTGTTGACAGTTTAAAAAATTTGGTTTGTTGGTTTAATATTTTAATACATAATATGTAATACATTAAACAACGTGGATAATACCATTCAAATCTAGGAGGGATGGTTGCCCCCCCCCCAAATGACGCCCCTGTAAAATAAGTTATTGAAGTTTACTTAGTATTCAGTAGATCTGAGTGAAATAATTTGATTTTACTTAACTAGTGAACATTTACTATTCAGTTAAAGTGTTTATTTTCAAGCCGTCCAATTGTTTCCACCCCATCTTATATATATTTTTATTTATGTTTTATTTGATTTTTTGTCTGTGTGGTTTGAAATTTACGCCGTGAACGTTGACCATTATATTACAGGTAGGAAATTTTAATCAAATTAAAACTGTCGGAAAATAGTGAAAGATTATTATTAGTATGTATTTTATTTTATTTTACATAGATATGTATATACCAGGAAGGCCTAATAGGTAGACCCCATTACGCCTTCCTAGACAGTTAATTAGAAATATTGCAGAATTTTTATTACATAATTCGCTGTATTTCGATAGGCTGAAGAACATGAAATTACCAATTAATTAATTAATTAATTAATCCATAGATACATCTATGGATTCAGACTTAAAGTAGTACATATTGTACATAAATCAAATTCAGATATTTGTGACATAGCGGGTAGGATGATTTTTGCCAATTTGATGGAGGAACCGTTTCAACAATGAAGTCAAATAAATTCGCAAACTCTGATAAGAAACGATCAACTTAGAGTCACAAATTTATTTGTGACTCTAAGTTGATCGTTTTGGGCTTTAGCCCGGACCCAGAGCACGCTGTTCATTTTTAAAATGTTGTAAATGCATTGTTAAAGGTTTGCCGAACCTTTTTTACAAAGCATTTACAACAATGAGTGGCGCGCTTTGGGTCCGTACTATAGTCGCAAACATCCAAGTCTGACCATCAGTATTAAAGATTAGCACGGGATGGAACCCGGCAACCTCTCAGTCCTAAACATAAACGCAACCACTGAGCTATAAACGCAAAGCACCGGCTAATATTGTATTGACTGTATATATTTTACGAAATTCAACATAGTCTATGAATCACTTCGGAAACATTCCTTATCTTAGCAAAAACGAATAAGCTGTATGTTTCGGGGGAGGCGAGAGGAGGGCGAAAATGCGGCAAAATATAATAGAAACAAAAAAAAAATGCAAAAGTGGGTTGGAATAACAAGAATACAACAAATCAATGTCTGGGAAGGGCTCGTTATGGCGTCTGCGTGTCCTCGAAAAAGGAGGCCGCGTAGAAAACAACCGACGAGAACGCCATAAATCACGAGCCGGCTCCAATTTATACGAAGCTGCCTAATAATCCGGAAAAATATGAGCGATTCGCGTCGGCCGTCGCTGTCATTGACGCGACAGATCCAATTAGGCGCGCGGCCCCGCCTCGCAACGGTTAACGCGGGAACGATTCGCAAAATTGTACGCGCCCAATTTCGGGATATCCAATTTCTGTGATTTATCGCGAACGAAATTTGCAAAGCGAAACGTTGGATTTGGTTTACACGACGCCATTCCGTCGAATGCCCTCCAGCATTATTCTAGCCGGGCTTTGCTGATGACTTTAAATTTAATTATAATTTGTACACAGTCAAACTCGGTTATTGCGAAACTCAAAGGACCGACTACGCTTTATCTACCTCTGAAAACGTATTATACACAGCTGAATTTCCCAGCTAATAAATTGAATAAAATTTTTGTAAAATGGAACTTTCCCAAAAAATTTTGTAGTCTTCGGTCCGAGACAGGGTTGCCACACGTCCCTATTTGAATAGTTCAATAGACAAATCCCGAGTCCCGCATTGTTACATGGTAAAATAAAAAATCATTATAAACGTGGTGAAATAAAAGCTGGCCAAATAACCGCAACATAGCACGGAGAAAAAAATCCGTAAAAAATATATTTTTGACTTTTAAAATTCGCTAGACAATTAATTATAAATATTTTAAAACAACAAAAAATCACAATCAATAGAAAAAACATCTGACTATTGATTTCAATACTCACATTGAGCATAACAATACTAGATTTTGAGTTAAAGACCGTAAAAGCCAAAAAACTGTAAATATCGCGCATTTTTTTAAACGCTCATATCACTAACCAACAAAAATCATTATCATATTCGAAATCAGTGGGTCAAACTTAGTAAAGATTGGTTAGTCTCCACTCTTTTTTTTGTTGCTCAGTGTTATTAGTTACATCAAAAGACAATTTTTGCCATGAAAATCGCGAATACGGAATATTTGGCACTCGAGTTCTCGTTAGTATGATGGACTTTTCGGCTGCCAGATGTTCCGTTATAGGGATTTTAGTAACTTTTGGGCGAGCGCTTTGTGACCAATAATCACTGAACCGCATAAAACGCTCCGCTACAAAACGCTGCAAACGACGCGGCTGCATTTCGGTACAAAAATGTACGTAAATTGAAATGGTTTGACTTCGAAAGTAACAATTTTCAATCCATTAAAGTCTTGTCCTTAAACTAAACATGAACATTTTCTTCAATTGAAGAATTAACAAAATTATTTGCAAATGGCTACCTTCTATACGAAGATGTCTGTTTATTAAACATTTTTTTACTGAAGCAAACGAAAAAAAAACAATGTATCAGAATTGGATAATATTTTTTAAAGACCATTCCGCTTGCAATAATTTGGATAAAATTATGGCCCACATCCTCTCACTTCTACATACATTCCATTGCAATTTGCGAAAGAATATTTAGTCTAATGAGTGAAACCCGGAGAAAAGAGAGAACCCGATTACCGTAGAAGTTGAATTAATGCATTTGTAATGACTAGAAAATTTTTAGCAAGCAAAGTTGGCGAACATATTTTAAAAACAAATTAAAAGCTAGGAAAACAACTTTTAATAAAACTGTTATGATTACATTTTTTTTTTGCATTTAAAACAAAATGTATTTCCTGAAATTGAATCCAATATATTTTATTAACTGTGATTCCTGTGGATTATTAGGTGACCATTTTTTATATGCTGTCTTCTACATATGTACATACATATATACCAGTGGCATGCGGTCAAATTCTCTCTCTTTTTGTCGTACAGCCTTACTTAATGTGCGAGAGCAGGATACAGGAGGAACAGGCTGTTCCTCTTGTATCCTGCCTTTGCACATTGACTAAAGCTGTACAACAAAAAGAGAGAGAATTTCACCGCACGCCACTGATATATGTATACATATATATGTACATATGTACTTATTTATACACATTATAATTTAATTAAATATATTTTTTTCTTCGGTAATTCTTCTTTTTTTTGATCGTTCGAAATAACGAATGTCCCTATCTGTGATTTTGGAAATCTGGTAACCCTGGTCCGAGTACACAATAGTGTAGACATGAAGTAGGGTTTCCAGATCGGAGTGAAATACGAAATGAATAATAGTGGTAGTAATACATTGCCAGCCGCATAGCTCGGTCGTTAAGCTTCTGTTTAGCTTTGAGAGGCGCCGGGTTCGATCCCATGAGCTGATCTCGATTGGAAAGAATTTTTCTGAGTAAATCTGTAGTGCTGTTGGTCAGACCTGGATATTTGTGACTCCAGGTCGATCGTTTCCTATCAGAGTTTGCCAATTTTCTCTGATTTCATTGTTGAAACGGTTCTCGGTAAAATTGGCTAAATATCCTTCCTATCTACTGTGTCACCACTATTGGAGATTGATTAATTACACAATAAAATGTATGTACAATTCATAGATGTCTCGTCAATTTGCAATGAGTTTTTCAGTGTCTCGTAATTCAGCGACTTATAAAATAAAAAAAAATGCTGCAATGTTTGTAATTGGCCAGGAAGGCGCATTGGGGTTACCTGTAAGACCTTCCTGGTATATATGTATGTAAAAAATAAAATATTTTTTAAATTAAATCAAATATTTTAAATGTAGTTGTTTGGCCACATTGACACATTGGGACAAACGTGTAATGTCATAACGTTTAATTTCAAGACAAAACACATAATCCACGGTGCCTCGCTAAATAAAACGAAGCATTGGCCCTTTAGAACCGAGTTGCATAATTAAACAGTCCACGTTATACACACACAATGCCACCTCGTAATACGAGATAATCTCGAATTTACATCGTGTATCTTTCGCACGACGAAATAAATTCAATTAAGCTATGTAACTTCGTTAAACTTTCATCGCTTATATTATATACTACATACACGTGTAGATGCGAACAATGGCAGTATTAATTTTAATGTCTCAATTATGAGATTCGCATTGTTCCGAATTTAAATACGTGCGATATCAATGAAACTATGCCTATTTTTTTACATCATTTAAATACGCAAGTTCTTTTGTATATGATAGCGTTCAAACAATAAAAAAAAACGACTTGTTGGAACGTTTGTGTAAATACGGTGAATATTTTTGTCCTGTCGCCGTCTATTTCTACCCGCCACTGGTTTTTTAGTCGTTTTGGTACTGTGTAGTGTCGTTTCATCAGTTTCATCAACAAGAAGTGGTGACACATTAAAAATTTAAACACATGTTCTTTAGTTGGGAATATGTCTTTGCGTTTGTTCAAGTCTTCGGTGGAAGCTCTCCCCAGTGTAATATTATAATAGTCTTTCAATTTTACCAATGATAATAAAACCAGAAGATATCATTCAAATTACAATACTAAAAATAAACTATTTTATTATATGAAAAACGTTTAATTAGGTTAAATTTGTTGTGTATTACATGCAGTGTTTTTTTTTTCTAAAAAAAAGTTGTTGATGTCACTTCTTGTCAAGGTTTTTATTAAAGAAAATTATATTCAAATCTCATTTAAATGTAATTTAAATTAGTTAATCCTATGCCATGGAGACATTTTTTAAAACGAGGTAAAATAGTGTGCCGGAACGCCATTCCAGTGCGTTACATCACAAACAAAGCACTGATTGGGTTTGGTGCAAACGATCGACAAGCGCCAGACAGACTGAACCACAGATTAACTGGATGGCTGCTTTAAACGCAATTCTCGACTTCACGAATGATAAATTGCACATCAGATGACGAGTAACCTTTCGATGTGCACGGATACAATTATTAAAATTGAGTTGGATCTTTCTGGCAAGTTTAATAAAGCAAAATGTGGAACTAAAGTATCAGAAGCACAGAACGTATACAGGCTAGGTGTATGTCGGGACTTCGGGTAGATTTCGCTTAGTGTAAGTGCGAGCAGTGCGCACGCATAAGGTACACGTGTTGTTAATCTGTGGTTCAGTCTGTCTGGTGCTTGTCGATCGTTTGCACCGCATCGCACTGATTACTAAAGAGCGGACCCAGAGCGCGCTGTTAATTGTTCACATGTTGTAAATGCATTGTTTAAGGTTTGCCGAACCTTTTTTACAAAGCATTTACAATAATGGAACAATAGACGGTGCGCTTCCGGTCCTACCTCGAACGGATTACATGTGTAATATATCTTTGACTGTATATATATGTATATATTGTATGTTTTACAGATCGAGAATGTCCCGAGTTGGAAAAGCCTGAAGTTGGAGAAGTGTCTGTTTCTGGCAGACTTTTCGGTGATAAGTAAGTCATAATGTGATTTTAGCTAACAAACTATCAAAATAACAACCCAATTCATAGTTTTGTTTCACTTAATTTCAATTAAAAAATGTTTTGTTATAAAGTGAAATATTATAAATGGCGATCGCCATGCCACTTTTAAAAACTATCGCACTACGATATCAATTGAATAATATGTTACTTAAATGATCAATTTACTTAGCACAAAAATCAAAAATATGAAAAAAATGAAAAATATGAAAAAAATGAAAAAAAAATGAAAAATATGGAAAAAATGAAAAATATGAAAAAATGAAAAAAAAATTTTTTGTTCCCCATACTGTTTGACGGTACAAATATATATATACAAATAAACAAATATATATATACAAATATACATATACAAATATATATACAAATATGTATACAAATATATATATTTAGCGACAGTCCGTTTTTATATATAGTATATATGTACGCCGAGCACCAAGCATCAAATACGACTGACGCTAAAATTATTTGAAAAGGGCTGTGGACATTCCTTACTTGACAACAATATAACGCCTAAAGCCACTTATTTATTATAAGATACACTTATTTATTATTTATTATAAGATTTCTCTGGATCCAATCCGTTTCAAATGATAAATGAACGTGTGTGTGTGTGTCTTCGTGGATGTGTGTATGTGTCTACGATCCCACGCAGCGCATTTGACGCTGACGACACCCGTTTCAACACAAGTGCTCAATATCAGGAGCACATGTCATACGCTCAGGTTTCCTCTTCTCTGCTACCTCGCTTCCCCGCTACCCCACTTCCCCGCGTCTCCTCAGCACGATCGGTCGCTGAAGCGGATGCTGAAAATGCACCCATTGGTCAGAATGTATCATCGTTCGTCTAATTGGTCAAACGTTTTAGTCCACGTGCACCACTTCACGCTGATTGGTTGTGCACCTCGTTCGCGTGTATTTATTTTATTAAATACTAGCTGCATTACCCGGCTTCGCTCGGTATTTGTAATATAAACCGCTTAAACATGACTAATCTAATAGTAAACATTTTATTAAAAAATATATATATATATATGAAAATACCCCGTCTAGGGCTACGTCCTCTGCGCCCCCCGAGGGATTCATACAAAGTCTCTTTCCAAATTACATATTATAGACTCTAGGCACAACATATACTGCTGGTATTCTAAAATTTGAAATCTCCATACTTGTCGATGCACCGCACTTACCCACAAACATGCATCGCGTCCGTTTTTATATACATACATATATTATATAATATTTATATCTATTTTTAATATATCACTATAAGACTATCTGTAAATTCATTAACAATGACAAATAAATAAACACTTATTTTTATTAAAAACTATGGATTCATAAATTGGGTTTAATTGTAAAACTTTACTATGACATAAAAAATCTGAAGGTTCGGGCTTAAGAAAAGAAAAATCGTAATCCAATTTTTTCACCAAAATGAAGGTCACCCTAATATACGTGTTTTAAATTATTATGTACAATAAAATAATTTTTTGAACCTAAAGAAACAAAATTCCTAAAGAAACCCTTAACAATTTGAATTCCAAAACATACATATGTTATTTATTTTACATATGTATATACCAGGAAGGCCTTACAGGTAAACCCCAATGCGCCTTCCTGGCCAATTACAATGCAGCATTTTTTTTTATATAAGTCAATGAATTAAGAGACACTGAAAAACTCGCAAATCAATGAGCCAATTTTTTCCGGGAACCGTTTCAACAATGAAATCAGAGAAAATTGGCAAACTCTGATAGGAAACGATCAATCTGGAGTCACAAATCCAGGTCTGACCAACAGCATACTCTGAAAAAATCATTTTCACTCGAGGCCCGGTAATGGGATCGAACCCGGCGCCTCTCGACGCTAAGCAGAAGCTTAACGACCGAGCTATGCTGCTGGCTATTTATATTATTATATATGTATATGTATATTATATATTATATATACATATACATATATATACATTTTATTATATATGTATATACGACATGGTTCGATGATTACTAGTCAAATGTGAACCGGTCACAGGACAACCGGTCGCTCTAGATCGGTCACACGTGATCACCCGTCACACTAAAACTGGTCACACCCTAAAATAGGTCAATCAGTTTTCTCGTGACCGATTTTAGGGTGTGACCAGTTTTCTCGTGACCAGTTTTAGTGTGACGGGTGATCACGTGTGACGATCTAGAGCGACCGGTTGTCCTGAGACTAGTTCACATATGACTAGTAGTCCGTTTACCATACGACATATACATATTTATTATTTATTTATTTATTTTATTCTAAACAGACCATTGTGGCATAACAGGAATTCCTAAAGCGCCACAATGGTCAAAAAATATAACACAAAATAACAATTAAACATAAATTAATACATAACGAAAATAATATTATATATTATATATGTAATAAAATAATTACATAAATTAATACATAATAAAATAATATTATATATTATATATGTATATGTCGAATTTAAATTTATCGAAACCACAAAATCTGATAAAAAATATCTTTATGAATTTTTCAAACAAATAAAACAACACAGCACACATAATTCTAGACTACTTAAATTTTCATCGTTTCAGAGCCGTGTATTCATGTCCGCACGGCTTTCATGTAGTCGGTCTGCAGAGCAGGAATTGTCAAGCCGACGGACAATGGGCCGGTCAAACTCCAGCCTGCAAACAAAACAGTAACGTTTCCAAACTAAATACACAATACAACCAAACCGCAAACATATTCTAACACGTCATAACTTCAAACATCCAGTCTATTGCCTGACTCCTCCGCACATCGAACATGCACGACACTCGGCACTACCGGAACAGGCAACCTTCGATCTGGACGCCACCATCCAATACCACTGTCACACAGGATACGTCACTAACGGATTCCCGAGAGCCAAATGTCTAGCAATCGAAGGTCAAGCTTCTTGGTATGGCCCGGACATCACCTGCGAACGTAAGCCGATGCTCCCATACAAAATGGTATGTTTTCCGTAGCGGGGGATTTTTAATATTTTTGACTTCAGCTCGATCTTGCGGTCCTCCTGGTGAATTGCCTCATGGTTGGGTAACTGCGGAGTGTCACACGTTTGGTTGCCGAGCCTCGCTTCACTGCGGAGCCGGCTTCGAGCTGGTGGGACGAGCGGAGAGGTTCTGCCAGCCAGACGGCACGTGGGCACCCAACGAGCTGCCGACTTGTGTTCGTAAGTGTACAACACATTCCTCTTTCATTATTACTTGAATCCTATTATAACATATTGAATATTACAAAAAATATATTGGGAAAAGCATGTTAAATTGTTCAAGGCTTCGTATGTGTTCGTAGTAGATATATATATAATATTATATATGTAGAAATGCTCGATGATAGGATCCTTCGATTCATATACACAATAACGAATATAATGTTTATTAAATATTATAGTAGCCCTATATAATAAATTGATGAAATTCTTCTATGACAATAAAATTTAATATTTATATATGATAATTTTTCAAAGATTTCCTTGCTATTTTGGGATTTGATGTGTTCAAAATTAAATACTACGTATATACATAAGTTTGTATAACTAGGGATGCACCCAAAAGCGTATATTTTAATAATATAACAGTAATTTTATTATAATTTTTCAGTAAAATTTTGATTTATGTAGCATTTTAGTGCATCTCTAGCGACACATAAATTTTCAATGACTTAAAAGGGCTTAAATATAAATTCAATTTAAATTTTAAATACAATATATTCTATATGCAGATGATTCAAATAAAAATTTTCATTCTAAAATTATCTTTTTAATTTATTTAAGTGGACATAAACAAATAGTTTTAGCTTGGGTGATTCTGTGATTTTTTTTATATTATTACTATTAGTTTCTATGATAAATTATACTGTCAGTTCTGTTTTCAATAAATAAATGGTCAGTAACTTTCGCAATAATTCAGAAAAAAAATTATTTATTACATAACATGTAGTAAGCGGTCAGTAAAATATAACCATTAACATAGATGATGATAATAATGAGATTTGTTTACAGACAAGTCTTTCAGTATTCTATATAATAAATTATACTGTCAGTTTTGCTTTCAATAAATAAATGGTCAGTAACTTTCGCAATAATTAAAAAAAAAAATGTATTTATTACATAACATGTAGTAAGCGGTCAGTAAAATATAACCATTAACATAAATGATGATAATAATGAGATTTGTTTACAGACAAGTCTTTCAGTTTTCTATATAATACATATATGTATATAGAATAAAAAAATACTAATAAAATTTTCTCTGCTTAAAACAATCAGCTTTTTAGTGTTTCTAAATAGAACAATAATAAACCTTTTGTGTTCACAATTTTCTTTTCTATTAAAATTAGTATAAACAGACCTTTTCATTTGAATCATATTGTATATAAAAACAAAAATAGCTTTCCTAATTCAATAGTACAAATTTGATAGGCCTTATTAATTTTAATACTAAACAAATCTTTACTAAAAACACAAATTGACACGAGTGAACCGTTTAATATTTGACCGAGCCCAGTAAGAGTAGTGTGACAAAATAATGCGACAAAATATTGACATAAAATGTGGGATTGATATTGGAAAAGTCGAAAATAGACAACGCATAGAATATAGCTAAAAATACACTGAAATCGTAATCTGTAGACCTTTCCTATGTTGAATTATTGAGATGAAACTCGTGTCCGTTTGTGTTTTGGATAAAGTCGAGTCATTCACGAATGTATACATATTATTATTATTCTCCTTTTGCATATATTTAATGCATATTTTTTTACATTTTAATGCTGCATTTCCAATGGAGGAGCATGAGAGCCGGGTTTTACAAGCAGAACGAATCATAAATAAATAAATACATATTACAAATACCACGTTGCATCGAGTGGACATGTTTTGCTCTCTTTAAGAAATATATATAGTTTACAATGTTACTTATTTTTTAATGCACTTTCATGCACTTGACTATTTTCACTTATTTTTCGACACACAGTTAAAAAAAATTGACCCCACAGTCAAACTTAACTATTTTTTGATCGTTTCGCACTACCACTTGCTTTCATGCTCTCTATACAAATATACTTTTACTACACGTGTATATATTGATTGATATGTGTATTGAAATGTTTCTAATATGAGAATATATCAACTTAAAATCGTATGATTGTTTTTCTAATGCACCGTTATCATATTGTCAATGTCCGTTCTTGATTTTGATGCATTCTGCTTGAATTAAAGAATGATTTTGAATTAAATTTAAAATGTTTATACTATTCGATGTAATGCATGATGTTATAAACCTTACTTATAGTAGATGCATGTTTTTTCCTGTGGCTTTTGTGATTGGAACCTCTTCTACTGTTTTTTTTTTGTTTTTGTTTATTTATATATGTACGTATAACTGTTATATGTGAACATATTTTATACATATTTAATACGTGTGCGTGTGTGTGTAAATTGGCATTCATTGCTGATGTATTTATATGATATTAAATGTCATTTTAACAAATATATTTAGTGAAAAGTATTGTGCTTTTGAATTAATACTTTATGTACTATCTAAACTTTTCGTCTAGTAAAACTTTTAATATAATCCAATAAAATCTTCTCTAAAGTGACTCACACAATTGTTTTTCTTATTCATCCTCACATTATGTTTTTTAAATGATTCAATCTCAAAAAACTAGTGACTCAAATCAAATATTATATTTTTACTTATGTTTCAATTAAACCTATGTATCTACATTTTGATTTGAGTTCCTACAAATTTTTCCAATAAAAATGTAAAATAAATATTATAAATGTGCCAATTACATGTATATTTATTTTTATTAAACTAATAGCATACATACTCGATGTTCCTTAAATATACAATAACGTGTTGCTTAAGCCCTATAATACAGGTTTTTCATTCCAAATTGACCCTTTTTCATTTGAAATTAAAAATTTTTCAATTCAAATGTCAATTTGAAAAATTAATATAAAAAAAAGTTTTTTAAAAACATACCTCTTGTATAATTCGTATATAAAATTATTATTTCGAATAAAAACACCAATATTTTTTTTTACTACCGCCATCTATGTATAAAATTAATGACTACCAACTGTCACCGAGATTAAAAATCTTCGGACCTGAAATGCTTCTTATGGTGTGTACGAACCAAACCAACGAACGGTCTCTGGGCCAACTTTTTAAACCAGTAGCGTACAAAATATCGAAATAAAAATTAAATTTAAAAATTGAAATTAAATACAAAATTAAAACTATTATTATTATATTAAAATTAAATTCAAATATCAAAATAAAATTATAATCATTATATTAAAATTAAAATAAAATATTGAAAGTTAAAACAGAACATGCACAATTTAAATAAATTTTCGAGATTGACCTAAAATTAGATCATCAACAATCACATACAGGTAATCCTCGACTTAAGATGTTTTGACTTACGAAGATACGCACTAAGATCGAAAAAAAATCAAAGAATTATTATTTTTACTTCCCCGTAAAGCACAGTTACTGAGAATATCTCATGTATTAGTATGGGTGATCCAACGATTTTCGCTAGCCCGGGGTGTTGTCGGTTACATCAAACGGATTTTTTTATTCTTCAATTTTTTCTCGTCGAAATAAATCAAGTAATTAAATCATTTCAGAGGTAAAATTTATCGGATAATGTGTGATTATTAATTTTATTTCGACAAAAGAAAAAAAAACCCTTTGGCAAAACACCGACGGTTTTTTGTCAAATGTTTTTTTACCGATCATCGGTAGATTTTTTTTCGCTCGTAAGCAGAGAAATTATAATATTTCTCTGGTTGTAAATGCGTATCGTCGTAATTCAAAACATTGTTGTAATTCAAAACATCAACGATGATCTTATTTTAGCTCAATCTCGCTCTTTAGCTTAATTTTGATATTTAATTTCAATTTTTTAATTTAATTTTTATTTCGATATTTTGTACGCTACTGGTTTTAAAAGTTGGCCTGTGGGCCGTTCGTTGGGTTGGTGCGTAAGCACTATTATACGATATTTTATCTCTATCGTAATGGCGGAGGCTCCATTTGCTTATATTGATAACCAAAATGAACAATTTGGCAAAGTATGAAAACGATCGGATAAGAGGTAAACTTTTTCCTGAATTGTAATCGTTAGTTAAACGTAAAGGAGGTATGTAGAAAAAGGGTCAATGTGAAATGAAAAAGGGTCAATTTGAAATGAAAAAGCGTCAATTTTGAATGAAAAACCTATATATGTACATATATTTATAATATAATATGTATATACAATTGAATTGACTAAATTATAGAATAATTTTGGTGTGAATGGTACCCAGTATATCTGCTAGTTACCGAGGCCAAATAATAAACAAATACATATTACCCATTATAGAGTAATGGAAAGATCGACTTAAATTTAAGTACATATAATATATTTTACACCCGGCAAACATACAAACACACATTAAATTATAATCATACATACATATTATATATATTATAATTATAATACCATAAATAATTGCAATTTATTTGAAATCAATTGTCCAATATCTACATATAGCTGATTTGAAAATACAAAAACAATACTTTAATAATGATACATGGGACAGGCCTGCTCCTAAAGCTCTCAGTATAGAAAACGAATGGAAAATCAGACTCAATGCAACAAGTGGTCACATAATATTTCGTTTACAGCTGACGAAAGCTCTTTATAAGAATATATGAATGGTGTATCCATAGAAAAGTATCGATGCGGTGCAAACGATCGACAAGCGCCAGACAGACTGAAGCACAGATTAACGACACGTGTACCTTATGCGTGCGCACTGCTCGCACTTACACTAAGGGAAATCTACCCGAAATCCCGACACACACCTACCCTGTAAACGTTCTGTGCTTCTGAAACTTTAGTTCCGAATTTTGCCTTATTAAACTCGCCAGAAAGATCCAACTCAATTTTAATAATTACCATTTTAATAATTGCATCTGTGCACATCGAGAGGTTACTCGTCATCTGATGTGCAATCTATCATTCGTGAAGTCGAGAATTGCGTTTAAAGAAGCCATCCAGTTAATCTGTGGTTCAGTCTGTCTGGCGCTTGTCGATCGTTTGCACCAAACCCAAAAGTATATACAGTGCCGGCCTTACACCCAATGGCGCCCTTGGGCAATTGTTTCTTACACCCTTAGTAAAAAATGATAAAAATTGGATTACCATCCAATTTTTTTCCGGGCTTAGGACCTTGCTACAGTTTCAGGCAATGCCAGAAAAAGCATAGCAACACAAATGTTTGAATATAATTCTTGTAAATTATGCTGTTTTATAAAATTTATTACAATGAGTGGATTAATTTTACCTTGAACTTTATTTGAAAGAAGGGCTTTTCAATTGATAACTTTTCATTGCTAATAATATCAGATTTTGAATTCTCGGTGAGCTTAATTTGAAGATCGCCTCTTTCCAGTAGATTGTTTACAAAATACAAAAAGCCCCACATCTTTGAATAATCGTTTAACTGTTCAAATCTAAGATGTTTTTTTAGGAATATAATACACGTTATCAGTTAGAATCTTCTATAAATATATTAAAGCAGAAAATAGTGTAAAAAATCTTTGGAGAATATCGAAAAATGTATGCGATGTTACAGAAGATTTCGCAGCGTCGTATAGCACAAGATTTAAATTTTGGCTGCCAGTGGAAAACGTTAATTATAATACAAAAAGGAATGCGCCTTCACCCAATGAATAGAATTTGCCGAGTACAAATGTTGAGTTTAGAAAGTAGAGGTGCTTTTGGCGCTATAATCTAAACTTTTGTAGAGTCTTTGGCGCTCTAATTTTAAAATTTTAAGCGCCTTTGGCGCATCGAGCCGCGCCCCAGATAATTTGACGCCCTCGGGCGCCGCCTGACCCAGTCCCCTCTAAAACCGGCACTGAGTATATGTGTAAGTATGTATGTGTGTCATCAATCAGCTGGTGAGTTGAGTTTGATTTACCACGTGAGTCTGTGGTTTCTATGTTTGCCGATACTAAGCCCAATCTTAGATGAAAATATGTGGTAAATCAGACTCGAACCATGTAAACGTTATGAAATTATAGACTTGAATGAAATTGTCCATGTGTTTTTTGAACTGATTAAAATTTGAATGTTTTCGTCTAGGTTTGGGCCTGGTACTTATGCTTTATTCCTGCAACTATACGATTTCTGAAAACTTATCCTAATGTTTTATAGTCGTAACGGCCGTACAATGTCCCGTACCGGACGCACCACGTCATGGTAGAGCCATCTACACATCATGCGCATACAATTCCATCGTCAGCTATGAATGCAAGTATGGCTATCGACTTGTTGGAGACAATACCAGGCGTTGTGGAGCGGATAAGAAGTGGTCCGGACAACAACCGGTTTGCAAAGGTGGCTGAAATTCACCATTCTTCAAATCTCAACACAAAACATTTTGATTTATAACAAAATATTTCACGTAGAGATCAACTGCAGTCATCCTGGTCGACTTTACAATGGTTGGCTGGAGAATATTGAGGCCGGTACTGGACTTGGAGCTTCGATCATATTCCGTTGTCACGATGGTATGAGGATGGAGGGCAACTCGAGCACCGTCTGCCAACTGGATGGCACTTGGAGATATCCTTTACCGAGATGTTTAGGTGATTTAGTACATTGGTTTACCATTTCAATCGAATTTTCAAATCAGAAATAGCCGAGATGAAAATTTTTGTCGACTTTGTTCGTCTAATTTTCGGTTTCGACCATAGATACGCCCTTACGCTCTAAGCCGATCATCCTGTTGGACCAACAAAACAAAAAAAATTACAGATCATGCACACTCTCTCTCAGTAGCTAGTTAGCTTTTAAGTCGTTTTTCGAAAATGCCAACGTATTCAGTGAAATTGTGTTACAATTACTCAAGAAAACATAAAAAGGCGGATGGCATCACATATCATAAGTAAGAATTAATATATAATGTCTTCAATTATAGTAGTATTTTAACATATAATGAAATATCGGCGCAATGTATGTAGTCTTCTATGCACTGACGGAACAGCGGTCGACAACCTCTGCCACAGATGTCTCTAAATGCACACGTATATGTATCTTGTTGGCACTGAAGGAAATTCAGAAATCGACATTAAGTTTAAAACTACAAACAATGAACTAAATATTAAAGAGTCAGCTTTAAAATTGATCCTTGTGGAAGTTACTAATATTTAAATATTGTAATAGTTAATGATGGTTTTATTATAGCAACATACATTTGTAGTTTAATATAGTGTGTATAGCTAAATATTTTTTTCTTAATATGGCCTTATTAGTTTGGTTTACTGTCAGGCGGAGTGTCCAATAAAATAAAGTTATAAATAAAATAAAACTTCAGTGCATGTACATATGAACATAAACTGGTTGCTGACCACTGGCGACCGCTGCGTCGAACTTTTTTTTCACCCTGCTAGTTAGACCCCCCGCACCCCTCAGTTAATGGTGACAAAATATCCAACGAAATTTGTATGTAAAGGCATATCTATGTATATTCTATATCTATGGTTTCGACATATAATTGACAAAATTGTTTCGTTTCATAATGTAAGATAAGATATAAATGTATATTAGAAATATCTATATTTGATGTATATTAATTCTAAAGCTCCGTGTGTCGTCCCGCACGTCACACAAGGAAAAGTGATCCTCGTTCCAAGCAATATATCACAGGAAACCAACGACACATCACCATCGCCCACGACTCAACTCATCGGGTCGTCGACTATGGTCCATCATGGTATTTACATATATTGAGTGACTACTGGCACATTTTAGAATTCTCTTCTAAATAATAAATAAATTTTATGCTATTTTAACCACTTCATCGCCATAAGCGCACCGGTGCGCGCTCCTTCATATTTAAGGCTATGGCTCGAAATTAATTTTGATTTCTTCACAGCGACATCGAGAAATATCCTGTAATCCTAACGAAATTGAAAAAAGTCAATATTTTTCGTTAGTTTGTGATATATTCAAGAGGTAGTGTCAAGGGCTGGCACTAAATACATATAATAAAATAATTGATTTCCTTCGAAAAACATGATTAATTACACTGTTCGACAAATTATGACTTTTTGTTTCGTTCAGAGACGAGATATGACTTTTCTTATAGATCTATGCCCAGTGAATACGAATCTGGTAATAAAAAATGTTGATTATCTCGGGATTCGGAGATATGTGTTTTTTAAATCGAGCGATTTTTCTATATCTTGGTATTGTTCGGTCGATGTCTCAAAATCTGTCAATTTTCTGTTCAAAATGAATATTGGAATCTATAGTCGGGTATTTTATCTTTCATTTGTAGTACTTTTCAGCTTTCAAATCTCTCCGAGTAGTCGTCCAGTTCAAATCAAAAGTCAAAAGTACGTATTTTCATTTGGGATTTTTTCCCACTGTTAATACAATTTTATATTGAGTATTTTCTATTGAAACATGTTTATTGGGATAGTGTTCTGGCCAAACTGTTTTTTATTTTCGTTTAAAAGGGTTATTTATTGGAAGTGTGCTGAATTTTAAATCGGTAAAATTGCGAGCTAAATACTCATATTTACACGAATCTGAATTGAATTAATGGGGATAATATATTAAATTATCCTTATATGAGAATTAAATAAAATTCTACATAGAAAAATCATATTTCGGTTCTACTTAAAAAAATCACGGGGTTTATACAAACGCGTGGCGATTAAGTGGCTAATCATCTTTGAAGTATTTTTTCAAAAATACCTCACAAGAAAATTTATTTTTATTTTTTCAACTCAAACTCACAAGAGAATTTTTATTTTCATTTATCAAGAGTTGAAAATCATAAATAAAATTCTTTATTTTTTAACCAGTAATCACTCAGTGACTATTTAAATATTTTGATTATTTTATATAACAATCTAAATATAATTAATATCTATTTAATTGATTATATTATATTACTCAGGTGAAGCATTGATAGTAGACTGTGAAAAAAATTACGAATTTTTATCAAACAACCCTGCAGTGACGTGTAACAATGGCACCTGGACTCAAATTCCAAAGTGTCAACCAGCTCGGTAATTATTCCATTTTCATTTGAATTTACTCTACATATATATGTATGTACAGGGGCGGCTCGTATTTAAGGTCAACCGGGGCCCGGAACCATACCAATTTCTCCCAAAGGAAAATAAATTTTGTGTATTGTTGGTGACTCGTCAATAGTCAACAAGCATTTCTTTATCGCGCTCACCACGCGGTGAGTAGAATCGGTTCATAATTCAGTTCGGGGCAGTCGCTTTCTGCCATAGTCCCGTGGTCGCCAGCTTCAGTTTACCAGCTACTCTGGCACTTGCGAATGGTACTGTGTGTGGAATGTAGACGGTCATTCGAGGCAAATAAAAAAGATGTGTAGTTTCGTATACAGAAGCTTGCCTTTAGTTGATTTGTAAAGGTCTCTTAGGGGCAGAAAAAGTAAATTTTCGGTAAACGGCTTACATCCCAAATGTGAATCGCTACCAGGATAACCGCGGCTACGAAAATCGCTCGCGCGGATCTCTTGTCGAACAGGAAAATTTCCTTACAGAAAACTGTCCAAATATTGCTCAGCAAATTATTTTTTTACGAGATTTGGGCAGTTTTGAGCAATATTTGGGCAGTTTTCTGTGCGGCAATTTTCCTGTACGACGAATTTTCGTGCGACAGGAGATCTGCGTGAACGATTTTCGTAGCGGGAGTTATCCTGGTAGCGATTCACATTTGGGATGTAATCACTGAACCAAATTTTCAATCACAACGGGTTTGGTGCATCCGCTCTAAAATCGCCAGATTAACAGAACGGCAACTTTTAAAGTAATTCTCGTTTTCTAGAATGATAGATGCACATCAGATGACGAGTAACCTTTCGATGTGCACAGATGCAATTATTAAAATTGAGTTGGATCTTTCTGGCGAGTTTAATAAGGCAAGATTCGGAACTTATCGAATCTTGCCTTATTAAACTCGCCTGAAAGATCCAACTCAATTTTAATAATTACCATTTTAATAATTGTATCTGTGCACATCGAAAGGTTACCCGTCATCTGATGTGCAATCTATCATTCGAGAAGATGAGAATTGCATTTAAAGCAGCCGTCCGTTAATCTGTCGTTCAATTTGTCTGGCGATTTTAGAGCGGATGCACCGCATCCCAATGAATCAAGTCAATAATTTAAAAGTCATTTTCCTTGGATAAAATGGTACTAAATAAATATTACATAAGTTCATTTTTTGGAAAAAAATATGAAGGGGGGGGGGGGGTGGATTTAGCCTCTTCGTGCCCCACCTGTTTTTAAAGTCACGAGTCGCCCCTGTATATGTATACGAAGTTTGTTAATTTTATTGATTGATTAAATTGCAGGTGTAAACGATTGCCGAAGCCTCCACGTAATGGTATGGTGGTGGCTCCGAAGACCGAACATGGGATGCGTGCTCGGTTTCACTGCAAGGATGGATTCTCTCTCGTTGGTACAGATATGTTACAATGTTCTTTTGGTAATTGGACTGGTGAAATGCCTATATGTCAAGAAGGTATAATATATTTCAAATATTTTAAATAATTATTTAATAAAATTCAGTGGATTAATGTTAATGCTTTTCTTTAGTATACTGTCCGTTTCCTGGATACATAGAAAATGGAAAAGTATTACTTGTTGGAAATATGGGATTATACGACTATCGGCCATATGTAAAAAAGGTATATTTCTATTAGCATAACACTTTTATACATATGAAATTGAATGCCTGTCTGTGTGTCTCGTATAGGCTCCTAAACCACTGAACCGATTACGATGGAACTTTCAGAATTTGTTGTATGCATGTCCGGGAAGATTACTGTGAAAAAAAATCGCCCAAAAATATGTGTTTAAATGTGTTCGCTGCCTGCGTTTTTCCGACAAATGGGAACGGGAACGGGAATTGCATTCGTTATTGTGGCATTGCAACGCATTCCGGGTTCAGCTAGTGTTAAATAATATATATATATAGAATAGGGCGGAAACAATTCGATGATTAGTGACTTCAAAATTAACATTTTAATTGAAAAGTAAATATTCACTAACTAAATAGAAACATATTACATATAAAAAACTGTTGTAGCGTGGACGTGTAGAGGGGTTTCCGAGATCGGAGTGGAAGACGCAGTAGTGGTAGAGGTAGTTTATTGTTCTTGATTCATCATCCTGCCAGCTCCAAATGAAGCACAGACCTATACGGTGGGTAAAGTGTGTTCACCGTATTTCTGCCTATTAAAATACGGTTGTGTTTTGAAGAGAATCCATTTATTTATATTCAGTTTATACAAGAGTTATTGTAGGTACGAAGGAGCTAGTTGCTCACTTCAGAGGAGTGAGCTGGCTGAGCTTCAGATATTCACTCTAGCGTCTGGAGCTGGTGCGGTGGCCGGATGAACTGCCCGTTGAGTCCACTGTGCGGGTTTATATACATACATATGTATGGTAGTCCGATGGTGGCGTGTGCAAGGAATGTCGTTCGCGTTATGTGTTTCCTGTTTTTGTATTTTTGACATATGATACAGGTTTATCATTCGAAATTGACCCTTTTTCATTTCAAATGAAACCTTTTTCATTTCAAATTGTTTCAATGTTAATTTTAAAAAATTAAAAAGGGTCAATTTGGAATGAAAAACCTATATGAACATATACAATTTTGTTTTCGTTGAGCTTGACGTCCTTTGGAGCTTTAGCGCCCGGGTATTCTGCACCCTAAAATTATTCCTTAGAGCGGCCCTGGTTTCTTGAACGTTTAGCGTTAACGATTTTCATGTGCTCTGAAAAATTAATATATATTTCTAGGTGGTTAACAACAAGCAAATAATGTACGACTGCGACAAAGGATATGTCCTATTAGAGGGACCACCTGGTGCAACTTGTATCGGTGGACATTGGAGTCCTAAAGAACTCCCTAAGTATAATATTACTAACATTTTCAATTTATTATCACACAGTATATTTGAATGAGTTTCCCTTACTTTTTGTTTTGCTATACTCAATACAGTTGCACACTCGGTCAGCATCCAAGACTGAGATGGAGCCGTCGTCGTCGCTCTATAGAAATGTCCAAAATACGCTACGATCGGCTTGCATATCTGAGAAAGTACTACAACGAGCTCATGAAGAAAACAGCAGAGATTGCCGAACAGTTGAAGATTGAAGAGCTGTACAGGGACTTGGAGATGCAACACAGTTACAACGATGTCAGAAACAAAATACTACCACCGATCGACTCGGACAAGCATTACTATGTAAAGCGCGTTAAGAGAGGAGCAGAAAAATATCACGATAGCTTAAATAGAAAGTTGGAACGATTCAAACGTTCCTATGTATATCCAATGACTTACGGAGGCATGAACAGGCCTTTTTTATTCGAAATGCCTTTTTTAGAAGTCGGTCGGCCAGATTTGTACTATCAGCGTAAAATCAGAAGGAAACGTTCCGCCCCCGCTTACTTCACTTATCCAATGTATAATTTTAAACGAGGTTTGAGTGATTTGAATTTCTACAGAGAGCGCTTTGTGAGAAATCCTGCAATATCGAGATCGAAAAGAGAGGTTCAGACTTTAGCGTCCGGCTTATCTCGACACGTATCCAACGTTATTTTTTTATCCAAGCGCAACAGCGATACACAACGTTCAGACCACAACAGCTCACAGATTAATTATAAATCTGTCAAAAATAAAGAATTCAGATCATTGCCTAAAATTTCACGGGAAGACTTCATTAAAAGGATCAAAAGAACCAGCAGGAAAACTGAAAAACTTAATCAGACCACAGCCACAGTACCTAAAAGGTATTCGAATTATTGTATAGAATCCTAATTAAACTTAACCCTTTGAATGCTGAGCAATGCCAATCGGCGTTTTTCCAACGAGACCATGGGCCTGAAAAACGCCGATAGGCATTGTATTGTGAGCATGTACAAACACTAATCTTAACCAGGTAGCATTGAAAAAAAAATGCATTGAACATGGGTCGTGTAATGCGTGTCATTCATTTATCAACGTTTATAAAGATTCGTTTACACAATAGCAGAAATACCTGTTGAAAATCGCTAGCTGCTGAGTATTTTAGGTCGTGGCTTGGCATTTAAATTGTGAGCATTTCATTTTAACAACAATGAAGAAGATGGAACTAGTTTTGGAAAAATACATTCATCAACTTCTTTTGATTAATTTATATTGTTGCGTAGGGGTGGGTGGAGGATCCAAGTAAAAGGCCAACAGTCGTCTCACAGCATTTATTGATGATTAAGGAGATACACGCACTGTCACTGCTCAGTCCAGAATGACATGATATTGCCTACGTACCGCCTTATAAAGGGTAGATCTCTCAGGACGCCTAATCTGTTTACCTGTTGTATAGTCACGTATTCGGATATATATTTCCACGACATTGGGTCTCAGATATAATCTTTGGAAGTAAGTGCATGCACCTAGTTAATCCGATAACAGATATCCGTTGGTCTAAGTGCAATTCGCTCAATCCGCGGCGTACGTAACAATATATTAGAGAGTCTAAACACACCTTTACAAAACTCGAAATCCTTTGCGGTAATTATATAGGGTTTGTTTGGATTGGCTACCATTTTTATATCCGCTTTCTATTGGATTTCTTAATAATTCTAGTTGGAAATGTTGACGAAATTTTCACGTCAGCACTCAAAGGGTTAATAATATCTAAAAGGATCACAGAATACATACGTAGGTTTCCCATACTAAATAAATATATTACATTTCAGCAATAAAGACAATAAGAGTCGTCAGTTGGTAAATGGTACTCCATTAATCGAAGACAACAATGACCAAGTTGAAGCGACGAACGAACAGACAGACACTGCTGAAAAAGTTGGTGAAAAATCACCTGAACGTGGTGGTAAAAAAGGACGCGTAAAAGGACCATGTGAAGTTCTATCGAGCGAGCCATACGTAAACGTTGAAATTGTCAAATTTGGACGAGATCCCAACGTGAGCTACAGTTCCGGTACTGAGAACTTTCATATTTAAACATTATGTCTACAAAATTCGATGCTTATTGTACAATTAATATTACAGGCACTGTTGTGAGAGTTGCCTGTGGTAAAGGTTACGGCTTGAACCTTGGATATAACACGACAGCCAAATGCGTGCGAGGCAGATGGAAACCCATGAAGCCAGCTTGTGAAATCTGTATGTTGCTACACAAATACATATATGCTGAAATAAATTAACTTTTTTTTTGTAATGTGATTCAATATTTCAGTGCCTTGTCACATTCCGGCAACTGAAAATGGAATTTATAGTCTTTCCGGGACAGATGGAGGTGTTATCGACTCTGACATATTGCTAAACGAGACTTCAGACGTGCTCAATGGCCAAGTTGTACAGTTCTCTTGTGAAACGGGGTAATTTCCATATGTACATAACCTCTTCATAAAGCTATACCTAACCTTAAAAACTTTAACCTAAAATGTTATTATGTAGATATAACGTACAAGGAGCGAGCAATCTAAGATGTTGGCATGGTGAATGGGCCGTTACAAGCTTACCGGAATGTATTCCAGGTAGATCCTACAATTACATAGTATAGACTAAAACTCAAAAAATATTTCTAATTCGGACCCATTGTCAAGAATATGGTATTGAAAATCGTCCATTTGGTCTTTCTGATACTAATAAATCACATTTTTACTTGCCTTTATTTGAAACACCCTGTCAAATGGAAATATTTTAATATCATAGAGGCAAATATTTCATTCATCAGCCTATAGTTGTTGGCCATTTTAATTAATATATTCAGTGGCGGGTCGTTTTTAAGGGCAACCGGGGCATTGATTTAGGGGTGGGCAAAAATCGGAAATTTGAATGAACGGGAAATAACCGGGAACTTTGGGAAAAAAATTGTATTTTTTACATACCTCCTTTACGTTTCACTTACGATTACAATGCAGGAAAAAGTTTGCCTCTTATCCGATCGTTTTCATAATTTGCCATTGCCAAATTGCCATATTGTAAATGGATCCTCCGCCATTACGATGTGCAAAAATATCGTGTAAGACGCGTTTGAAATCTGCCCGGCGAGATAGTCGTTGACGTTTATCCGCCGTTTGTTTATTAGTTTTAAAGATAGATGGCGGTATTAAAATAAAATTATTGGTATTTCTATTCAAAATAATAATTTTATATGCAAATTATAGAAGAGGTATGTTTTTAAAAAACTTTTTTTTAATTTACATATTAATTATCAAGATTATGTAGGTAAACTTGATTATAAAATGAATTTTTTCATTCTATATTTTTCATACTTAAAATAATATTATATACAAAACATAGAGAAGGCTTGTTTTTAAAAAACTTTTTTTCTTACTACAGTTTTTTTTAACTTTAAAATCGAAGTGGTCGCCAACTTTGGTGTGTCCTCTATTCGTAGTCAGTGAGTCCGATTTGGTAAATATTTTTGGATTTCAGCCAAAATGTTCATGCCTTATTGTCTTTTTGATTCCTTGTATAGTCCGGTCAATTTAGACATTCAAGGATACATAAATTCACAACAAGCTGAAAGTGAGTAAAATTGTTCAAAACATAATTATAAATGATATGTCAAAATATCTCATCGTTCTGATACCTGGAAAAAAATTTACCTGAGGTCGAAGGTCAAAAATATGGGTTTTTCGCAATTTTCAGCAAAACGGTAAGTTTTATCATAAAATTACCTCAGACAAAATTTGTAGATCATAAAATTATCTATAAAAAATGTATCAATACTTTTTTTTCTAAGAGCCACCGTTTCTACCGTATAACGATTCAAGAAGTTGTAATTGTCATTATATGTACACGTTTCCACGCCACCTCATAGGTAGTGTACTTAGCGCGTTTTTTTTAACGTGGTTTCCCCAGTAGGCCTATTCCACAGGTCTGTTGTGATTCTGTTTAGTTTGAAACTATTGAATAATAACATATATTAGCAAGGGTTGGAAATGATAAAAGCGATGGAAATTAAAAAAAAGTAGAGAAATTTATTCATCTGATTCATAATCTTCAAATACTTCTTCTTGTTCTTCTTGATCTTCTTCTTAATCTTCCTCTTCTTCTTCTTCTTCATTCTGGGTGTACGTAAATTGCTCAAAAAGTGATGTATCGCATGTCTCCTCGTTGATATCAAACGAATCCTCTACTGTTGGTGATTCAACATTAGAACACGACCAGCCTTGACAATTTGTACATGCGAGAGAACAAAACAGTCCAAGTTTTTTGCAACCACATTTAGCACTGCTTCCCTTTTTACAGTTGCAAAAAATAGTGTTTAGCAGTTTTTCCGGCGCAGGTGGGAGTAAAGTCTGAATTGATTCTAATGTATTGTTGACCAACTTCCAACCCCAGTCTTTTGGGTCTAGCTGAAAACCAAGCAACACTTGAACTTGGTAATATACCCGTAAAAGATGTTGATGAGCAGCACCTGAGGTTGTAGGAAGACAAGCTAATTGCACTTTTTTTTTATTTCGAGTGTTTTTAACGAAACATCCATATCGATACTTATCTAAGCAGGTAGTTTAGCAGGTAGCAGGTAGGTAGCTTTAATATTTCTCGTGCAATCATTATAGCCATCAAATACGACAGTAACTCTGAGACCAAAATGTTGACGTACATACTGAACATATTTATCTAAAATAACGTTGAATGTTTCTTCGCTATCCCACACAACGCGGTGTAGTAAGTATCCTCCGTCAATGATGTACGTCGTATTAGTGTTGTTAGTATCAATATTTACCTTTTGAAAACAATCGTAAATAGCAGACTTCTGTGTTTTACGCATCCCGATGTCATCAAACAAAGATAAAGGGTAGGGAGCCAATTCATATTCAAAATATTTCTCTATTTCATCTTGAAATACTGCAGTAATACTCATGCGCTGGAATAAACGTGGCGTACTAATGCATATTATGACGATTACAACTTTTACAACTTTTTGAATCGTTATACCTCTGAAACGGTGGCTCTTAGGAAAAAAAGTATTGATACATTTTTTATAGATAATTTTATGATCTACAATTTTTGTCTGAAGTAATTTTATGATAAAACTTACCATTTTGCTGAAAATCGCGAAAAACCCATATTTTTGACCTTTGACCTCAGGTAAATTTTTTTCCAGGTATCAGAATGATTAAGAGTTTTGACATGTCATTTATACTTATGTTTTGAACAATTTTACTCATTTTCAGCTTGTTGTGAATTTATGTACCTTCACGCTTATTTTTTGGTCTAATTTGACCGGACTAATTACTTACTTACAAAATTAAAGTACTGTTTCATCGCATCTTGAATGCATTTTCCAGCTCCATGCGAACTGCCAATTGTGAGACACGGCGTTTACACTGCTGGCTATCGAGCTGGTCTCACCATTGCTCATGGCTCATCGGTGGCTTTGCACTGTGAGATTGGATATGCTCCACCAGCTACATTCGTATGCGAACTGGGCAATCTGAAACCGAACAATGCCGAGCTCTGCATGTCGAATCAAGGTACTCAAAAACTTCCATCATACTTAAAAGTCACAGTGATGTTTAATTTACAACGTGTATCAACTATTATCGCATAGGGAACTTATCTAGTATGCGTGAGGGTCAAGACTTTAGAAGCGGGTCCGATATCGTACGCGAGGACTTTGACGAGTTGGAGTATCCGACGTCTTCAAGCAACACCGACTGCGGTCCACCAGCTAGGTAATTCAATATTTGATCATTTTTCTGTGTTCCGTTTGTGACTACATACCTAAATTGATGGTCTGGTTTTGCGTTCTTTCCGATTTCGAAAGATGCCAAACTTCTGAAATGTGATCCAACTTTTTCTTTTCCAAATTATGAGTGTCTTTTTCTTTTCCTTCGTATGATTTGCATTGTGGCGTTAGAATTGATTTGCTTTCTATATATATATGTATATATATCGACAGCGGTGTTGTGTTAGACTTTATATATATATGTGTCTATGTCAGTGGCGGCTCGTGAGAATTCATAGAGGGGGGGCTGCAGAGATTAATCGGGCTGTAGTAGCTCGTTGACCATACCGGTGATCAAATGCAGTCAAAAATAGCATGCACTATACTGGGAGGTCTGCAGCCCCGCAGCCCATATGGACGGCAAAAATAGCATGCATTTGTACTATACTGGGAGGGCTGTAGCCCCGCAGCCCATATGGACGAGCCGGCACTGGTCTGTGTGCTATTTGTATCGAGTAGGCACGTTGAGCTATCTGTTATTGAAATACATATACTAATTTTAGAGGCTTACACGCGATACAAGTAGGAGGGTAGGTTAAGCTGTGCAAGTAGACCATATACGTATGTATTATACATATGCACATACTTACACAGCCTAACTTGCCTTTCTACCTACATCGTATATAAGTGCCTTTATATATTATACATAAATACACAATGCAAACTCTTTGTAGTCCTTTAAGCACTATTTAATTTAACTTTTGAATAATTAAAGGTGTCTGTTGAATAATACTGTATTGAATAAAGACTCACATCAATATCTAATGTAAGCTTATTGTTGTTTAGAGGTCTATTCCAAAGCAATGTAATGCTATTTCAAAGTCACGATATGAAGAAGGAGAATAATTGTCGCAAGGCGACCCCCCACTCAACGACACTTGCGTCACGTTGAAAACGACACCTTGCGTCAAAGTTGGTCGAAAAGTCAACTTTGACGCAGGGTGTCGTTCTACGTCATGCGACTGTCTCACAGTGCGTTATTTCGCATGGTGCTTACGGACTAAACCAACGACGATTTTGGGCCAACTTTTTAACCATAAAAATTAAATTTTAAAATTGAAATTAAATATCAAAATCAAGCTAAAGAGCGAGATTGAGCTAAAATTAGATCATCGTTGATGTTTTGAATTACAACAATGCTTTGAATTACGACGATACCGCATTTAAAACCAGAGAAATATTATAATTTCTCTGCGTACGAGCGAAAAAAAATATTGTTAAAGTCGTCACGAGATGTTACTGTATTTCCACGTGGATGATCGATAAAAAAAAAACAATTCATAAAAAAACGCGGTGTCGGATGTCGGTGATTTGTCAAAGGGTTTTTTTTTCTTTCGTCGAAACAAAATTAATAATCACACATTATCCGATAAATTTTACCTCTGAAATTATATAATTACTTGATTTATTTCGACGAGAGAAACAGTTGAAGAATAAAAAAATCCGTTTGATGTGACCGACAACACCCCGGGTTAGCAAAAATCGTTGGATCACCCATACTAATACATGATATATTCTCAGTAACTGCGCATTACGGGGAAGTAAAAATAATAATTCTTTGATTTTTTTTCGATCTTAGTGCGTATCTTCGTAAGTCAAAACATCTTCGACAAACAAAAGTCGAGGATTACCTGTATGTGATTGTTGATGATCTAATTTTAGGTCAATCTCGAAAATTTATTTAAATTGTGCATGTTCTGTTTTAACTTTCGATATTTAATTTTAATTTTAATATTGAAGAGTATTCAAAGGTAAGTGGAGTCAGGTCGAGGTACAAGAAAACACGCAGGCAGGTTCCAGTTCTTTATTGCTGCTCGTCCGGTGGAGGTCAGGATCCGAATGCCACCGATCGAGAGCGTACCATTCTTATATCATAGAGCGCTCAGCGCATACACGTTTATGACACGTCAACAAGTACAGTCATTGGTCAAGGAGTCGGGTGTAGCCATTGGCCACAACGCCCGACTCCACCATTGGTCGGCGTCACCATGACGTCACCGGTCCACGGGGCGTCTCCCTATGCAACGCTACACAACCCCCCTCTTAAGAGAGATCGTCCCGATCGACCCACCAATTTACACCTTAATTTACACATTAATTTACACATTAATTTACACATTAATTTACACATTAATTTACAATTACAAAACAGCTACATACAATTACAGTCAATATTCGACGGCCTTATACCTTGCGAGTCTATCCAGGTGCACCACCATTAATCGGTTTGAGCCGTCGAATTCCCTGCGTATCCTATATACTACGTCACTAAGTTTAGTCACTATGGTGTACGGTCCTTCCCACAACGATTGCAGCTTTGGTGAAAGCCCTGGAGTCTTGGCAGGGTTGTACAGCCATACTCGGTCACCTGTTTCGTACGCCGGTTCGGTTCTGCGGACGTCGTATCGCGTCTTCATACGGCTATTCTGCATCCGGAGGTGGGCTCTGGCGAACCGATGTACCTTGGCCATGCCTTCGGTCAACTTCGTGGTATATCGGTGTGGATCTTGAGGTTCGCTGTCTGGTGGAGGGCCCCCATATAGTAGGTCCGCCGGCATGCGCAGTTCTCGTCCGTACATCATGGCTGCTGATGATGCTCCTGTCGCATCGTGTTGGGCCGCTCTATATGCCATGAGGAAGTGCGGAACCAGCGTGTCCCAGTCGTCCTGCTCGTCGTTGACGAACTTCGTCAAGTGCGCCCGCATGGTTCGATTGAGTCGCTCGACCATTCCATCGGACTGAGGTCGGTATGGTGTTGTTCTCGTTTTGTGTACGCCCAGCCGGTCCAGTGCCTGACGGAACAACTTCGACTCGAAGTTTCGTCCCTGGTCAGAGTGCAGCTCGTTCGGGACGCCTAGCCGCGTGAACACTTGTTCTACCAGGGCGTCTGCTACGGTCTCTGCCTCCTGGTTCGGTAGTGGAATCGCTTCCGGCCACTTCGTGAAGTAGTCCATGGCCACCAGTATGTATCGGTTTCCTCGTTCGGTGGCCGGGAGTGGACCCAGAATGTCGACTGCCATTCGTTGTAGTGGCGTCCCCGAAAGGTACGGTTGAAGTGCCCCGCGATTCCTTCGGTGTGGTCCGTTGTGGGCCCCGCACTGTGCGCATCGTTCGCACCACTGGGTGACGTCGATTCGACACGTCGGCCAGTAATATTTTTGGCGCACGTTTCGGTACGTTTTATTGATACCGAAGTGGCCCCCCGTGGGCGCGTTGTGCATCTCCCACATGATTTCGGGTATCTTCTCAGTCGGCACCACCAGCTGCTTTGTGTGACGTGTTCCCGCGGTGTTCTCCCATCTCCGGTACAGCTTACCGCCTTCCACCTCCAATGCGTCCCATTGGGTCCACAGTATTTTAAGTTCCTGCTCCTCAGCAGATACCGTTTCCCACGGTGGTCTCGTTCCGGCGTTCTTCCACTCGACGATTTTGTCGATCGTCGAGTTTGTCATCTCGTTGGGCAAGATCCCTACGAGGGCAACTCGTGCTTTCGGTTCTGCGGGTTCTACTGGTTCCGTTCGGGCCGAGTCGTTTTCTTGATCGGTTGTCTCTGCGCGTGAGCATTTGGGACACTCTTCCGTACACGGCCTTCGCGATAGTGCGTCCGCGTTCCCGTGCTTTATCCCCGGTCGATGAATGATGGTCACGTTGTACTGGCCCAGAATTTCCAGCCACCTCGCCAACTGGCCCTCCGGTCTTTTGAAGTTCTTCAGCCACGTTAACGCTGAGTGGTCGGTTCGTAACGTGAACTTCGAGCCCGATAGGTAGTGGTGGAAGTGTTGAATGGCTTTAATTGCCGCCAATAGTTCTTTTCGGGTCACGCAATAGTTTTGTTCGGGTTTGTTCATTGTCCGGCTGAAATACCCGATCACTTTCTCCACCCCCCCTTGAACTTGAGACAAAACTGCACCGATGCTATGTTGACTGGCGTCGGTGTCCAACACGTATCGCTCTCCCGGCTGGGGATACGACATAATTGGCGTGGTAGTCAGCGCTTCTTTCAACTTTTCGAACGCTTGTTCGCACGTCGGTGTCCACTTGAACTCGCGCCCTTTTTCCGTTAGCTGATGGAGTGGTTTCGCGATCTCGGCGAAATTGCGCACAAATTTTCGGTAGTACGTGGCCAGTCCCAGGAAGCTGCGCATTTGGGTTTGTGTTTTCGGAGTCGTCCAGTCCCGCACGGTTTGGACTTTCTTCGGATCTGTCGAAATTCCTTCGGCTGACACTCGGTGTCCCAGAAATTCGACCTCGCGGCAGCACAATCGACACTTGTCTGCATTCAATTTAAGGCCGGCTGCCTGTATCCGTTCGAACACATTGTTTAAATGCACCAAGTGTTCGTCGTAAGTTTTGCTGTGCACGATAATGTCGTCTAGATACACGAGGACATTGCTTATGTCACCGACCACTTTTGTCATTAACCGTACGAACGTCGCTGGCGCGTTACACAACCCGAATGGCATCACTTTGAACTGAAACAGACCGAACTCTGTGACGAACGCTGTCTTCTCGCGGTCTTCCGGGGCGACCGGTACCTGCCAGAATCCGCTCTGCAGATCCAGTGTGCTGAAGTAGCTCGCTCCGTTCAACTGGTCGAAAGTGTCGTCGATCCTCGGGATGGGGTGTGAGTCTATTTTGGTGACGGTGTTCAGTTTCCGGTAGTCCACGCACATCCTTAGCGACCCGTCCTTTTTGGCGACCGGAACTACCGGTGACGCCCACGGCCCGTGCCCCGGTTCTATCGCGCCCTGCTTCAGTAAGTCGTCGATCATAGCGCGTACTTCCTCTTTCCGTGCTAGCGGTATCCTTCTCGGCGGCTGTTTCATCGGCTTCGCGTCTCCCACGTCGATGGTGTGGACCGCCTTGGTGGTCCTTCCTTGGTCCTTCTCGTCCCGGGCGAACGCTTTCCGATTTTCCCGAATCATGGTCTCGAGGCGCCGTTTCTCTTCTGGCAGAATATCGGCCCTCTCGAGTAACGCCGTGATCTTCGGGTGGGGTACTTCCCCGCGGATGCTCTTGACAGCAGGTGCGTTTTTCTTGCCTTTCTCGCGTTGCACGCCCCTGATGATACACTTCTCCTCTCCGCCCAACTCGAACGTAGCTCGGACTCGGTCTCAGTGTCTCAGTGCGTCCAGTCCCAACAATATGGGATCCTGGATATCCGCCACCGCTACGTTCCACGGAAACTTTTCGCCCTGCAGATTAAGGGTCACCCGTATCCATCGGTGGATCTTGATGGTTTGGCCCGCCGCTTGCCGCGCTCTGCTGTAATGGCCCTTCACGACGGTGTAATCTTTAGGAGAGATCTTCGCGAACAGTTCCGGGTTGATCACCGTGATGCACGCCCCGGTGTCCCCCACCATTCGACACGGCACGCCTCCGATCTCTCCTTTCACGACAAACGAGCCGGCCGTGCCGCTGCCGTCCAGTTTTTTCACTCCGGGTGTTTTGCGTGCACCGGTGATCGGTCTGACCCGTAACAGGCCGATCACTGCTCGTTTCCCGAAGCCGCCTCCTCCTCGTCGTCTTCATCCTCGTCGTTCGTTGGCTCTAGCTTCCGGACCCTCTTCTTGCGGCACAACCGGCTAATGTGTCCCGTTTGTCCGCAGTTCCAACACGTTGGAGTGGTAGTGGCTGGTCGCGCTGTCTGGTCCGATGACACCCATCGTGGGGGTCGCACGGCCGGTCGAGATGGTCTGAACGCTCCCGCGTCGGGACGTACTGTTCTCGACGTTGGTTGTGCCGACCGTTGTTCCTTCGCTTCGAAGATGACGGCTTGTCGTGTTGCGTCGGCTCTGGTTATCACGTCCGCTGTAGTCGGGGTGATCCGGAGCGCGCCAAGTTTGGCCCGTAGACTGGGGTACGTGAAGGAGTTCGCCGCTATGCACACGGTCATGCGTTCGACTGCTTCGGCGTTCGTGTGGACGCCCTCCAGCATGTCTTCGCAGAGGGCTCGTATCGCGTCTACGTGGTCCGCGGCTGGTTCTTCCGCACTCCATCTTCTCTGTTCCGCTGCCGCATGGCATGCAATCGGTGTGCCCTGTCTTCTGAAACGTTGTGCCAGCTCTTCCGTCAATTCGTCGTAGCTCAGCGTCGATGGCAGCTGACTGGCGAAAATGGCGGCCGCACCTCGGAGTTGGCAGCACAGTCGGTCCTCCAGGTTCGTCGTCTCCTTGTTCAGCCGTGCAGCAAACTCGAAGTGGTTGAGGAAGTCCTTCCACCGTTCAGTACCGTCGAACGTGGTGTATTCGTACCGGTGGGAATGTTGCCGCACCCCGTACGTGTCTCGCTGTGTGGTCCGCCTGTCCTCGTAACATACCTCTGATCTCCTCGGTGGTTCTGGATGTACGTCGGCTTTCGGCTGCGTTGGTGTCGCAGACTTCTCCCAGGACTGCAAAAACGTGGCGAAGGTGTTTTGCAGGGACTGGACCTGCTCTTGGCAGCTCGCCATTCCCTGGCTTAGCTCCTTGTAGCTCGGTTCCGGTGTCCTTGGCACCCGGCTCCTCGACACCCGGCTCCTCTGCTCCTCCCGTCTCCGTCCTCCGTTGCTCGGCTCCCCAGGGCTTTGTTCTCGATTCGGCTCCATTTCTTCCGGCAGCGATGAAGACCCCGAATCCGCACCTTTGTGGCTCCTTGTCTCAACCATGTAGATCCCACTTCTGACACCAGTGAAGAGTATTCAAAGGTAAGTGGAGTCAGGTCGAGGTACAAGAAAACACGCAGGCAGGTTCCAGTTCTTTATTGCTGCTCGTCCGGTGGAGGTCAGGATCCGAATGCCACCGATCGAGAGCGTACCGTTCTTATATCATAGAGCGCTCAGCGCATACACGTTTATGACACGTCAACAAGTACAGTCATTGGTCAAGGAGTCGGGTGTAGCCATTGGCCACAACGCCCGACTCCACCATTGGTCGGCGTCACCATGACGTCACCGGTCCACGGGGCGTCTCCCTATGCAACGCTACAATATAATGATTATAATTTTATTTTGATACTTGAATTTAATTTTAATATAATAATAATAGTTTTAATTTTGATATTTAATTTAAATTTTTAAATTTAATTTTTATTTCGATATTTTGTACGCTACTGGTTTTTAAAGTTGGCCTGTGGGCCGTTCGTTGGCTTGGTGCGTACGCACCATCATACAATTTCATACAAACAATATTTGTTCGCGTACTGTTGTGAAGTGTCGGATCGTTCGGTTGTCGTATAGTGCGGTCAGACCTTAATAGGTATAATAGGTTTTAAGGTCTGACCGCACCATACGACAACCCTACGATCCTTCACTTCACAGCAGTACGCGACCAAATATTGTTTGTATGAAATTTTATGAGACATAACGCACTGCATGACAGTCGCATGACGTAGAACGTCACCTTGCGTCAATGTTGACTTTTCGACTAACTTTAACGCAAGGTGTCGTTGAGTGGGGGGTTGCCTTGCGACAATTATTCTCCTTCTTCATATCGTGACTTTGAAATAGCATGTAGCCATAATCTTTTGGGTTTTCTCGATTGTTCTTCTTCCTCGCATATCAAAGATACTATAATAGCGTCCGTTTCGTCCATTTTGCTGCGAGGTATCGAACGAATGATTGACATAATTTACTGCAGAGTGTCGCATCGCTTTCGTTCAAGTGCGGTTTACCTACTATTGTCGCACACTGTTGTGAAGTGTCGGATCGCTCGGTTGTCGTATAGTGCGGTCAGACCTTAACATGTGTTTTTAATATTCAATCGACATTCTGTATAGTAAAATATTCCTAATCAAACTGCAAAGAGTTTACTGATGTGTGTTTAATATTTTGATATGATATCGTATAATATAATTCAATATGTAAAAGAAAAAAAAACCATTTGAAAGAGAAATAGCAATCCTTTTTATTAAGATTATGATTGAGGGGACGCTCGGGGGTCTGGAGTTTTGATCATTCAGTCGTTTGGTTTTGGTCATTTTGATAAAATGTCCACCGACGAGCGTTCACTCGCAATGTAATTGTGTAGTGATTGTACATAAGAGCCAATAGATATTAAAAATAGTTGCAAAACCTTGGTTGTTTGATTTGCTTTCCCCGCTGTGCGGTCGCCTCAAGTCTCAAAGGCAGCCACGTTTACCGCAACGCTAAGCCCTGGTAAGCCTTTCTGCTTTTATAACGCTTTGAAGTATCTCATCTTTATACTTTTTATATTCTACATAGCATTTAAACGACAACAAATATAATACATGGCATGATTTTATATTGAATTTCAAATTGCTATTAATCAAAGTTTAAAAATGTGTCACCGACTATACCTAACATTCAATTATATATGTATTTCTTACATTAGAGTTTTGAATTATTTTGGATTCAAAATAGAATGAATAGTAATTACAAATTTTATCTAACTAACAACCACACACAATTGTCTGTAAATATAATTTCAAATGTTTCATTAACCCTTTGAGTGATGACGTCTTTTCTGTTGAAAGCCCGCCACGCTGAAAATTTTCACCAACATTTCCAACTAGAATTATTATGAAATCCAATAGAAGGCAGGTATAAAAATTGGAGCCAATTCAAACAAATCAAACAAAAGTTTTGTAAAGGTGTGTTTAGACTCTATAATATATCTTGCAACAATATAAATCAATCGAAAGAAGTCTATTATTGAATGTATTTTCCAAAACTAGTTCCATCTTCTTCATTGATGTTAAAATGTAATGCTCACAATCTAAATGCCAAACCATAGTCTAAAATAGTCAGCAGTTAGGGATTTCCATCGGGAAATTCTATAAAAAAGGTTATAAATTCAGAAATTCCGATGTAAAACAGTCTTTATAAATGAATGACACGGATTAAAGTACCCATGTTCAATGCATTTTTTACATACCTCCTTAACGTTTCACTTACGATTACAATTCAGGAAAAAGTTTGCCTCTTAACCGATCGTTTTAATACTTTGCTATATTGCTCATCAATATAAGTAAATGGAGCCTCCGCCATTACGATGGTGCAAAAATATCGTGTAAGACGCGTTTTATATCTGCCCGGCGAGATAGTCGTTGACGTTTATCCATCATTTGTTTATTAGTTTTAAACATAGATGGCGGTAGTAAAAAAAAATATTGTTTTTATACCAAATAATAATTTTATATACAAATTATAGAAGAGGTATGTTTTTAAAAAACTTTTTTTTAAATTACTTGGTTAATTTATAAGTTTTTGGATTATATTATTTTCAGTGCTACCTGGATAGGCTTTTGTACATGCTCAAAACACAACGCCTATCGGCGTTTTTCAGGTCCGTGGACTTGTTGGCAAAACGCCGACCGCCGCTGGTCTGCATTCAAAGGGTTAAGTTTAATTAGGATTCAATACACTAAACGCTTAATTCGAATACCTTTTAGGTATTGTGGCTGTGGTCTGATTAAGTTTTTCAATTTTCCTGCTGGTTCTTTTGATCTGAATTCTTTAAGGGTTAATGACTGATTTGTGATTACTATTCGAGCAAGATTAACAATTCTCCCTCTATTTGAGTGTTATATACATGTGATATCATCTTGTTCTGTTTCGGCTTTTGTTCTAGCATGTTCTTTTGGTCTTGGTATGACACGCCTTGTACTTCGCTCATCTCTCATTTCAGAATTACCAAAACATTTTCATGTCATCCGAAGTTTCTTCACATTACTTCATTCAAGAATCGCTTTACTTGCGGTGAGTTGCTCATCCTCGTTATCACGACTGACATGCATTGTAGCATTTTTCAGCACATTGATTATAAAATTCTATCAACGGGACATAATATTATTACTGTGCATGTGACGTTTTATTCCTTTTACATATAATGTATTATTGGAGGCCGGGAACTTCTTCGCAAAAAGCTTTGGGCTCCAAACGATATTCTGTTATCTGACTGGATTAATTTTAAACTCATTGCCATTTCATCTTTGACTGTCATTTTCCATTTTATACATTTTTTTATTTTATTGAGAAGAGAGGACATTTTTTTATATACAATAAAAATTGACCATTACGAGTTTAAACCACTGTGGTGCTCCTGTTTGCAATTATTATATAACTAGTGTGGCGCCCTATGAAATATCATCGCATGGGCTATGGCATATCAAGTTATTAAATAAATAAAAAAAATTAAAAGAAATGTGTCGGTCCTGTGTTTGATCCGAAAAATCATATTCGAAATATGATTTTTCTAAGTGGGATTTTATTTAATTCTCATATAAACACAATTTAATATATTATCCCTATTAATTCAATTCAGATTCGTGTAAATACGAGTAAATACCAGTACGAGCTGTTAGCTCGCAATTTTACCGATTTAAAATTCACCACACTTCCAATTAACCCTTTTAAAAATAAAAAAAATAGTGTAGCCAGAACACTATCCCGATAAACATGTTTCAATAGAAAATACTCAATATAAAATAGTATTAACAGAGGGAAAAAATCCCAAATGAAAATACGTACTTTTGACTTTTGATTTGAACTGGACGACTACTCAGAGAGATTTGAAAACTAAAATGTACTACAAATAAAAGATAAAATACCCGACTACTGATTCATTTTGAACAGGAAATTGACAGATTTTGAGACATCGACCGAACAAGACCAAGATATAGAAAAATCACGCGATTTAAAAAACACGTATATCTCCGAATCTCAAGCTAATCAACATTTTTATTACCAGATTCGTATTTACTGGGCATAAATCTATAAGAAAAGTCATATCTCGTCTCTGAACCATTTTTCGTGTCGAACAGTGCTATTTAATATGAAAAAAAATGGAACAAAAATTACCTACCTACCTACACATATAAACATTATAAAACACAAATAGAAAAATGAATTAACTTATTAACTAATTAAATAAATTTTCAATAGATGGCGCTAAATACTCAGAGACTTATTGCCCTAGCGGAAACATTGGTAGCTAATCGTATATATAGAAGTTTTTTGTTGATGTGTTATTATGTTCGTATTGTATTCGTACATTTTGCTGACAGTGTTTTAGATGTGACGTACATACATATGTCGAATTGAAACGACTATTATAGTACGGCAAGAGTTATCGTACACAGACAAACAGACACACAGAATAACGCTATTATATATGTGCACTAGTGTTGTACCCGATGAAATATCATCGCATGGGTGTTGGCATATTAAGTTATTAAATAAAAAAAATAAAAGAAATGTGTCGATTTATATTTAATTGTTTGATATGAAAAAAAATGGTAAAAACTACCTATCTGCCTACATATAAACAATATAAAACACCAATAAAAAAATTAATTAAATAAATTTTCAATAGATGGCTCCAAATGCTCAGAGATTACTTTGCTTAGAGGAGAAATTGGTAGCACACAGTATATATATAACTTTTTTGTTGATCTGTCATTATGATCGTACTATATCCGTACGTTTTGCTGGCAGTGTTTTGCTTGTAACGTACAAATTTCGAATCGAAATGAGCGTTATCGCACACAAACACACAGAATAGCGATATTATATGTATATATAATATATTATAATTTGCCAAAACACCATAGATATACATATATGTAAATACACTTTCTCTGTAAGATATAATAATAACCACATATACGAGTACAGAGTAACTTTCAAACCACACATAGTAAACATATAAATAAGTTTTAAATAAATTAACATTACAATCTTTATTTGCATAACTTTTAGATAAAATAAATTTTAATGCACACTTAATTTTAATAATTATTCTTAAAACATTTTAAATATAAATTCAGAAAGATGACAGAATATCGTACTTCCAAAATTTACGATGGATCTCTCAGACTCTATGTATGATATTATATATTGGCAAAAGAGGTAATGATTATGTTTAAAATTAAGCTTTTGCTTCGCTTCTTATTCGACTGTCTTATTTCTTATTTTGTTTTACTTTCTATTTCGTCATCTTGATCTTCAATAATTAAATCGATACAGTCTACATATTTTTCGATCAAATTTAATTCACTTTTAAAAACAAATTTACATTACATCATTGATTAAATTACATATTCTTTTACTTTTTGTGTGGTTTGAACTATTTTTTTCTAAACGTTTATATGTAAATAGGGTTCAAGGCACGCTCATCTATCGCGACGGAACCCCGATGAACACATCAGGTCCTGGAACCACATATCCTCATGGCACCGAAGTCACCTTCCGTTGCATTGCTTCCATAATGGGCGAACGATCTACCTGGAAAATCGTATGCGAACGTGGAAACTGGATCGGAAAAAGCATTAGCTGCGGTATAATCCATGTTTAGATTGTTTGCTGTCCGTATTTAGTGCGTTTAATTAAAATAAAATGTAATGGTTTTGTTGATACAGAAGAGGACGAAACTGCAACGTCGGCACTCCTCGGTAATGGGACGTGCATGTTCAGGAACAACGAACCAAACGTTGTGTCCTTTTACAATGATCTTGAAATCAAGGAAGAAGAGGTTGAATTTCCAGCCAGTGCTATTCTTATATCGAGGTAATTGATACAAAATTGTTTTTCACTAGGTGGTTAGGTTAGGTAAAGTGATAGTAGGTTGTGTTTTCTCTGATTATTCTGATGTTGAGGTACATACATATATGTTTTATTTTTAACTGGGTGCTTCAGTTTGACTAGGTTATCCTCATATTAACACGTTCAACCCGGCGTGTACCACCGGTGGCCACGCGGATAGTGCTATAGCAGACTATAATTTTACGGTTCCACTTCAATGAGCTCCCCAACACTAAAATTCTAAAGATTTAGGGACAACTCATTATATAAAGTGATTTAATGCCGTCACGCGTAATTGGGTGCCGATACGCGTGACAGTGCCGCCACATGGGCAAATGTATGAAACCATGCGCCGGGCTGAATGTGTTAAGGTAATTATTTCAAAAGAACTTTTGTTCTAAATATGTACATTTATTTATTTTATTTTACAAATATACCAGGAAGGCTTAACAGGTAAACCCCAAATGCGCCTTCCTGGTCCACATAATTATTACATACATAGATACAATATCTGACATCTATGGTCAGTATACATATATTACAAACATCGTATTAATACGATAAATAACGACGAATAACTTTTATGTAACAATACGAATTTTATATTCGATAAACAACCACAGAGACATCTATGGTGAGCAATATGGCGAAACCTATGATATAACAATAACTAAAGGTTCGCAACAGACAATTGGGAAGGAAACGGCAATTTTACAGGAATCTTTTCAATGAAAATCAGAAAAATTGGCAAATTCTGATAAGAAACGATCGACCTAGACAAATCAAGGTCTGGCCAACAGCGAGACTTAGGGGGGAATCGAACTCGTAACATCAAGTACGAAATAATTCAACATTCACCACTAGACCACGCTGCTGGTTAAATTACATTGAGATGGTTTGTGGTTAAAAATGTTAAAACACTTAATATATGGGTATTCTATAATAAATTTACCTCCATATCACGATTATACATCTAATGTAATATATAATTTCGATAGAGACTTTGTATGTACATATGTAGATTTTGTGACGTTATCGAAAAAATCTAATTTTCTATGACGACGATATCGATATTGATTTCGATTCCGTTTTCAATTCAGATTTCTATTCCAATTCCGATTTCGGTTCCGATTTCTGATTCCGATTTCCAATTCTCATTTCAGTTCTAATTTCATTTCCTATTCCGATTCCGGATTTATTTTTCAGTTTCGGTTCCTATTCATTTTTCATTTCCGGATCCGGATTCCTGTTTCAGATCCGAATCCAGATTCCTTTTTCAATTTACTTTCAAAATGTTTACTATTAGATTAGCCTTGTTCGTGGTTTATATTACAAATACCGAGCGAAGCCGGGTAAAACGACTAGTATTTAATTTAGTATTTAAAAGACAGCAATTTAAACGCGCATTGTATAAAATAAATGCGCATTTATCGCAAGCATTTCATAAAATTTGTGTGAATTAAAAAATATATTATATCATTTAAAAATATAAATATACAATTTAAAAATATTTTTAGTATATTAAAGAATAAGCAGCAATAGAAAAAATTTTTAACAAAAGAACACATAAATTTTTGTTTCTTTAATATAATATTTGCACACTTGAAAAATAAAATAATACTAAAAGCCTTCAATAAACAAATAAAAAAAGCTTGATCATTTTAAAAACTACAAATCCATTGATTTAATTAGGTCTGCATTTTAATATCAAATGCGGGCATTTGATAAGTTATTTTTACGACAAAAAAATATAAACGAATATATGCTACCTAAAACGAATGAAATGCGCATTAACGCATTCTATATGCGCATCTCACATATTCGTTTTATGTTTTTTAACTACGCACTTTTTTATATATAATTATTTAATGCGCAATTTCTTTTATTTTAATGCGCAAATGATTCGTTCTAAGGAAAGTTATTTTTCTAAATGCACCATTGAATCGCACTCTAATTAAATTTGTGTAAAGACAGGTAAGAAGACAAACAGAAGCAAATTTTGGGCTTTGCTATATGTACATATATTAAATAATGTATTGTAATATATCATTTTAGATGTGTAGATATTGGAAAGTACGCGATGATTGGTCCAAATAAACGTCGATGTCTTGGCGGTGAATGGGACGGGTCTAAACCATCGTGCTTTGGTTTGAACCAAGAAAATGATTATGCCAGTAAGACTCTTCCTCGTTTCATCACTATTTAAATTGAAGTATATATAGACTGTATATTAAACAATAATTTTATAATCAGTGGAGAAACCACCGACTATATTGTTCCGACACCAATTGGGTCCAATAGCTCAGAGTAACGATGGCCGTCTCATTGTGTACCCGGGTACCATAATTCACATGGAGTGTCTGTGGATGAGGAGATTCGGTAATCCCAAATGGACTGTCAGTCATGAGTATAGGTAAATTTATCTTATATTTCACACCTTGTTATATTATTGTACTCTGCCGTTTAACAATATTGTGCATTACAACAGAAAATATCCCGAAGGTTGGTCAAGTGATCCCGGACGTGACAATCAATTGGAGTACAGATTGAGTATCTTCCACGCTACCAAAGACGACTCTGGAGTGTTTACTTGTGTGACTCCAGCTCGTCAGTCGCATCAAGTTGAAATCGTAGTTGATGGTATAAAAAGTTTTTTTTTTTTTTTTTTTTTCATAACGTTTTCCAATGCAGAAGAAATAGCATAAATAGTTTTTAGCAGTGGCGGCGCGTCTTTAACCTTTCCACCGCGTACGACTACTATACATGTCCTAGCGAACATGCCCTCAGCGCGTGAGACACGCATAGATGTATTGGAAGTTCCAACCTGTATAAGAGCCGTCTATTGTGTTCAAATTTTATAACTTGGAAATATTACTAAATGTATACTTTACCAAATTCAATAGATGACAGTAGTCAAAAAAAAAATTCAATTTAGGCTAAAATAATTTGTAAAATATTACAACCTATATTTATAGTGGAAAACGCGATAGCAAAATCCGCAAAAAAGCAGCCGCGTACAGGGCATGTTCGCTAAATTTGGTGACGCGGGCAAAGGGTTAAGGGCAACTGGCTAACTAGGTGCCCCACACACATTTCTCCTAATAAAAAAAGTATTTTTTTGGTGATTCAATTCAATAGATTGATAGTCAAGATTCAAGAAATGTCGGTCAGTGGAGGTAAAGAGAAAAGAGCCGTATTGTAGTATTCAGAAGGTCGCTTTTAGTTCGCTGTGTAAAGCTCTCTTTGAGGCAAAATACGTGGGCTCCGGTCGTTTATATTCTCGATTCGATTCGAAAAATACACGACATTTCGAAATTTCAAATATATTTTGCAAGGTTTGTTTAATATCCAATCATAATCAAGTCTTCGTCTGACAAGATTTTTCGTCTGACAAAATTTGGGTTTTTATTTTTATCACCAACCCTTTGAATGCTGACCAACGCCGATCGGCGATTTGGCAACAAGTCCATGGGCTTGAAAAACGCTGAAAGACGTTGTATTTTGTACTAAGTAAACAAGAATACTGTCCGCTAAGCCTTTCCAGGTAGCATTGAAAAAAAATGCATTGAACTTGGGTCGTGTAATCCGTGTCATTCATTTATCAACATTTATAAAGACTGGTTTATATCGGAATTTATGAATTTATAACCATAGCAGAATTTCCCGATGGAAATCCCCAACTGCTGAGTATTTTAGACTGTGGTTTGACATTTAGATTGTGAGCAGTGCCGGTTTTAGGGGGGGCTGGGTTGGGCGGCGCCCAAGGGCGCCAAATAAATTGGGGCGCCGCTCGATGCGCCAAATGCGCTTTAAAATTTAAAATCAGAGCGCCAAAAGCCATACAAAATTTTAGATTAGAGTGCAAAGGCGAAATTTTTTTTCTAAGGGTGTTTCGAAAAAAATGCCTGAGGGCACCATTGGGTTTAAGGCCGGAACTGATTGTGAGAATTACATTTTAACAACAATGAAGAAGATGGAACTAGATTTGGAAAAATACATTCATTAATAGAATTCTTTTGATTAGTTTATATTATTGCAAGATATATTAGAGAGTCTAAACCAGTGCTACTCAAACTATGGCCCGCGGCCCATTACTAGTCCGCGGAGAAAGACGTAATAAAAAAATAAAACAATAGCTTATATCAGAACTATTTCAAAACATAGACTGGATAGCCAAGCTAGCTTATTTGACAGATATTTTTTGCATTTTAAATGACCTTAACTTATCCATGCAAGGAAGAATATCATCTTGTTTCGCAATGGCAGACAATACATATGGGTTGAAACGAAAACTTAAAACATGGAAGATTCGTGTTTTAAAAGATTGCTATGACATGTTTCACAATTCGGCTGATATTATTTACGAAGGAGGAGAGGAGCGTAATATGACGTCTTTGCGCGATATAATCAGTTTTCATTTGACAAATTTATCAGAGCGATTCGATTTTTTATTTTCCACCAGATGACGATCCACGAAAGAGAAAAGGATGGATACGAAATCCATTTTTGCCATGGAATGATGATATATCACGTAATTTGGAAGATAAACTAATTGATCTGACTGCAAATCAAGAATTAAAAAAAATATTTTGAAACCACAACTTCACTTGCAGGCTTTTGGATCAAATTAAAAGAATTATAGAATTCCCATATATCTATGAACTTGCAGTGAAAACTCTTTTACCATTTGCATCAACTTACCTTTGCGAGACTGGTTTCTCAACCATGAGTATAATTAAAACAAAACATCGAAATAGTGTGGATATTTATGATCCATTGCGTGTGGCAATTTCTTCGATTAAACCACGACTGGATAAGTTATCTAATAACAAACAAGCTCATATGTACGTCTCATTAATTTTTTATCTTTGTCTAAGTACATACATATTGCACTTTGAATTCAATAAAATAAATTTTACTACTAAGATTTTATTTTATTTTTATTTGTTTACTAGTTTTCAACCATATACATACATACATATATAACCTTTTTATTTTAAAATATGATGCTGGTCCGTGAGAATTACTGAAAAATATATACTGGTCCGCCAGCTGAAAAAGTTTGAGTAGCACACTGGTCTAAACACACCTTTACAAAACTCGAAATCCTCTGCGGTAGTTATCTAGGGTTTGTTTGGATTGGCTACAATTTTTATACCTGCTTTCTATTGGATTTCTAAATGATTCTAGTAGGAAATGTTGCGAAATTTTCAGCGTAGCGGGCTTTCAATAGAAAAGACGTTAGCACTCAAATGGCTAAATATTTTTTATTAATCTTTATATTTTTTGGCTTTTTTAGACCACAATGAACGAAGTCGATAATTTGTTACAATATTAAGACCATTTTTTTGAAACAAAATAAATATTTAAGGGGAGGGGGGCTTTACCCTCGTGCTTGTTTTTAAAATGTCGAGCCGCCCCTGGTTTTTAGTTATCAAATTGTATCTAGTAAATGAAATGAAATGTAAATGAGTCATTACTTTCAGCTGTTCATTGTCCTCCGTTACCATTGAGGCGAGGATTAATATCGAGCAGTCAATCCACGAAGATGAGCTCCGTCGTGATGTTTTCATGTGCTAACGGTAACTCCCTAATCGGGGCGGCCCAAGTTACATGTCTACCCAGCGGCAACTGGAGTGCACCATTGCCCCTTTGCGAGAGTGAGTATCAGTATTTAAAACAAATCGCAAATAAAACAACTCATTTTGCATAACATCGTTCAAAAGTATAATATAAATCATACAATCATGATGTTGATAAAACTATTCAATTCGTAGCAATATCTGATCTCCACACAGGTGTCGAATGCGGAGAAGTTGGTATAACAGGAGGAGGAGGTGGTAAATTGAGAGTTGCCGTTGTATCTCGAGGAGTCGGAGGTCGAGCTGCGTTCAGCTGTCAACCCGGATGGGGTTTACGTGGACCACAAGAAACTTTATGTTTGCCCAACGGAGAATGGGCTTTACCTTTCCCTTCGTGTATAGGTTTGTATCCTCAATAAGCTTACAAAAGTTACTATTTCCATATAATGTAATGCAAATTTGTATTTTCCTACGACAGAAGTATCATGTCCGGCTCCACAGCCTCCAATCAATGGCTATTTATTGGGACGAGCTCCGTTCAGAGCTGGAGATGTCGTGCAGTTCAATTGTAATCCAGCTCATATGATGCAAGGCCAGCCTATCGTCGCCTGTCAAGATAATGCTCGGTGGAGTGGAGAGACTCCAAAATGTAATCTCATTCGCTTTTTAGATTTTTTTTTACTTTATCTATGTACGTAGTAACAATAGATGACGTTTTGTGATCATGCGAAAATTCGAACTCGAGATTTTTACTGATTCGAATTCAAAATCGATCACTGATAACGTTTTCATGATCTAGAAAAAATATGTGTGTGTGTGTCTGTGAATTTTGGGGATTTTTTGAACACCGCTGGTCCTATTGAACTGAAACTTAGTATCGGTTACTGAAATTCTTATTGATACGACTTCAATTTTTTAAGTTGACCGGAAATGGTACCTCCCCTTATAGGTGTCCTCCTTACTTTATTTTTTTAAGTTTTCGAATTCAATTATCTCCCAAACCGCTAACCGAATCGGACTGAAATTTTTTTACATGTAATAGAAATTATGAATTTTATATCCTAATATATTTTTACCTCAACCAGAAGTAGTGACTTTACTCTAGGGAATCGAGGTTTTTTATGTTTTCCTCAGAATCATTTTAGTTTATTGAACTGAAATTTCATATCCAGAAGTTTAAGCTTAATACCAAGTTATGTATAAAATTTGGTGACCATCCGTCAACTGGAAGTGGCAGTTTACTCTTGTTCGATTTTTCTTCCAATATTTTTTCGACCCTTTATACATATGTGCTCTTCTCAAAAAAAAAATCAAGTACATATAATTCTTGGATCAATGTGATAAAAATAATAAAAAAAATTACTAAATTCGATAAACCGAAAGTGGAATTTTTTCCTCTTAGAAAAGTCAAAAATGTTGTGACCACGATTCTTTCCATACCCCTGAACGTATCAAGCTGATAACTTATATGTGTATTCTTTATGTACTAACTTAGAGCTGATAAGGTTTTGGTCAAAATAAATAAACCGGAAGTAGTATTTTTTTTTAAAACAATATTTCATTATTATATTTTGGCCTTTTAAATTATTTTTATTTTCTTTACATTTAATGTGTATAATAAATATAGTGATTTTAAGTAATGAAAAAATTTCGAACAAAATCCTTGTCTTGTGTTAGTTTCCCTACATTTGCGCTCAATTTGTATCAAAAATGCTCTCATAACCGGTATGTGTGAATGTGTATGTATGTTTAATTATCGAATTTTGTTTTGTGACCTTATATTCCTCAAATACATAGATAAAGTCATGGGTTGGTCACATCCGAATTTTTTTTATAGGTATTCAAGCTTGTTCTTATCCCGGAACTACAATATCAGGCCGAATGTCTTCGGTGAAGTTCTATTATAAAATTGGGGAAACTATTAGTTTCACTTGTGAGCCTGGTCTGAAGTTACGCGGTGCTCCGATGCTGCGCTGTCTAAGGTAAATTAATTCAAAAACATATTCACTATCACAGCTATGTCATGTTAGTAATGATCAATCAGCCATGGGTCTACCTCACGGGCCCGAATGTGAAACGCCCGAAAACGCAAATATCGGAAGGCAAAGATCGAAAATCAAAAGATCAAAAAAAAGGGTGCATGGTAAACGGTACACACTCACTTAACAAGAGGAACGGTCTTTTCCTCCCGTATTCTGCGCGCCCACATTAATACGGGAGGAAAATCCTGTTCCTCTTGTTCCTGTTGTATCCTGCTCGCGCAAATTAAGTGAGTATTTACGTGAGTATGTACTGTTTACCATGCACCCTTTTTTTTGATCTTTCGACTTAAGATCTTTTGATTTTCGATCTTTGCCTTCCGATATTTGCGTTTTCGGGCGTTTCACATTCGGGCCCGTGACGGAGACCGATCAGCCATATATACATGTAGGATCCCATGCTAAAGATATATTATGCTGTCAATTTTCAATCAATTACATATATTATGTTATGTTTATCATTCCTTTTGATTTATAATGAAATTTTCAGAAATGGCAAATGGTCCAATGCCATACCGATATGTTCACGAGACAACGGCAACGATACTTTCATTGGATCAGATGATGGAGATAGGTTAGCGATGCTCAACGATGACGCTTCGGTTTATTCCAATACTACTGATAAGATCATCATCGCTGAAACCACAACGGCGAAGTCGAATCAACCGATGACGAGTACGAGAGCGCCAATCAAAGTCGGCAACACTAATCTGCCGTTGACTGACCTCCAGAGGAAAACCAGACGTGCCGAAAATATCTTATTAAACAAAATACAAAAATCTAGGTAGACAACGAACAAACACTAATCATTAAAAAAGTAAATTATTAAATTGTGTAAACAAACAACATTTGAAAAGCATCGTCGTCGTCACATATCAATTGTTGAATTTATATTCAGTTATTATCGTTTTATTTTTTTTCGAATCATAAAACGTCACAAGTAATGATTGTATTGTATTATTTAAGAGTTTGCGGTCGAACGATGCATGAGAATATTTTTATTATGTAAATAAACATGTAAAAATGTATGCATTTATACCGATGCGGTGCAAACGATCGACAAGCGCCAGACAGACTGATCCACAGATTAACGACACGTGTACCTTATGCGTGCGCACTGCTCGCACTTACACTAAGCGAAATCTACCCGAAGTCCCGACATACACCTACCCTGTATACATTCTGTGCTCCTGATACTTTAGTTCCGAATTTTACCTTATTAAACTCGCCAGAAAGATCCAACTGAATTTTAATAATTACCATTTTAATAATTGCATCTGTGCACATTGAAAGGTTACTCGTCATCTGATGTGCAATCTATCATTCGTGAAGTCGAGAATTGCGTTTAAAGCACCCATCCAGTTAATCTGTGGTTCAGTCTGTCTGGTGCTTGTCGATCGTTTGCACCAAACCCATTTATACATATGTGTAATATTTCAGATTGTGCTTGAGTGCACGAAAATATGCCAAAATGAATTATATTTACTATTATTATTATACATCAAATTAAATACGTAAGTGTTTCGAAATCGTGTATATATTATAAATGCAAATCTATTAAAAATCAATACCTTTTTACATACCTCCTTTATTGATGAAATTACGTTGCGTGTGTGTGTGTGTGGCTTTCAAATATATACGTACATATATTGTATTTTTTATTACATACCTCCTTTACGTTTCACATGGCTTTCGTGTCAGTGGTCATTTTTATCTCTTATCCGATCGTTTTCATACTTTGCCATATTGCTCATTTTGGTCATCAATACACGTTAATGTATCGTCTGCCATTACGTTGGAGATAAAATATCGTATACAAAGCGTTTTAAAAACGGGGAAAGTAAATCTTCTTGACGTTTATCAAGGCGTAAACTGTTCGCCATGACACGGCATTATCAGATTTTAATTGTTTAAACGCCTATAATTCACTCTATATTTTATGAAATTTGCTCTATTGGTTCTCGTTATCTATAATATATAAATATTTATAGTTTTAACTCTCATATGTATATATAAATTTCAAATTTGGCGTGTAGCTTCTTGTAGGGTAATACACGATATATGTATATTGATTTTTGGCCAAATATGTCAGATTTGACATTTCACGGCTAAAAGTATATCTCTTCACTGGGTTTTATTAAATATTTTAGAATCACAAATTTAAATATTCCACTTATATACAAATATACATATGTATGCGTTCTTCTTCAATCTCGTCTCCCTGTATTGTAATATTATAGTTACGTTTGTGTGTACATAAATATATTTTAACATTTGTTAAATTATATGTATATAATTTTGACATATGTATTACGTATATTTGCATTTGTTACGCTACAACTCTCAACGCTCTATTTTATTGTAAATATCTATATATGTAATTATTATAATGTAAATGCGAAATACAAATAGATTGTAAAAATTCGTTTGTACTTGCGATTATTTTAAATATGTAAATATATACATATATAATATATATTTGTATTTTGGACTTCTTTATGCGCACAATTATACGATACGTCTTCTAGAAATATGCACAGCTCTCAAAGTCTATCAATTATATATTCTAAAATAATATCGAATTCAGCAAGTCAATGCTTTCTGTGTGAATATTATTATGTATATGAAAATACACGTAATTTTCTCTTTTATTTGTTGTTTGAAAATCTTATTGTATTTATCAGAGTAGATTCCAATTGTTTTATTAGAAATGTTGATTCGTTGACAGTCTATTGATATTATATTATATATTTAGTTATTGAAATATACATATATATCTAAATATATACATATATAACAGAGTTCTAAAATACATTGACGTTCTCAAACTTAAATTTATTCTTATTGAATGACATGTATGATTTTGCTATTTTAAATGTCTCGAAAATAAATTTTTTTATAAAATGATTTATGGTGTTTCAATAATTTCAGCTTTTTAGTTTTTTTTTAAAAATGATTTATTTGATAGTTGAATTTTATCCAATTAAGAAGAATACTATGTTATCAGAAGAGACGTTTATAAAACTTCCAAAACACTACCATAAAAATATTTTAATCAAATTTGTATTACATTTCAAATATATAACAACACATCACACTGAAATTTTACAGTACATACCATAGATATAGAATACCATAGATACGCCCTTACGTTCTAAGCCGATCATCCTGTTGGACCATGCACAAACAAAAAAAAAATTACAGATCATGCACACTCTCTCTCAGTAGCTAGTTAGCTTCCAAGTCGGAAGGTCGATTGACGTTTTTCGAAAATGCCAATTTATTCAGTGAAATTGTGTTACAATTACTCATGTATGTAATGTTGTATGCTGTGATTGAATAGCGGTCGACAACCTCTGCCACAGATGTCTCTAAATGCACACGTATATCTTGTTGGCACTGAAGGAAATTCAGAAATCGACATTAAGTTTAAAACTACAAACAATGAACTAAATATTAAAGTGTCGGCTTTAAAATTGATCCTTGTGGAAGCTATTAATATTTAAATATTGTAATAGTTAATGATGGTTTTATTATAGTAACATACATTTGTAGTTTAATATAGTGTGTATAGCTAAATATTTTTTTCTTAATATGGCTTTATTAGTTTGGTTTACTGTCACGCGGAGTGTCCAATAAAATAAAGTTATAAATAAAATAAAACTTCAGTGCATGTACATATGTACATAAGCTGGTTGCTGACCACTGCCGACCGCTGCGTCGAACTTTTTTTTCACCACTTCCCCGCTAGTTAAACCCCCCGCACCCCTCAATTAATGGCAACAAGATCTCTAACGTGATTTGTATGTAAAGGCATATCTATGTATATTCTATGTATATCTATGGTACAAACATATAATATTTAAATTTACAAAAGCCTAGCTGCATGGAAATGTAAGGTCTCAAAAAGAGGATATATGTATGTATATCTGGGAAAACCTATGAAGTATACTATATAAAAAATGAAGTATACTACAATCAAATATAATACTTACATATATATATATATATATATATATATATATATATATATATATATATATATATATATATATATATATATATATATATATATATATATATATATATATATATATATATATATATATATATATATATATATATATATCTTAATATGATTCATCATTCATTATGTTTTATTAATATTAATATAAAGGTACATATATAATTTACATATCAAAACGTTTCATTGTCAAACCATTGCCACATTTTCGATTGATTATAATCCATTTGGTACTCTTCGCACTTTTGTGATGTAATTCTGTAAGAACACACAACTTAGAACCTTTCATAAACATTATACAATGTAAATATTCGAACGGCAACGTACCTGGTTCTCCGTTTACACCTCATAATCGGGTGTTCCCTTTTGAAACACTGAGGACCCAAGATTGAAAAGTATGTCAAACCAATTTGAGACGACACAACTGAATTGGTCCTCTTCAAACACCGATAGAAAGCCTTATCACAATCGCAATGTGACCTAAAAATATATATATATATATGTATTGAAATTACATCACTATGAAGCTGAAAAAGGACTGAAACTCGACTTCAGTCTGTGAAATCATTGAAATTGTTTCAATCCTTAAATTAAAATAAATACATAACGTCTCTATTCAGTGATTTAAGAGGGCTGGACACCAGCGCCTTGTCCATACAAACGTATTACACTTCTCCCTTCCTCAATTATGGCACTAGAGAAATTATTTTTTAATAAGCTATGGATATCCACCATTGGGATGCATTTATCGTTTTATTTTTTGATTAGTTATTTTTCATAGGAGCTAGGAGCCGCCAAACATCTATAAAATCGCCTCTTTTTTACACCCACGAAAAGAGTCCAGCGTGCTTATTTTTTTTTATTTATTTAAGATATTTGCAAACTACCCGTCGGTCATAAGCAGAATTTTATAACAATTTATTTATCAGAAGATTTGGAAATTCATTAATTGCCAGCTTTTTATCCATTACTCGAGCACTCTGCGGCGCTTTAGTCTAGTGTCTTTTGAATTAGACTTTATAAGAGCTTTTGCCAGCTCGTTTGAGTGGGTTTCGAGTCTACGCTTGTAGTTTTTTGTATAACTTTCTATTTCCATTTTAATTGTTGGTATAGATACATGTTGATGAATTTCAGTGTTTCTCGCAAACCATGGGGCATTTGTTATTATTCTAAGGGCTTTATTTTGGAATCGTTGTAAGATTTCCATGTTAGAGTTACTACTCGTTCCCCATAGTTTGATACCATATGTCCAGACTGGCTTTAGGATTGACTTGTATACCAAAATTTTATTCTCTAATGTTAGACTGGATTTTCTTCCTATCAACCAGTTCATTTTGTGTAGCCACTGGGTGAGTTCCTGTCTGTTATTTTTGATGTGATCTTTCCATGTCAGTCTCCTGTCAATGGTGAAACCCAGGTATTTTGCTGCGGTACTTTCAGTCAGTTCATCGTTTTTCAGTCTGACTACTGGGCAGTTCCCTCGTCGAAGTGTGAATGTAACATGAACAGATTTGTCAGTGCTAGCCTTCACTCGCCATTTTTTCATCCACTCTTGGAAGCCATTTAATTGATCCTGTAGCACTTCCGATGCGAGCGTGGGGTCGCTACTACTTGTTAGGAATGCTGTGTAATCGGCGTACGTTGCTACTGTGACATTTTTGTTTGGTGTTGGGATGTCTGCTGTGTAGATCGTGTATAATATTGGTCCCAAAATTGATCCCTGTGGTACTCCCGCTCTGATTTTGTATAGCTATGAAAACGCCTCGCCTTGTCTCACTTTGAATATTCTGTCCTCGATATACGATTTAATAATTGTGTATAGAGTGTGTGGGAGCTCCTTTATGACCTTATATAGCAACCCCTTGTGCCAGACTCTGTCAAATGCCTGTTGTATGTCTAAGAAAGCTGCAGAGCAGTATTATCTATCTTCCAGAGTTTGTCTGATTTTTTGGACCACTCTATGGACCTGCTCGATTGTGGAGTGGTTTGCTCTGAACCCAAATTGGTGTTCTGGAATTATTCCTTCCTCCGTCACTACAGGTAGGATTCTACTCAGTATTATCTTCTCAAATAGTTTTGAGTTCAAGGTCAGTAAGCTAATCGGTCTATAAGAAGATACTTCGTTTGGGGGTTTGCCGGGCTTAGGTATCATCATGATTTGAGACACTTTCCAGAGCGCTGGGAAATATGATGTTCTTAAAATACTGTTGAACAGCATAGTTAAGAACACGATTCCCTTCCCCGATAGTTCTTTTAAAATAACCGCAGTGATTAGATCAAATCCAGGAGCTTTTTTAGGATTTAGCATTTTTATGTGTTTCATAATCTCTTTAGGTGTTATGCTCTTTATGGGTTTACACATCTGAAAATCTGTTTTTAAAAAGTTATCTATCTCTTCCTCGGATTCATCTTCAGCTTCATTGGGTTTAAATACATCCTGAAGAAATTCTGCATAAATTTCGGCATTTTCATCGTCATTTCTTCCCCATCCGCCATTTGGGTTGCGTATTGGTGGAACTGACTGCCGTGGTCGCTTGAAGTTCCCAGTAGCTTTCCAAAGCGAGTATTCATTCGCTTTGGATGTCAGGTTGCTTAAATATTGGTTGAAGGATTCATTTTTAACTTCGTTTAGCATTATTTTGAGTTCTCTTGATGATTTTTGAAATGATTTGCGATCTGCTTGTAATCGGCTTGAGATCCATATTCTTCTTAATCTTCGTTTTTCTTGTATTTTTATTTTTATTGCTTTGGGGTAGTTAAGATTCTGTTTTGTGTTCTCGTTTTGACAGGGCGTAGATTTCCAGGCTGCTATTTGTATTAAGTTAGTTAGTAAGTCAGCGTGCTTACTTAACGGTCGATTTTCAAAAAATACGCGCATAGTTGCACAGAAAATATCTTTCTCATACCGATGATGAAATTTTTTTAAAAATTAGTCCAGTTTCGGAGGAGAAAATAGGAGAATACGAAACCTCGATTTTGTCGATTTAAAATACGTTTTATTTGTCACATTCACTCAATATATGTATATATTAATATATATTGTCGCATTCACCCAATATATACATTCACTCAATATATATATCGAAGAAAGGAACGGCAACAAAATTAAGGTTTCGGGTGTACAGTCCTCTTAATAAATAAAAGCTTTTAAATAGCACCAATTACTGACATTCTGATGTAATCTAACCCATCATTATCTTACCTAGTAAAGAGTCCTGTGTTTGTAAGGCCATATTTCGTTTCTCCAGAGAGTATATAAAGCTTACACGCATCATGTCGCCTGCAACAACTGTCTGTCATGAAAAATAAACCAACTTCAGCTGAACGTGCCATGTCCCCGTCACCACACCATAACGTTCCTATCAATCAAATTCCACCATAGAGTACAAATTACTATATGAACGTATCACATTCGAATGGATTTAAGTAACTAACTAACCAGGAAATATGGCTTTTACTCGATCTTTAAACGAATCTCCCACACTGTCAGCCATCGATACAACTCCGGAAGCAACTCCTGCGAAGAAATTCTTATCAGAGTCCAACGATCCATAATCTCGGACTCCTCTCATCAATTGATTGATTGGAATTGTTATTCCTTTAAGAAGGTTTCGTCCAAATTGTCCTAATCGATCAAAAAATCAATTCACCATTCAATTTTCATACTAAATGTACATACATATATACAGTGCCGGTCTCCCTCACGGGCCCGAAAGTGAAACGCCCGATAACGCAAATATCGGAAGGCAAAGATCGAAAATCGAAAGATCTTAAGTCGAAAGATATAAAAGGGTGTATAGTTAACGGTACATACTCACTTAATTTGCGCGAGCATGATACAACAGGAACAAGAGGAACAGGCTTTTCCTCCCGTATTCTGCGCGCGCACATTAAACAAGGCTGTATGACAAAAATAGAGATAATTTCACCACATTCCACTCATATATATTATATATGTTACACCGAATTCATGAAATTGTCTATTACAAGCATTCGGCAAGAGAATTGCCGAATGCGTGAAAAATGCAAGCTCGTTGCCCAGTTCACGGATTCCGTAAATTCTTTGCCGAATGCGTGAACTGGACAGCGTGTTATATTATAACCAAGTGTCAAAGTGACAACTGAATAAGGATGTTTAATTTAGTTTAATTTACATATTATTATGTATAATATGACGACATACATATGTTTCACTGTTAAAATATTGATCAAAATGTATAAAAATGGCATTAATTTATGTATAAGTCATATGAGATGATCGAAACATATGTATGTAGTCATATTATACATAATAATATGTAAATTAAACATCCTCATTCAGCTGTCACTTTGACACTTGTCCACGCTGTCCAGTTCTAAAAAAAACACCGGAGCGCTGCTGTCTATTTGCCGACTCCATGCTTTGAGCAGACAAATTCTTGGCGAATACACGCATTCGCCAAAGAATTTACGGTATCCGTGAACTGGGCAACATGTTTGCATTTTTCACGCATTCGGCAATTCTCTTGCCGAATGCGTGTAATAGACAATTTCACGGATTCGGTGTAACATATATACATAGTACCGTTTACCATGCACCCTTTTTCGACTTAAGATCTTTCGATTTTTGATCTTTGCCTTCCGATATTTGCACTTTCGGGCGTTTCACTTTCGGGTCCGTGAGGTAGACCCATACAGTGCCGGTCTTAGGGGGCCAAATAAGTTAGGGCGCCGCTAGATGCGTCAAAGGCGCGTTAAATTTTAAAATTAAGGGGCGCCAAAGCCATACAAAATTTTAGATTAGAGCGCCAAAGGCGAAATTTTTTTTTAATGGTGTTTAGAAAAAATTGCCCGAGGGCGCCATTGGGTGTAAGGCCGGCACTGCATACATACATACATCAGTCGACATACCTATTCCTCCGTTTTCTTCTTTGCTTCGTAGTCGGATTACTTCCAGCTTCTCATTCTGCTCTTGCATCCTCCGAAATAGATCTCTGATACCTTGAGGCATGTAAGTGTCGTATAAAGACTCAACAACACTCCCTGCAAAGTCTCTGATGGCATCAAAAGGTCCACTACTGGGAGCTTCGGTCTAAAAAGCATCATATACATACAATTTTACATATACATTAAATTTCAAAAGCTACATATAAACAACCATTATGATGCAAGAAAAATACTAAAAACATAAGACCTATTTGAATTTTTACTGGTAAATGCATAAAACATTTCTCTAGGTAAATATTTAGCTCTAACCGTTTATTTTTTGACCTTGGTAACGCACTAGTTTATAAAAAATAGCTTTGAAAAGCCGATAATGATGCAATACATATGGAGTCAACATTTTTACATATTGGAATATATAATCGTACAAAAAGAGGTCTTAAGGAATTTAAGATCATAGTCCAGTATTAAAAAAATACACACATACATAGTATACAAACAAAAACTGTTTTGTTTATAAACAATATATAATTAGCTTGAAATCTATACAATAGAATTTCAGTCATTTGATACAATATAGTACATTCAACACAAACACAATAGGAAAACTAATGAATTATTCATGAATAAACTTTGATCCCCAATCTTTGCTCTGTACACTATAATGGAGTATTTTCAAAAATGTAATATTCTAATGATACATTACCACGGATTTTTTCATGTTGAACGCATCCTCATCATACTCCTCCATTTCATAGCTTGTATTATAATCATCTTCGAGATTTGACTTGGACGAATTGGATGCTTTCGTTCTATTTTTTACCTCAACGACTTTTGCGCCAATTTTATCAGTACAATTGGTACAATTCGTTGAACCGACAAGATTGACCTTTTTCTGGATCGAATTTTGTCTCAATTTGATACCATCAGTACCATTGATTTTCTTCCCGGAGTCATTAATGTAACTATACGAATCTTCTATGACGTTCTCACTGCTATATAGTGAATCGTTTAATGATTTGTTCACCTGTTCTTGAATTTGATGCACTATATTCTTCAAAGTAGTACTACTGAACGTTGAAAGCCTTTTAGTCTTTATTGTTTCGCTGTGCAGATCAATGTTTACGGTGGTTTCAAATAATAAACTATTATCAGTTGCTAAATTACTAACTGCTTCAGTAGTAGAGACTACTGAAGCATCTTCGGTAACAGTACCAGACTCAACGGCCCCAAGTTTCTCATCTGCAGAATAATGATAAGTAGTAACTTCATCTGAATTATCTTGTACATTTGTCGTGCTCGTTTCAATAGCTTCACTTTCAAGATATGTTGTCGTCATTTCAATATCACCATCATAATATGACTTTGTAGTTTCATGATTTTCAATACCTATCCTTGTACTTGTATCGCTCAATACAGTTAGGTCGTCCTTAACTGTTGTAATTTTTTCTGTAGTTAAAACTCTAGAAAAGTCCATGTTTCTGTAACTCTTTTTCTTAATTTTATATATATTTGTGTACGGCGTAGATTCGAAGGCGTTTCTTAACGTTGTACTTTGTAACGTTGGACTTTTTGTGTCATTAGTGGCAGATAGAATGGCATTCATAAGGTTGATTTGAGTCGAAGAGTTCAATTTGAAGTCGATTGTGACGTCGTTATTCGAGCTGGTGTTGTTTTGGTATGCCAAAGCATCAACACTCGATGCCAAGTCCAACGACAAAGCTAGAGTGATTGCCATGATTAATTTGTACCAGTCTATGGCCAAGTGATAGCCCAACTCGTACCTTTTCGATTTTGACGATCTTCTTCGATCCGTGTCCATTTTAATATATTTTCGATCAATTCAATGCATCTGAAATCAATAAATATAAAATATAGATAGTTTAAAATTTAATATAAAAGTATACTACTCGTATTTTTTTACTAAATTTACACATATTCTATACGTTTTTTTTTTGTTTTTGTTTTAATCTATACCAGGAAAGCCTAACAGGTAACCCCAATGCGCCTTCATTGTACATTTGGTACAAGTATTTTAAAGTAAATACATATCAATTAACACCCACAGAGACATCTGTATGTATGTACGTATGTATGGTCAGATTTGTAAATTTGCAGCATTTTTAAACAATTCAGCGAAATTCAGTAAATAAATATCAAATACCTCATATCAATATACCTCCTTATAAAGGAAAGGTCTCTCAGGGCATCTTCGACGTCCGGTTACTTCCCTATTGTTTAGGCATGTACCCATAGATGTATAATACATAGATCCGCCCTCACGCTTTATACTGGTCTCCCTTTTGGCGCATGCAAAATACATGGCGCATGCACACTTTCTCTCAGTAGGTAGTTAGCTTCTAAGTAGGAAAGGTTGATTGCGGAGATCTTGTCGTCACTAACTGTGAGTGGTGCGGGGGGTTTAATTAGCGGAGAAGTGAAAAAAACGACGACCGCTGCGTCGTAGGGAAAAAAACCTTTGTTTTCCCAACTTCCCCGCTAGTTAAACCCCCTGCACCCCTCAGTTAGTGACGGCAAGATCTCCGACCAAAATCACGCGTCAGGGCCCATCTATGTGTATTATATATCTATGCATGTGACCGGATAAGTATTCCCACGACACTCAGTCCCACGCTATCGGTCACTTCTGAGAAATCCATGGGAATGCGACCGAGTGCCGCTACTACGCCAATTCGGTGGCCATTGCTTAGCCTACTTGCATTTAGTCTGCAGATAATCCTCGAGACCAATTAGAACTATCGCACAGTGTCAGGGATGCGCCTCAACCTAATCCGATTGCACTTAACCGGTGGCTCTTTTTAGTATACGCTACAGTTTTATACAAACTACATAAATACATATAAATTAATATCCACAGAGACATCTATGGCTAAATTTGTAAACTTGCAGCATTTTAAACAATTCAGTGAAATTCATATCAATTAACATTAACAGATTCATTAATGGTCAGATTTCTAAATTTGCAGCATTTTATACAATTCAACGCAATTCGATATTGCTGAAAACTCGAGATTTGCGAGAAAATGGGTAAGGTTGCCAATTTGTTTGAACCGTTTAAATGAAAATCAGAAAAATTTGCAAACTCTGATAGGAAACTTGCAAGGTCTGGCCAGCAAAAACCTCTGGGATTTTAACCCGTGACCACTCTGTTCAAAGCATTATATGCTAACCACTAGTTTATTCTCCTGTTATATAGTCTGTTTTTATATATTTTTTTATGAAAACACATACCAGGAAGGCATTACAGGCAACCCCTCTTCGCTTTCCTGGCTAATTACAAATATTGCAGCATTTTTCATTATATACATAAGTAACTGAATTACGAGACACTGAAAAACTCGCATATCACATCACATTAATCAAGCAAATTATTGGAGACATATTGCATATATGTATGTATAGGAAGGGTTTCGGCCAATTTTTACCGGAAACCGTTTCAACAATGAAATCAGAGAAAATTAGCAAACTCTGATAGGAAACGATCAATCTGGAGTCACAAATCCAGGTCTAACCAACAACATACTCTGAAAAATTCATTTTCAATCGAGGCCCTGTCCCTGGGATTGAACCCGGCACCTCACACCGCTAAGCAGAAGCTTAACAACCGAGCTATGCTGCTGGTATTCATATTTATTGATATTTCAATTTTTTCTATATATTGTCTAAATATTTATACGTTGAAGGTTTTTGCTAAAACTTTGCATTAATCGAAAAAGTGCATCATTTAAACCCTTGAATTAATTTAATTATAATTAATTTCCTTTGCTTTGCACCCAATTTTGTATGATACAGTTGAAATGTATGTATCTTCCAGTTGTAATATATTTTGACTAGTTAGAATATATTCCACCTAACCTAGTACCAACTACCATTATAGTTTAAGTGTATTTTCAGTTATTATATTCAGTCTAACCCACGTAAGTTGATTCATATAGCGAATTACGTTCCAACTGATCAAAATATATTACAACTGAAAATACAGTTCAATTATAAGTTGGTACCAGGTAAGATGTAGATGTTAGGTTTTTGTGAAAACGTCATTCGACTAGTAAATTGAGTTGGAAATTTCTTTTTTTTTGTTTTGAACACATTTTTAGAACTATCATAATACGGTAATCATTACGTTTATTCTTAATATCTAGCAAATATTAACTCCGTTGTATTGAATTCTAAAGCATTCGTAAAAACATAAGGGCTGTAAGGCTGTTAAAACTCAACTGTTATTTCACAACTGGCGCACATTGTTGAAAGTATATTTGCACCTGTAGAATAGGGTTACCATTCGTCCCGGATTTTTCCTTTTACTTTTATACGGTTCAAATGGAAAATCTGAAAGAATTTTGTAGTGACGCAGACGTAGAATACAAGCGATTGTTTAGGATATCCAAATACAAGATGACTAGCTCTGCAATTGGAAGAGTGTTACTATTATTTAATCCTTTAAAGTCATATTTTCTTTCAATTGATAGGTGTCCTTAGATTTAAGACATTTATTTTCAAATGAACAGGCTGAACTTTGGCTTCAATTCCTTCAAAAACAAGCATCACGATTCGATAAAAAGAATGGAAGGAGAGAAAAATACAATTGTTGAAATTTCAGAAGAAATTGATGATCTCATTTTTGAATTTAAAGATAGAATCAATTATACATTTATACCACCATGTTTAAAAACTATTTCAATCAATCTAATAATGGTTTATTGAACAAATTATGAATTTTAATACCAATTTGTTTACCTGGTACCAATGCGGCTAACGAAGGAGTATTTTCGATTATCAATAATTTGTGGACAGCAGATAAGTCGCAGATGAATATTGATACCGTAAAAACAATCTTTATAACAAAGTGCAATTTCGAGTATAATACATACCTGCGAAGACTTCAAGCAACAAATAGAAAATTGCGATAAACTTCTTAAAATGTACTTATATCATTGCAAAAAGTTCTTAACTTAAAAATGTCCCGAATTTCACCGCAGAAAAAATGATAACCCTGTTGTGGAGATATAATTTACTAGTTTAATTGTATTAAAATAAGAATGATATATATTACAACTGAAAACACACTTTGCTGTAACATACATACATATATAGCCAGCAGTTTGGCTTAGTGGTAGCGTATATATTTAGCACCACCGAGGTCAAAGGTTCGAGTTCTCGCCACTGCTGGTTAGATTTGGGGGTTTTGTGACTCCAAATCGATCGTTTCTCTATCAGAGTTTGCCAATTTTATCTGATCATTGCTGAAACGGTTCCTGAAAATTGGTATTAGATCTAATCCTGTTGTCACAAAATCTGCCTGTGTATAATTTGTAAAAATTATACACAGTAATCTGAAATCTATAGATATCTCTTTAGACATCTCTATAATTTCGTATTTATTATGTGTATAAAAATTGTATACAAAAAAAATCTAAAAATAATCCATAGATGTCTCTATGATTATTATTTCTGATTAATTGTTATATGCTATATATGTATTCTGATTGTATATGTATGTATTACTGTATTTCTGATTTCTGATTGTTAATGTATTCTGTATTTCGTTAACGTACACCCGTCGCATTGAAGCAAATCTGTAATGGCGAGTGTATATTGATTTGTAACAATCAAATAAAATAAAATAAAATATACACAAACTGATCAAGATATAAACATTTTTCTTTTACTTTGTGATTATTTCAATTCTAGATCAATTATTTAGCTTGATTTATTTCAATGCGGATTTAAGCCCTAATTGCCACACCTAGAGGCCCTGAGAAATGAAACTGGCGTCAATATAAAATTTAAAACCAAGTAATAATATGTTGAATATAACATATGTACATATTACATATGTATGTACATATATCAAAATTCCAACCTTCAAAACTCAATTTTAGAAGGCTAAAACTTTAATGTAACCTATAGAATATCCAATTTTATTTTCGTTTAAGTACCTTTATACCTTTTGAAACCTTCCTACTTTTTAGTACATAATATAATAACTTCTGTTCCCAAAATGGTGTCAGAGTCAACGAGATATTTCTTTTTTAAATAACCAAGACCTTCACAAAGTTATTTCAACCGAAACCAATAATTCCAATGTCGTATCGATTCTTCATTTTCGCATAAAGTGTGCAACGCTATTAATAACATCAACACTTTTCAATTTCACTTTCTGTTTATAGTTCTACATACCTGGTGTCGAAATATTACACATCTACAGATAAATCAAAAAATATCAATAATAATTTGCGGTTATTTTTGCACGAAAAAAAGCGGTTAACCTAGAAAAAAAAATACATAGGCATAACGAAATAAATAAATATCTCGAACAGCAATCCATTCATTCGAGAACCCGTTTTATTGAAATCAGTGCCGCCTACTATCATCGCGAGGATAATAGAATCGTTGCCTAGTGTAATCAAAACACTAACGCACGTGTAACTTATGTAACCTGACATGTAATATGTACATATATACGTATGTAAATTACGAATCGTAGTCGGTTTGTAACGTTTCGATGACTTGAAACTTTGAAATTGTTATAACAATATGCGTGTTGATTGATGCCAAAGGTCAAAATGGTGGCATTAAGTCACGTATAGGTTGCGAAAAGTCTCAAAACATTGTCGATGTGAAGTCTCATCATCTCGTCAAACATTTCTGGTGTTCCATTTAAGGTTCTTTTCACACAATTCGCATCGTGTGCTCGTTGTGCTGTTGCACAAGGCGATAGATTTATCAATATTGTACGTGATTTGTGGTCAAGATAATCGCGTCATTATTGAAAGGTATTCGTACGGTTGAAGGTGAACTTTTTGAACGATTTTGCAAATGGCAAATGATTGACAGATGCTTTTCAAAGCTCGTTTCATCTTTGAATGAGTTCAAGAGCCTTTTGTTGACGTATGTATTACATTCTAACCACCACCAAGGACTAGAACTTCTACTATTCAACAAAAAGCTTATGAAATATGTGTGTATATATTATTAAAAACCTTGAGAGGGCTGGACACCAGCGCCTTGTCCATACAAACGTATTACACTTCTCCCTTCCTCAATTATGGCACTAGAGAAATTATTTTTTAATATGCTATGGATATCTACCATTGTTTTATTTTTTTGATTAGTTATTTTTTATAGGAGCTAGGAGCCGCCAAACATCTATAAAATCGCCTCTTTTTTATACCCACGAAAAGAGTCCAGCGTGCTTATTTAACGGTCGATTTAAAAAAAAATACGCGCATAGTATACGCAACTGTCGCATTCACTCAATATATAATATATATATTGATATATATTGTCGCATTCACTCAATATATATATCGAAGAAAGGACCGGCAACAAAATTAAGGTTTCGGGTGTACAGCCCTCTTAAGAGGGCTGTACACCCGAAACCTTATTTTCCGGTATTTTTGCAATCCCTAGTTACAATTTATAATATTATGTAGTTTCATCAATTGGGGATTTCGGTCTTGCTACTCCATCTTGAGCAGTCTAGAGCTTCCAATCCTTTTATTACATACCTCATTTACGTTTCACTTATTACCCCTTGTCTTCTCGCTTGCTTTTCAACTCGCTTGTTAGAAGTAAGCTAGAGTATAATGCAATTGTGTGGAATCCGCATGAAGCAAACTACTCTCTTATTATCGAAAAAGTGCAAAAAGCATTTCTTCGTTTTCTTTATAAGAAAGAGTATGGGTACTACCCATATCTCTATCCCACTCCTTTCCTTTTGGGCATGCTTGGGTATAATTCCCTTGAACTTCGGAGAAACTTCTCGTTAATTCGTTTCGTTCTCCAGCTATTGCGTGGTAATACGTCATGCCCATTGTTGCTGGAACAGTTGGGACTTTATGTCCCTAATAATTATGTGCGTGGTAGACATCATCATTAGATGGTTGTACCTGCTGCTCGCACAGTTCTTTTTCGAATGGCTCCTATTCCAAGAGCTATTCGACTTCTCAATGAAATCGTTGCTGCTGTCCCTGAATGTGATATGTTCCACCTTGGGGAGCGTAGATTATCGGATATTATTTTAACATATTTATCTGGTAACCTGCGCTCATCATTACTTTCTTAATTTGAATGTGATGTATGAGTGGAATCTTAATCTACTCTCTTCCATTTGGGCCTCACTGTGATTTTATTTTTTATTCATATTTTGTTTTATTTTATTTTATTTTTTCTTTCTCCTTTGTACATTTTTATATACTATTTCAATTTTGTTCAGTGTTAACATAGAATGGGATTTATGGATTTTATTTTTGATTTTTACACTTTTGTTATTTTTCTCTCTGAATGATGTATTATTTTCCTTTTGTTACTTTTTTTTATTATTTTATTTTACCATGTTTTCTGCTTTTGCTTTTTTCCTTTATTTACAGTTTACTTGTTTTTATATCATGTTTTTATATCTTTTTCAAATGTGGGCCATTGTGGCGCATTAGGTTCTTCCTGTAATGCCACAATGGTCCAAAACTATTAAATAAATAAATAAATAAATAAATTAGTATTTCATACCTCCTTTACGTTTTACTTACGATTACAATTCAGGAAAAAGTTTGCCTCTTATCCGATCGTTTTCATACTTTGCCATATTGCTCATTTTGGTCATCAATATAAGTAAATGGAACCTCCGCTATTACGATGGTGCAAAAATATCGTGTAAGACGCGTTTGAAATTTGAATTTCTGAAAAGTGACTGACGTCTATCCAGTTTGTAGTTTTAAACATAGATGGCGGTAGTAAAATAAAATTATTGGTATTTTTATTCAAAATAATAATTTTATATAAAAATTATAGAAGGTATGTATTTAAAAAACTTTTTTTTATTTCAATCTTAATTCCATCTTACTTACATATTTGCATGAAATGTATTTTTATCTCCTTACCTACATTGAATTAAGAATGTGACACAATAGTAGGATACTCACTAATTGTTCCTGTTGTTGCTTACTATTTTTTACTAAATTGCCAATTGTTTATTACTAATCGATAAGGTGGCTTCAAATACAAAAATATCAGGTACAAAAAAAGCACGAATAAAATTATTATCAATTACTTCGATGCAATTCGCCAATAAAATATTGTCCCCGACACACTAAATATAATAAAATTTCAATAAAACAGACATGTAATTAATTTCATGGGGACAATGTTTTTTTGCATAATTCAACTGTTACGAAATCGTCTGAAACAAATTACCGGAAGTGATACGCTAATCGTATTACTTTAACATGCGCGCATTACAAATTAAAAAAAAGGGAAAATCGTCTCTTTACAAAATGTTGCGACAATACGCATATCAAACGCTATGCAAAATCGTAGAAAATAAAAAAAAATAAAAATGAACGAAATTTATCGCTGTAATGGATGATAAATGCCAATTTTTTTAACAAACATTTAGGTCAATGACCTGACATTAAAATGAACCATTGCTTATGGCCGACTTGTGACCGAGTCTTTTCCAAACACACATCAATATATTCACAATTCGAAGGTCGAAAGCTCGGAATTGTTTATAAGCAATGCAACCATTCTATTATTGCATTATTGCAAAGGTGACCAGGTGTCTATAAAATGAATTTATTAACATCGTCCAATTCAGTCGTGCGTATATTGCCAATTTTTAAAAGCATGTTGGCACAACTGTCAAATGTCAGATGAGCAAATGAGCGCGGGCCATTGTTTAAACAGCGCGAGTTTCGGCCATGTGTCAAAATGAATAAAGGGGAAGTACATACGTAATTTCGTAATTTCGTTCAAATAAATAGCAAACACAATGCGAAATCGGGGCAGTGCATCGATGTTTCATTATTACAGAATTGTACAGAGGAAGGTGAAATTGTTAACATGCATTATTTAAACCAGTTACCCACTCGTTCACGGGTCACTTCCTGCTTCCTCGCCTAGCGAGAGAGAAACTTTTGCATTGAATTGTATTTGTGATTTTTATTTTTAATCGCAATTAAAAAAAAAATAGTTATGATTTATATGATGTAACGCACTACAATAATTTGCCAATAAAAAACAAAAATTCCCCTTTTCCTAAATGTCGTCTCAAAAAAATAACTCTGGATACTTCTATTTACGAGAACAAATTTGTTCATGTCATATCAGTCGCACTTAATATCGCTATTATGTGTGTCTGCGTGTCTGTCTAGCCGTACTATACATAATAGTCGATTCGATTCGAAATACATAATTACAGCTAAAACAATGCAAACAAAACGAATGAATATAATAACAAAGAAAAAAACTTTTATAAAAACTTTTAACCAGCAGCATAGCTCGGACGTTAAGCTTCTGCTTACCGTCAAGAAGGTGCCGGGTTCTATCCCTGAATGAAAATGAATTTTTCAGAGTATGCTGTTGGTCAGACCTGGATTTGTGACTCCAGGTTGATCGTTTCCTATCAGAGTTTGCCAATTTTCTCTGATTTCATTGTTGAAACGGTTCCCGGAAAAAAGAATTGGCTAAAAACCCTTCCTACCTACTATGTCACCACTATTTGAAATTTGATGGATGTACAATAAAAATTTATGTACAATTCATAGATGTCTCGTTGATTTGCGAGTTTTTTCAGTGTCTCGCAATTCAACGACTTATAATAAAAAAAATGCTGCATTTGTATTTGTAATTGGCCAGGAAGGCGCATTGGGATTTACCTGTAAGGCCTTCCTGGTATATATGTAAAATAAAAAAAAATAAAAATAAAAAATAAAAATATATACTGTTTGCTACCAATGTTTCCTCTAAGCTTATAGACGGCTATAAGCTATACATACATATGTACGACTATACATACATATTTATTTATTTATTTATTTTTAAACAGACCATTGTGGCATAACAGGAATTCCTAAAGCGCCACAATGGTCAAAAAATATAACACAAAAAAGAAAAAAAACAAAATAACAATTAAACATGAACATAAATACATCCATACATAAACATAAAAAATATCATTTAATAATAACAGATAAAGTAAAAATATCAAATAAAATATAGCATAAGGAATGCCTTGCACCTACAGCCAGTTTCAATAAATATGTAAGAAACAACTACAAATACAAAACATCCCTGTAAGGCCCAAATGGAAGAGAGTTAATCAAAATTTCACTCATAAATCACAATCAATCATGAAAACAATGATGAGCGCAGACTACCAGATAAATGGGTTAGAGTAATTTCCGACAATTTACGCTCACTAAGGTGGAAAATATCACATTCAGTCTCGGCAGCAACGATTTCATTAAGAAGTCGGATAGCTCTTGGAATAGGAGCCATTCGAAAAAGGACTGTGCGGGCAGGAGGTATGTATATACGCACATATGTATGTACGGCAACTATATGTACATACATATGTACGTCACAGGTAAAACAATGCCAACAAAACGTACGAATATAATAACAAAAGAAAAAAACTTCTATAAATACTGCTTGCTACCAATGTTTTCTTTAGGCAAGTAAGTCTCTAAGCATTTAGCACCATCTATTGAAAATTTATTTAATTAATTTTTCTATTGTTGTTTTATATTGTTTATATGTAGGTGGGTATGTAGTTTTTACCTTTATTTCATAGTAAACAGATAGTTGAAAAAAAATTCAACCACGTGCGGATCGAACACAGGACCGACACATTTCTTTTAATTTTTTTTTATTTAATAACATAATTGGCCAATACCCATGCGATGATATTACATCGGACACAACACTAATATATTCATAAAATTGTTTTTCTTCCACAACTATGTACAATGAAACATAAAAATTCGATTTTCTCTAAATTTTCCTAGATCTACACTAATATTTTACTCAAGGAAAAATTTGTTTCATAGAATTACCTTGTAAATTATTATGCAAATTTTCATAATTCAACTTTTAATGTCTTCAAACAGAATGAGTATTATTAAACGATCGTTGCATCAACGACGTTGACAATAAAGTAAATGACAAACAAATAAAAAACGATAATCATATGTTGAAACGTCAAGACATCCAACTGACCATGACATTATCATGCCAAAAATGAAAACGTAAACAAAACATCATACAAACATGTCTTCACATCAATTTACATACACTGTACTAATTTTTTTTAAATTATCGTCAATTTTGTCCGATTTGTTTTGATTTCACACAAAAGCCTTGAAATGCATATTTTTTTAACACTTTCTTACCAAACATTTTTTTACTGTCGTTTCAGTATGACATCTATTCCGACTTGTGCAACATTTTCCAGACGAAATTACATGCAAATTGACTCGTCTTTATTTTATGTCTTTAATATACATAAATGCTAATTGGAAAAGACTTCGATAATGGTTTGATGTAGTTTATTGAAATGTAAAATTTGCACGTGGTGGTTCAGCGGAGCGTACGGAACACAAGTTGTCCGTACGCCGTCTGCCCGAACTCTGTCGACCGTCGCGTATTTCCGCTTGGGCCGACACTAATGCCAACTCGTCAATAATGCCAATCGACAATCAGTTAATAAGACTGTTTGCCACACGTCATTACAAAAGTCGGAACATAGTCCCACATAGGAAAACTGTTGAACAATACAGTTATTCTACAGAGTTACAGCATTACTGACGAGTCGTTTACAATAAATCATAGCTCTTAAAATAATTAAATAGAGGGTGAATAATGAAACCTTTGCCTCATCCAGTGTGAGGATAAAATCAATTTATTGGTTCAGTAATATTTCAACTTATAGGTATACCTCTGGTGAATGTTGTTTCTATTTACATTAAAATTTTTGAAATCTCCTTTGAAGCTGTGAATAAGCATTACAAGATAAGTTTACTTTAAAGAAGAGAGAGTGGACTGTATATGGTTTAAAACTTAAGCATTCCTCATCTTGATGTTAACTTAGACAATACAATGTTGACACTGTTACAGTTGTCAAGACAGATCAGCTATTACCGATCAACTAAACTTGATTAGTGAGTGTAATGCTCCTAAGTTAACTTGATTTCATCAACAAGTAGCACAAACATTGCTAAATTAAAAGTAAATTGGAAAGTCATTCATTCATTCCTACAAGCAGGAAATGAAGGCGAACTATGATTATAGATGTCTCTACGTTAAACATCGAAATGTTCAGTATTATAATATTTACTTATTCTATGATTCACATAAATACTATAAACAGTAAGAGTTAACTTATGTTTTCATAACAAGAAACATAAGACCTGCGGATGACTCCCGGCAGGTTATAATTAAGTAGACATGAAATAATTTAAGATGCTCCATTAAGTGTGGCTTGGAGACTAACATTAACAAATCATGAATCTAATTTTAACTGTCAAATTTGAACAGTTTATTTTAAACTCGGATATAATCCTTCCGAGTGATGACATGAGACAAGTCTTATATTATAAAGACAAAATGATTAAATTAAATTCGGAGATATATATTGCCGAATGTTAAAATGAAAATAGCTTAAATTATACACACAACACAATTAAAGTGAATTACGGAGTACTACTATTAACATTGAATGATTTAAACTCATGATTACATCTAATAAGTAATATGAGTTGGGGGTAGTGTCTTCGGGTTAAACTAAGCTACCGAAGTTGACGGAATTGAAGCTGCTGTTTCTCCTCCCTCTTGCTGATCTTCCTTCCTGTCAAGTGGTCCTTGTGGTAGAATCGGCAATGGCGCCACTAGATGACTGGACCGACGAAACTCTCCGCTGGCAGTAAAGACGTCGACGACTCGAACTCTGCCATCTGGTCCGGGATACAATTTAGTGACTCGACCCAAGACCCATCGGGTTGGCAGCATGTGTTCCTCCTTTAACAGGACCATTTGACCCACACTCAGATTGTTGCTCGAGTCCTTCTTCCATTTGTGTCGTAACTGCAAAGAATGTAAATATTCCGCCGACCAACGTTTCCAAAATGCTGCTGTGGTCAATTGTATCTGAAGCAGATTGGCATGGACATTAGTGTTATATTTAACCTCCATTGGAGGAGCGAGTAAGGATCTGCCAATTAAGAAATGTCCAGGTGTGAGGGGTAAAAGGTCTAGTGGATCCGAAGACAAGGGACTAAGAGGACGGGAATTCATGCAAGCTTCTATTTGAGTCAATACCGTACAAAATGATTCGAAATTTAAGGTGGTGGCCTTTAACACCTTGTTTAAATGAATCTTCATGGATTTAACCGCTGCTTCCCACAGCCCTCCCATGTGAGGCGCCCTTGGCGGGTTAAACTTCCAACGAATCCCTTCGGAGGCTACATACCGTAGTAGCTTCTCCTCATGAGGACGTTCGTAAATTAATTTTACTAAATTAACGAGTTCACGACTTGCACCGACAAAATTAGTAGCATTGTCGGAATATATCGTATTGGGCCTGCCACGTCTGGCTACGAATCTTCTTAAACAATTTAAGAAATTTGAACTCGTTAAGTCTCCGACAAGTTCCAAGTGAACTGCCTTACTGGAAAAACACACAAAGACACAAACGTAACCCTTAATTATCTTAGAATTCTTATTGCAACCACTCTTCACAGGAAAAGGTCCTGCGAAATCTATCCCCACATGACTGAAAGGAAAATTCGCAGTGGTACGTTCAAGCGGGAGTAATCCCATTAATCTATTGTGTGACAGTGGTTTATTTCTGAAACAAATGACACATGAACGCACCACTCCTTTGACAGTATTATGTCCGGCCAATGGCCAATAGGTCTGCCGCAATAACGACAGTAAGGCTTGAGTACCCAAGTGAATATATTTCAAGTGTGCATCTCGGACAATCATGTGTGTAAGTTTATGCTTATTTGACAAGATAATGGGTGACGTTGATAGAGTTGTTCCCAGAGGAAGTCTACTTCCAACACAAATTAAATTCTCGTGGAATAGAGGGGACAATTTAGCTAATTTACTGCTACTGGGAATTGGATGTCCCTTGCTCAGCAAACGATATTCCAATGGAAATGATTCCATTTGCGATAACCTTATCAAATTATTTAAAGCATATTTTAATTCTAAAGCGGACGGTTCGTTATTTTCTTTAACGTTTAATTGTTTATTCCTTAGTGGCCGACGAACATATGATAAAACTCGAAGGAGTCTTGGAAGATGAGAATGTTTATCTATCCAATTATTTTCCCTCACAAGGGTAGCGTTAGTGACTACCCTTCTCTCTGGAAGATCTATTGTGATCTCAGGAGGTCTTCGAGGCCATCGTGATTCGTCTAATTTCAACCAACTAGGGCCGTCCCACCATAACGAATTATGATTTAATTCTGATGGTTGAGTCCCTCGAGAAATTAAATCTGCTGGATTGTCTGTAGAGGAGACATGGTACCACTCAATGGGTTGAGATATTGATTGGATTTCGGCCACTCGATTGGCAACGAAGGTGGTCCATTTACATGACTCTCCTCTAATCCAATGCAATGCGACGGTTGAATCCGTCCAATAATATTTTTCATTAATATGAATTGTTAATTGGTCTATTGTTGACTTCATTAACTTTGATAATAACATAGCGGAGCACAGCTCTAAACGCGGAATAGTTACAAAACTGAGCGGAGCGACTCTCGAACGAGAACACACAAGATGACATTTGGAATTTCCCAATTGATCAGTACATTTTACATAAATACAAGCACCATAAGCTTTCTCGGATGCGTCACAAAATCCGTGTGCCTGTATATTAATGACATTATTTAGTATTATCAATCTAGGAATTTTATAAAGTTTCATGACTGTATTGGATAATTGACAATCTTTCCATTTTTTGAAGATTGTCTGAGGAATGAATTCATCCCAACCAATGGTTTGTTGCCAGACAGATTGCATTAATATCTTATAATTAATTAACAATGGAGATAATAGTCCTAATGGGTCGAAGATCTGACTAATTACTGATAAAAAGTTTCTTTTTGTTATATTTTCAGTCTCGACTTCGGTTTGAACCTTAAATACAAAAACGTCTTCCCGCGGTTTCCAAAATAAACCTAAAGTTTTGTGTGATTCGTTAGAGAAGTTAAAATCTGAACAATCGTCAGCTTTAACATCCGTGATTATATCGGAGTTGTTCGATGTCCATTTGCTTAAGGGCATACCGGCTGATAATAATATGGTTTCCAGTTGAACCTTTAATAATTTACCAGCTTCAATAGTATTAGTTCCCGTGAGCAAATCATCAACATAAAAATCACGTTCGATCACTTTACTAGCGATGGGATATTTGTTTCTATTCTCCTCTGCTAACTGATTTAGACATCTAGTAGCTAAAAATGGGGCTGAAGCAGTTCCGAATGTTACTGTATTAAGCTTGTAATGCTTGAATTTACTCTGGGGATCTGTTCGCCAAATGATTCGTTGTACATTTTTATTTTTCTCTGCTATTTGAATCTGTCGGTACATCTGCTTAATATCCGCAGTAATCACGTATTTATGGAGTCGAAAGTTGAGTAGTAAACTTAACAAATCTGATTGGACATTAGGTCCCACCATCAAAATATTATTTAGTGAGATATTAGACGTTGTCTTTGCGGACGCATCAAAAACTACACGATATTTAGTGGTAAGGCTAGACTCCTTAACCACGACGTGATGAGGTAAATAACAATGAACCTCATGTGCCTCCGGAGGTTCACACTCTGACATATGTCCTAAATTTATGTACTCTTCTAAAACTTTATTGTATTCCATTTTTAAATTATTATTGGCTAAAAAACGTCTTTCCAAAGTTTTGTGTCTTTTCTCCGCAATGTGCAATGAACTTCCTAATACTACCGGGGAATTTTTATATGGTAAAGCTACACAAAATCTACCGTTTTTATCTCGTGATGTGTGTGCTTGGAAATGTTCCTCACATCTTTTCTCCTCAAGAGATTGATGTTTTACCATAGGAACCTGGTCGATCATCCAAAAGTTTTGAATGTGACTGTCTAATTGACTTAAGCCTATGTGGCTCTTCCCTGGAGCATTATTTACTTCGGGATATGGACCAACTATTGTCCATCCGAATTCGGTATCCTTTAAGATAGGCATACCTTTTCCTAACTGGATGGTTCCTGCTTTCATAGCATGAACGCAAATCTCGGCGCCGAGCAATAAATCGATTGGCGTCGGTTTATTCCAAAGGGGATCTGATAACTTGATTCCCGCTGGTATTGAAATTAACTGTTGATCCAGTTTCACAGTTGGAATTTCGCCAGTAATTTCTGGTAATACCAAACACAACACTTTGGTTGAGTAATTAGTGGTTGAAGACCTTATGGTCACCTTGGTGATGTGACGAATGCTACTTTCTTGATTAGCGATACCTACAATTTTTTGAGAGATTTTCTCTAATTTGAAGTTATTCTTCTTAGCGAAAGATGTGGTAACATAGTTGACTTGTGAGCCGGAATCTAATAATGTGCGACCCTTAACGACCGTTCCATTGGACGTTATAATGTCCACTTGTACCGTCGGTAAAATTATCTCCCTTTGAGAGAAATGAGTAGAATGAGCATTAATTGACTTCCTTCCCGTATTATTGGAACTAAATGTATCGTCCTGATGCAACAAAGTGTGATGGTTTTGTTTGCACCTTAAGCAATTATAGTTAGATTTGCAATTTGTTATCTTATGCGATGAATTTAAACATTTAAAACACATGTTATTAGATTTAACGAATTCATTTCTTTCCAAACTGGATTTTGCTTTGAATTTATCACATTTGCCTATGAAATGATTATTTCGACAAAATGCACATGCGTTTACCTTACTTGATGGGTTTTTATTCGCGACATGAGTTCTCCTGATTCGTTGACGGTTATGAGGGAATTCTTTCACCGTAATTACAGATGCAGTAGATTGTAATACGTTACATCTATTCTGCAGAAACGTTTCTAACTTCTCGTACGGTGGCATTTCTCTGTCAACCAGAGATGTTTCCCAGTCCTTTAATAAACTAAATGGTAATTTCCTTAGAACTAAACATGTTACCCATGGATCTAAAATTTCTCTCGCGTAACCCAATGATTCAATGTTTTTAATACACACCGTTACCTTATTTAATAGATCTCTCAATTCGATATGTGATTCCTTTGTGATTAATTTTAAATCACAAAGTGAGTTGATCCTAGTTTTAAGATTAAGTCTTGGTAAATTGTATTGCTTGTCTAAAATACTCCACGTTATTTCATAATTGTCTGAGCTAATATCTAACCCTGATACAGCTGCTAAAGCGGGACCGAGTAATGATTGATGCAAATATAGTAATTTCGTGACATTCGAATATTCCGTTTTGTTTCCTATTATATTCTTAAAAGCTTGTTGAAACGATTTCCATTCAGATGGATCTCCCTGAAATGTGGGAATGGTTAACGTCGGTAACTTATCTCTAGCAAATTTAATTGTTGCTTGCTCTACCTTTAGTTTACTATCTTGAAAGGATTGGCAATCTAATGCTGCTTTAAGATTTTTAACTGTTATTGTAATTGCATCGTACTCTTCGTCTATTTTGGCCGCTTTCGATATGTCTGTAAGGTTATCTAAATACTCGTAATGGAGTTTTCGGACATAATCGTATGCTTCTTTAATGGTTTGATACTGTCCTTCATCTAATTCGGAGGATTTATCTATTTTTCCTTTTAGTCTTTGTACCGCGCCTGAATACCTTAATTCTATTGACGTCATTATGACTTCTACTTTATTTTCCTTCGCTAATATTTCTATCGATTGAGTCTGACTTCGAGTCTGATGTATTCTAGAGCTTGACCTGTCTCTAATAGGTTCTACGTCCCTAGTTGGATTTCGACCTTTATGCGACTTGGAAGTCGAAGCTTCTATTTCCTCGTTTTCAGCACTTGACATTTGTTTCAGAAAGTTGCACTATTTCGTCTCATAAATACAGTTGTTCTCTACTATAGCTGTCAATTGAACTATTCGTAGAGATAAGGTAATAATATTCAATGATTAACCGTGAATCTTAATATTCTACTTTAACTATTATCACCAGAATCTATCCAACATATTTTGGAAGAAATTACAACCCTAAATTGGTGGGTGCTTGATTTAAACCACTTTGGGGCTACAAGTCTTGTGATTTATTTTAAATCACCACTGTTTCATCACACATTATGAAACAAAGAGATCTACCGATGTATGAATATGCCGGTATGTACTTGATTTAATCCACTTTGGGGCTACAAGTGTAATTCCACATTTATCGTGGAAGGGGGGGGGGGGAGGGTGTTTCTACACACATTAAGAAACAAAGATCTACCGATATGCATATACCGGTATGTACTTGGTTTAAGCCACTTTGGGGCTACAAGTATAATTCCACATTTATCGTGGAAGGGGGGGGGGGGGAGGAGGGTGTTTCTACACACATTAAGAAACAAAGATCTACCGATATGAATATACCGGTATGTACTTGGTTTAAGCCACTTTGGGGCTACAAGTATAATTCCACATTTATCGTGGAAGGGGGGGGGGGGGGAGGGTGTTTCTACACACATTAAGAAACAAAGATCTACCGATATGAATATACCGGTATGTACTTGGTTTAAGCCACTTTGGGGCTACAAGTATAATTCCCCACGTGCTTTGCTAATTTTACACTACATCTGATTTTACACTTTTAATACGAAATTCGATGCGACCGATGAAACATTCCTTCGTAGCGCGATATTATTTTATACAATCGCGTTAATTAATTGTTATACTTTAAAACATATTTTAAAAACTGACCTACCCACATGATTGCCTTTTGAACAGATTGCCTGAGATTGAATACATTCACTTACTTGAATATCCTTTACGATGTTTATGTGATCGTTCCGATAATTTTGGATTACCTCTGTGTCCCATGCGTCTTTGTAGGTTATGTTTTTATTTATATATTTTCTGCGTCAATCACGCGGTCATGTACCTCTGTACATCAATCAATATATTGCTGAAATAGAAGCAAACATGTTATTAGTATTGGAAAGGTATGGATAGTAACAAAGGAACGATACCGATTTCTTAATTGACATCCATTTTTTCTCGACCACGTTTTTTCCTATTGGTTTGTCCGTTTGGTGTTGTGGCCTAGGTTACTGGTATCCGGTTCGAAGGACCATCATGGAAAAGACTTCGATAATGGTTTGATGTAGTTTATTGAAATGTAAAATTTGCACGTGGTGGTTCAGCGGAGCGTACGGAACACAAGTTGTCCGTACGCCGTCTGCCCGAACTCTGTCGACCGTCGCGTATTTCCGCTTGGGCCGACACTAATGCCAACTCGTCAATAATGCCAATCGACAATCAGTTAATAAGACTGTTTGCCACACGTCATTACAAAAGTCGGAACACTAATCAATAAACGACATGCTATGATGTAAGAATTATAAATGAGAGACATCAACGCGTGCAATAATTTTAATAAAAAAATCATCACCGTCTACCAGAGGCTTGAACAAGTGGATCAAATCTACGAAACGAATACGAAAGATCGTAAGCGACAAATTAAATTGTGATCTAATTAAAGTACACTTGTTACACACTTAACAGTGAAAGCAAATCGGTGTCAAGGCGGATAGCCGTTCCGGTTTCGATCGTTAAACACCAGAATCTTTTTTTTTATCTCAAAAATGCAATCGGATGTTAAATATATTGAAAACATGAGTGTGTGGACCGGTTCATGCTATAAACGCATCTTTATATGAAGGTCACCAATGTCAAACTGGTATAAATACATATGAAAACATCCGAAAAACAGTTAAACTTTGGCGCCATGTTAATACACCGAAAAACCTGTTGGATTCTGAGTCGTGTTGTGGTCAGGATGATTTTGTATCGGTTGTTATTTTTTGTCTAGATCTCTATGTACTATTACACTGTTCGACACGAAAAATGGTTCAGAGATGCGATATGACTTTTCTTATAGATCCATGCCCAGTAAATACGAATCTGGTAATAAAAAATGTTGATTGGCTCGAGATTCGGAGATATATGTGTTTTTTAAATCGCGCGATTTTTCTATATCTTCGTGTTGTTCGGTCGATGTCTCAAAATCTGTCAATTTTCTGTTCAAAATGAATATTGAAATCGGGTATTTTATCTTTGATTTGTAGTACATTTTAGCTTTCAAATCTGTCTAAGTAGTCGTCCAGTTTAAATCAAAAGTCAAAAGTACGTATTTTCACTTGGGATTTTTTCCCACTGTTAATACTGTTTTATATTGAGTTTTTTCTATTGAAACATGTTTATTGGGATAGTGTTCTGGCCACACTATTTTTTGTTTTCGTTTAAAAGGGTTAATTGGAAGTGTGTTGAATTTTAAATCGGACAAATTGCGAGCTAAAAGCAATCATTTGTCGAACAGTGTTATTCGTATCAGAATTCGTGTGCGAAATGTCCGGAAGACAAAATCTAGTAATCGGTGACATTAATAAGCAATTAGTCGATGGTCGTATAAGCGTTTAAAGGTCATCTTCGGCCAAAATGCAAGGTTGCGAGTTGCAAAATGCAATTGCAGCGTTAATTGGAAATTAATGTGTTGCATTCGATATCATCTAGATTTGAATTCATAATTAGTGTATATTATCGTTAAAATAAAATTGAATTTGCTTATATATTATGAGTCATGAAAACCAAAAATATTCTGCGTATACACCATGAAGAACTATTCTAGAACTAGTTTTTTTTTAATTTGTGCATTTTTTACATATTTATACTTCACTTACGATTACAATTCAGGAAAAAATTTGCCTCTTATCCGATCGTTTTAATACTTTGTCATATTGCTCATTTTAGTCATCAATATAAGTAAATGTATCCTCCGCCATTACGATGGAGAAAAAATATCGTTTTAGACGCGTTTGAAATTTGAATTTCTGAAAAGTGCCTTGTTTTTTATTTTAAACATAGATGGCGGTAGTAAAATAAAATTATTGATATTTTTATTCAAAATTATAATTTTATTTTAAATTGTGCGTTTTGGCATATTTTTATCAAAATATACACACACAGTTTTGATTTAATTCTATCAATAAGCAATAAATTATATCCCATATTTGGGATGGGTGCACCTCACGGCGTCCTCTTGTTCCTGTTGTATCCTTCTTGCGCAAATTAAGTGAGGATGTACGTGAGTATGTACCGTTTACCATGCATCCTTTTTTTTTGATCTTTCGACTTAAGATCTTTCGATTTTCGATCTTTGCCTTCCGATATTTGGTTTTTCGTGCATTTCTAATTCGTTCCTTTGGGGTAGACCCATTTGGGATACACCGTATTTGGGATACATTCCCATATTTGGGATACACCGTTATCGATCACTGTCAAGCAACAATACAATTTTACCGAAAATGGTCCAAAGGATCGTTTTTGTATAGATCACTGTCAAGCAAGGATAAATACTACCATACAATTTCAACAAAATAGGTCGAAAGTGTGGTTTTGAGACGACGCGTTCCACCGCGTGCCATGCATGCGTGCCATGAACGTTATCTTTTTTCCATTTGTTTAAAACTATCTAAAAAAAACCACGTGCTATATGCACAGCTGTGTGATTTCGCCCTAATGTGAATCTTCAAACGAATTACAATATACATATGTATGTAGTATAGGGCGGGTGATAGGTTTCGACCGATTCCCGGCCTATGGAAATACTGTTTGTGTTTGTAAGAGGATCGTTTATTAATGTTCAGTTGTTACAATGGTAATTGAATGTACGAAGAAGTTGAGCTTCGGAGAAGTGAGCTGTCTGAACTCCAGAGGTTCACTCTGACATCTGGAGCTGCTGCGTCGGTTTATATATACAGATGTCTTTGTCTTCAGGACAAGTGTTTTATCCATATGTTGACCTGTTTTCGAGACACGTGTTTTATCCGTGTGTTGACCTGTTTTCGAGACACGTGTTTTATCCGTGTGTTGACCTGTTTTCGAGACACGTGTTTTATCCGTATGTTAACCTCAGCTCTGGGCATCGTTTGATTTATAGCTATGGCATCAGCGCCAGGACGTCGTTCATTTAAGAATGCGGTCACTGCAGGTACAATGTATCCTTACAAGTGTGCCGTGTGCAGACGTCTTTGTCTTCAGGACACATGTTGCAGTTGCATGATGACATCATCGTTGGGTTTCTATCGTTTGACGATCGAGCGTTGAACTCTTTCTTCTAGAATAGTAAAAGGGAACGTTGCCCTCGAGTTCTGCATGTTTGTACAGGAGCGATGATGATGCCATCGTGAGACTTGTGTATTGTTGTGAAATGTATAAGATCACTGGTTTTGATTCGGAATAGCACAAGTTGTGCTATACTCCTACAGTAGTATTCCAACCCTCTGAAAAGTCAATTCTTTCTGTTTCTATCACATAATTTTAAAATTTGGTTTTTGGTCTTTTGATTTCCTAATTTGTCTCATATTTTGGCCAAATACGAATTCTTCTCAAAAATACAAACTACTACATAATTTTCCAATTTCTATCAAAGGTTTTCATCTCGTGTATTAAAATCTTACGATTGTGGACCTTCCACTCTTAATTTTTTAAAAAAGGAAACGAATATAAATATACATCCTATTCTCAACATGGTGCTTGAAAGAGAAAATACTCCAGTAGTTTCCCATTGCCTTTTAGATCGTCGATTGGTTTAAAAAGATAGGTATTTTATGTATTTACGAACTGTCAGTTAGAAAGTGGAATGAAATAAGCGAATTCTATACTACGAGTTGTAAATTCGGCCAATTGTTTTTCGTAATAACGCTATCATATACACACAAATTTTATATTACATAAATGCTGCAATATTTGAGTTCTCATATACATGCACATATGTATAAATCTATACATAAAAGCGTCAAGTATTTGCGTTCATAATAAGTTTACTTAATAATTTTATTACTAACGCCACTTACCTACTCGATTCCATTGAGAGACAAGAGGCAGGCAATATTTACAATTCCTAGCTCCTATTTCCACGTCTATTTTCCAATTTCGCAAGTGCTCGGACACAAAAGCAAATAAATTTACTTGTAAAAGATAATTTTTCATCACATGCGAGTGCATCACTCGACGACAACTTTTGCATCATCGCACCGTTCAAACAAACGTCGACCTAATCAACAAAGAGCGCTGTCAATTTCTAATTTTGTTTTTTTTTTTTACAAAAAGCGCCAGTAAATACAATACATAGTAAACGCTCTCAATAACCATATATTTCACTTTTGTTTGGTTATGCAAACTGTACAGAAGTATTTGTAAAAATAGTGTTGTTAACGCTCGTACGAGCAAACCGTCACGAGTGGGTTGATATTCATGCATATACTACACATTTCGAAATTCAGATATATGTATATGTACATACATATAAATATAATATGTAACTTGAACGTGTGAAAAGATGCTACCATACAATGTAAAATTCGTTTCATTATAAACTGGCAAAAGAAACCGGATTCGACAAATTCCTCAATTTCTAATAGGGACAATTTAAATGATCACTTTCATAAAAATTGTTCGAGTTAAAAAAAAATATTATATCATTTAAAATTATAAATTGACAATTAAAATATAATTTTTCATATATGTACATATAAAAAACAGCAATAGAAAAAATAAAATAAATAATTACATTATTGAGGAAAAGAACATTTAAAAAGTATTATACTCCTTTAATATAATATTTGTGCACTTAAAAAAATAACAGAAGCAATAAGACTTAAAACCACTAAATAAATAAAAAATAAAAAAAAAACTTGATCATTTGAAAAATTACAAATCCTAGTAGCTTATCAAATGAGGGCATAAATGAATGAAATGCGCATTAACGCTGTGCATTAAAGATCTAGCATATATGTAGGATCGGCAACGTCTCAACCAGCAACCGTCCCAGTTGGCCTACTCTGTATATGTACCTAATTGGTGTTTAATCATGCTAACTTGCGAGTTAACAATTTGTGAATAAAACTGCAAATTTGTTGTAGTTGAAATCATGGAAGTTTTTCATTTCTACCTTTAACTACGCACTTTTTAATTGTTAAACGATCGAAACATTTTTTAGTTATTTATTAACTGCGCAATTTCTTTTATAATATTCTAATGCGCAAATGATCCGTTCTAAGGAACAAAGTTTTTTTTTCAATGCACCGTAAATTGTACCAATTTGTAATTATCGAGATTTAATTGTGTTGAATTTTAACTATTAACCACACTAGAGCGCCATATTTCATATGATAACAATCCCTATGTTTTCAAAAGTGTTATAGGAGCGTAAATAAAAATAATAAATAACGGTATTGTTGTAAGCATGCTGTTAAATATGACGGGTGGTAAGGAAGTCAAGTAGCAGCTACCAACATGGTTGAATCGGTCCCAACTCACAGGATGGCGACCCAAACTCGACCATATCGTAGGGCCCCTACAATTAATATTTAAAATTTGACGGAGATAAGGGAATTTTAATCTGATTTTAATACTATCCGAATGATGAATAAAAGTTGCAAAAAATGCAACAAGATCCCGAAAGGTCCTTGAAATATATGTATATGTAGTACTAATACCAAATTTGATGATTCTAAATTGATAACTGTAGATTTACACAGAGGACATGAGTGATGATTGAGCTGATTGTAACGATATGTGTACTTGCGTCTAATTACACTCGTTTCAAAATGTACATATATGTATATATTCTCGTTTGAGCTCAGGTAATTTTTTTTTGCTATTTTGAGAATAACCTTGATCGATTCTCATGCCGTGAACTCGAAACAAGATCGACTCAAGTACATAAATAATGACATTTTGCAATTCGAGTGAATTTAATGGTCAAGTTCTTCGAATCGTTACTGTCTAACCGAGGTCAAGTATTGGATCTCAATTTAGTAGTCGAAATAATTTATGTGCTTTAAATACTTGAGCTACATTTTTCATGGTGAAATTCCTTTTTAAGGTATAAATACGGATGAAAAGTATATATGTGATGAATAAAAGAGTAATATATGAATCAATATGTGTTTTTGTTAAAAAGCTGATTCTACACATAGAAACACGACCATGACAGTCTATTAAACTCACAATATCTTTCATTCAGAACTTGTAATTCACAAAAGAAAAGAGTTATCTTCGACTACGACCAGTTGCAGGTTTAAATTACATATATTATACATATATTATATTATTTGCCTATTCAAAGTAATGAGCGTCGAATTAATATATGTACATATTATAAACATTTAACGAAATTATCCAGTTTTCTTATTTTGGCCAAAATGCGTCGGCCATATGTTATGTTGGAGACCAATATGGAGCTATAATTATAACCAACTAATGTTGTGCCCGTTGATTTCAATAGGTGGTTTCGGAAATGAATTGATGCACGAATTAAAATAATGTTATATGTCATATAAAAATATAATGTAAGGTAATTCATACACGTGTTGTTAGTAAAAAGTTGAGTGCGCGTATTACACGCTCGCCAATCTAACCCGTTCACCCGTTCGAAATGATGCATGAATGTGTGTGTGTGTGTCTTCGTGGATGTGTTTATGTGTTTACGCTCCCGCGCAGCGCATCTAACGCTGAGGCCACCCGTTCCAACTCGCTTAATATCAGGAGCACATTTCAGACGCTCAACAAAAGTTGTTTTTTGGAAATCTCCATACTTCTCGACGCTCCGCCACATACATACCCACAAACACACATATGTCCGTCAAACATTTCGTCCGTTTTTATATAGGTATACATATATAACTAATGTTGTGCCCGTTCATTTTATTGGGTGGCTTCGTAAAGGAATTGACACACGAATTAAAGTAAAGTTACATATGTATGTATGTACATACATATAAATATAGTTTAAGGTAATTTATAGGCGCGTGCGCGCCCACACACCGTTTGCCCACATCGATATGATGAATTAATTCGTGTGTGTCTTCGTGGATGTGTGTATGGGTGTACGCTCCCTTGCATCTGACGCCGATTCCATCCGTTCGAACTCGCTCAATATCAGGAGCACATGTTAAGCGCTCAGATCTGACTACCTCGCATCTCCTCGACACGATCGGTCGTCACGCCACATCCCTATGCATAACGTATATTCCTGGTATTCTTAAGTTTTTTTTTAAATCTCCATACTTGTCCACGCGTCCGCCACATACATACCCACATACATCGCGTCCGTTTTATAAATATGATGACTTTTAAAGCTGACTTCAGATGAATGTTTGAGTCACTATAATTTTTACACAGGTACATTATAACAAACGTTCGTCTCATTTTAATATAATTCTACTTGCATTTTTTCATCAATTATCATTTTTTAATTGCATCATTTAAAATTTATGCGTACTTGAATTGACCCAACACGTAAAGGAAATCTCGCTCGTAGTATTTCTGATTTTTTTGCTATTACATATGTACATGTGTATATGCAATAGTAAAAAATTAGAACATAATTCCGCTTAATTTGATTCTGTAGATTTTTGAATTAGGATTAATTTCAAGGATTAACGAGGACCATAGTCTGGTCTTGTAATGAACAAAACACAATTAATCACCTTTCACTCTATAGTAAATTTAATCGTTAGTACATGTGTAATAAATACACCTGTAATTATATCGCTCGAGGTGATCAAGTCATAGGAAGTGCAAACGTTTTGATTTTTTCCACATTATAGGCGCGTTAATTTCGTTATGTCGAAATCATTTATTTGAATTGCTAAAATTATATACGTACAATATTTATGCATATACATAATGTGGCAATTGTTTCCGTTTTAATCTCATTACATACGGCGGAAAAGTAAAAAGAATGATTTTAAATAGGATAATCAATTATTTTTCAATATTTTGAATTAATATTTTGTTATTTTGACCGCTGTGTAAATCTACAGTTTTCAATTTTTAAATCACCAAATTCAGTGTAATATTTTCTGAAAAAAAGACATTTTATTTATTTTTTTCCAATTTTTACTCTCCCAGGCGACGCCGAGCGATTCCACTGGTTATAAAAGTAAATTTTCGTAGTCATTAATAAAAAAACCTGTGAATAATGAAACATTTTAATGTAAATTATTTAAATAAAAAATATAATTCGAAAAAATCGTCTTCTTTTGTTTCTGATGGTCCGTACGCACCAAACCAACGACGATTTTGGGCCAACTTTTAAAACCAGTAGCGTACAAAATATCGAAATAAAAATTAAATAAAAAAATTGAAATTAAATATCAAAATTAAGCTAACGAGCGAGATTGAGCTAAAATTAGATCATCGTTGATGTTTTGAATTACAACAATGTTTTGAATTACGACGATACGCATTACAACCTTAGAAATATTATAATTACGAGCGAAAAAAACCTTGTTATTGTTTCTTATAAGTCGTCACGATACACTACTGTGTTTCGCCGTCGAATGAAATATTTAACAAAAAAAATGTCGGTGATCTATCAAAGGGTTTTTTTTTCTTTCGTCGAAATAAAATTAATAATCACACATTATCCGATAAAGTTTACCTCTGAGATGGATTTAATTATTTGGTTTATTTCGATGAGAGAAACAATTGAAGACATTATCCGATAAAATTTACCTCTGAAATGATTTAATTAATTGATTTATTTCGACGAGAGAAACAATTGAAGACTAAAAAAATTTCGTTTGATAAACCGACAACGTGTCGGGTTGGGACCATCACTCGGTCACCCATACTAACACATGATATATTCTCAGTAACTGCGCATTACGGGGAAGTAAAAATAATAATTCTTTGATTTTTTTTTTCGATCTTAGTGCGTATCTACGTAAGTCAAAACATCTTCGACAAACAAAAGTCGAGGATTACCTGTATGTGATTGTTGATGATCTAATTTTAGGTCAATCTCGACAATTTATTTAAATTGGGCATGTTCTGTTTTAACTTTCAATATTTTATTTTAAATTTAATATATTGATTATAATTTTATTTTGATATTTGAATTTAATTTTAATATAATAATAATATTTTTAATTTTGATATTTGATTTCAATTTATAAATTTAATTTTTATTTTGATATTTTGTACGCTACTGGTTTTATCCTGCTCGTTAAAACGTTGGACCTAAATCGTCGTTGGTTTGGTCCGTACGCAGCATGAGACAAACATATATACAGGTCTGTTACTCAAAGTTGGCGCGCTCTCGTACTCACACAGAAGCGCGCAAAAGAGACAGATTAATATGACGGTCGAGAAGAAAGTAAATTGTTAGCCCACCAACATGATCGAATCGGTCCCAACTCTCAGGATGGCGACCCAAGCTCGACCATGTCGTAGGGCTTATACAGCATGATTAATTCATTTGATAATATGGTCCAAAAGAGAAATAAGAAGAAGGGATGCCGATATCATTGGAACTGTCACAACAATTAAGTTAAATTGATGAACTGACAAAAGAAGATGGTCGATCTACATTTTATAACCATCCAGATCTTCCCAGCAATGTTTGAAATCGAATAACTTTTTCGATTCCAGCCGGAATTTGAATTCAAGACCTCTCTACTAGTAAACTACCGCCTAACCTTCGATTGATCGATCGAATTATCTGGGTACACAGTGGAGCGAAGCGACGCGACATACGTTCTTTAACCCTTTGAGTGCTGACGTCTTTTCTGTTTAAAGCCTACCACGCTGAAAATTTCGCCAACATTTCCAACTAGAATTATTTTGAAATCCGATACAAAGCTGGTATAAAAATTGTAGTTAATCCAAACAAACCCTAGATAACTACTGCCGAGGATTACGAGTTTTGTAAAGGTGCGTTTAGACTCTCTAATATATCTTGCAACAATATAAGATAAGCAAAATAAGTCTATTAATGAATGTATTTTTTCAAAACTAGTTTCATCTTCTTCATTTTTGTTAAAATGTAATGCTCACAATCTAAATGTCAAGCGACAATTTGAAATACTATATAATAGTTATAAATACTAATAAATCAGCTAGGGATTTTCATCGCGATATTCTGCTATGGTTATCTAAGAAGTTCCGGTGTAAGCGAGTCTGTATAAACGTTGACAAATGAATGACATGGATTATACGACTCATGTTCAATGCATTTTTTTCAATGCTACTTGGAAAGACTAGCGGGTAGTGTTTTTGTTTACTTTGTACATGCTCAAAATACAGCGCCTATCTACGTTTACAGGCATATGGACTTGTTGGCAAAACACCAGCATTTAAAAGGAATAAGGAGACAACCCTTTGTGATACGACAATAAATGAGAAGATAGATAGGAATATAGTAAAAAATATATAGAATGAAAAAATAAAAATTTATAGGCGTTTAAACAATTAAAATCTGACATAGCGAGAGGGTGGCGAAAAGGGATATAAAGTAAGAAGAGGCTAAAACGATCAATGTGGACGATAGACGTCACCAACAAATATGACGGAGTATTTTAAAATGTGTCTATTACAATTATTTTTCACCATTTCCACTTATATTGATGACCAAACCGAGCAAAATGGCAAAGTTTGAAAACGATCGGACAAGAACCCAAACTACGTCACACGACAAAATCGATTCTGAAGTAAGAAGAGGCTAGTAAAAATCGATTCTGAAGTAAAAAGAGGCAAGTAATAATAATTGGCAGCAATTAGATTATTTTCTTAATTTTTTTTTTTTGCAAATAAGTATGATCGCGTTCGTCAAATATGAATGAACGATTCAATCGTAGAAATTTCAAATATTTTACTAGGGCTTTTTTTTAAATATTTTTTAATTAATTGCTAATGAATTAAATCGTCGAACGACATTCTTGCTAACAGTGAAGCATAACGAGAGTTTTTTTCTCATGATTCCTGCATCGCGTTCTCGTATTGCTCGCTCCACATATAATATATGAACGCAATGGATCATGACGCATTTTTTGTATTGTTTTTAGTTTGTATAATATTCGTACATACATACATACATATATGTACGTTTTTCGCTAGAATACCAAAACGAGCAATCCGTTTCGCAACGCACTAAACGCAATTTGAATGTACGAAGGTGTATAATAATAATTGGTTATACAAAAAAAAAACATTCAGAAAAACGTTTTTGGTTGAGCCGATTGAGCAAACGTAGACATGGTTGACCTTAGTCAATTACTTATCGGTTTCCCTTCATAGCTTGCACTTTACTATAAATGAATTGCATAGTAAAAATAAATACAATAATGTTTTCCGTCGCAAATCACTTCGCGAGGTCATTATCAACATGAGAATTTATGAACGATTCCAAAAAGTAACTGCTTCACCGTGACAATACATTTTATTGTTTGCTAAATATCTGTAGAATATTTCTCGATATATTATCACATTTGAGAGAGTAAAATTTGGTCATAGAATGATTCTAGTAATTTAATTCTGGTAATTTCTGAAAATTTTCTTTCGATTTTCTCTAGTCGCGGTTTCGGAAACCGGAACACTTGTGATTTTACGATTTTTGGGCAATAAAAATATTGTCCCTTTAGGTGTGTGGTTTTTAACGATCGGGTCTTTTACATATGATTGTTTTCTACGATTTGAGTTAATTTTAGTGTGAGCTTTCGAGGTTTACGGATCGAAATCGTTGAAAATAAAAATACCATGCAAAAATACCATGCAAAAATACACTCAACTATCATTGGAGGAGAATATAAAATTCGTGTAGTTATACCAAACCATACACCAGTGTTCCTTCCAGCTTTAAATTGACTGCAGTTTTTTCCTAAAGGATCCAACCCGCATGAATGATTTTTTGAATAGACAACGCAGAATATTGTTCTCAACTATTTATAAAATTTGATTTTACAATATATTAAAAATATGCATGATGTTGTCATATCTCTAGGATGAATTAGATCCTGTAGACAAAACTACAACTATTTTCATATTTATTTTATTTTACTTTACATAGATATATAACCAGCAGCGTGCTCTAGTGGTGAGTGTTGTATTCTTTCGCGCAATGTGTCACGGGTTCGATTCCCATTGGTCTCGTTGTTGGCCAGACATTGGTTTGTCAAGGTCGATCGTTTCTTATCAGAATTTACCAATTTTTCTGATTTTCGTTCGAAACGGTTCCTGTAAAATTGACTTTTCCTACCCAATTTTCTATTGCAAATCTTGAGTTATTGCTATATCTCAGGTATCGCCGATTTCTCTCCATAGATGCCTCTATGGATGATTATTGAATGTAAAAATTCGTATCGTTACATGAAAAATGTTATTGTTCGTATTGTTTACGATGTTTGTAATGTATGATCATTGATGTCAGGTGTTGTTTCGATTTACATGTGTATGTATGTAATAATTATGTATTTAATATATGTAATATATAATTTCTCGAGTATGAATCTGTTTAGCACACTCGCCGCTTTGGAGCAATCTGTTAGGCGAGTGTGCATGATTAATTGAAATGAAATAAAAAAAATAAAAAAATATATGCCAGGAAAGCCTAACAGGTAGACACCAATGCGTCTTCCTAGACAATTAATTACAAACATTGCAGCATTTTTATTACATAAATCGCAGTATTTCGAGCGGCTCAAGAACATGAAATTAAAAAATAATTAATTAAATAATGCTTCCATAGAGAAATCTATGGATTTAGATTTCTAGATAAATTTTTACATATTTTACATAAATAAAATTCAGATATTTGTGACAGCGGGTAGGATGATTTTTGCCAATTTTATGGAGGAACCGTTTCAACAATGAAATCAGATAAATTCGCAAACTCTGATAAGAAACGATCGACTTGCAGTCACAAATATCCAAGTCTGACCATCAATATTAAAGATTAGCACGGGATCGTACCCGATAACCTCTCGGTGGAAAAGATAAACATAACCACCGAGCCATACTGATCTACTAACTATGTATGTAGGCTTATGTACTAACTATGTTCTAGGGACAATGATTTAGTGAGAATCATTTCAAATTTATCGAAGTTTTTAACTTGTACCAGGAATTGAATTAACCTTTGATTGGATATAGTATTATATGAACAGAACACATACGTAATGTATAATACGGTCCGGTGATTACTGGTCACAAAGTCACTAAAATCTCTATAACGGAACATCTGGCACCCGAAAAGTCCATCATACTAACGATAACTATCATACTAACGAGAACTTGAGTGCCAAATATTGCGTATTCGCGATTTTCATGGCAAAAATTGTCTTTGTGACCACCGCAATGTGACTAATAATCCAATTACCATATAATACATATAACACATAGTTTTATAGTAAAGTTTAAATCTTAATATAACGCAGTTCTTTACAAAATAGCTCCGGTTTAAATAAAGCCTCGACAGGTCGAAGCCTAACACTAAATTGTTAGACAATTGACATGTCAGAATTATTGCCTAGATAATCACGCTGTAACATAATCTCGACATGTCGAGCATAAATTGAATTAATTCATATTGTTGAGCTTTCGGATTCTCATTTATATATTCCTCTTTTTATTCTTCGTGTGTACATTTAAATACATATATATATATATTCTCAAATTAATATGAATGTAAATTTTGCACAAATTCATTAAATTATTATAATTCGTACATTAATATTATCAATGTTAGTGAAAGGGTAAAATATAAGAAGTTAACGATTGATTTATGTGTAATATATTTAATATGTATGTATGCTAATATTTTACCTGTTTTGAATAGTACATCAGACACTCGTACTAAATTTTATAAACTAGTTTTTTTTTATAAGTATAGTTTATATCAGGACACTTAAACACTAAGGTCACATTTTATATTTGTTTTTTTTTTGTACACTTTTTTAGTTACCGATTGATTAATTTTAAATTCAAGTTTTTTCTTAGACTGGTTTTTACAATATTTCATATACGTTGCGCACGCGAGTAACGACCGACTACAAATGAAACTGATATCACTCGTGCAGCTCGTTATAATAGAACGTTGTCGTAGTAGGGGTGACAGCAAGCTTTGAAAAGCTCAAAAACTCATCAATCTTAACATTCCGTTCATTTTTTTAAGCTAATTATTTCAAATACTAATTATTTCAAAGATGATCGTAGTCACCAAAAGTGCAATTCTGACAGGTGAAGATTCAAAAAAATGCCAATTTACAGTTTTTATTCATGTTTGTATTCAAGAGTTCTGACATTTTTAATTATTTTATTTTTTCTTTAATTTATACCAGGAAGGCCCAACAGGTAATCCCAATGCGCCTACGGATTACCTATATATGTACATATACCTCGATAGATTAAAGCATAATGACAAATCGATAGACGTTGACATCTCACAATTGTTGCCTAGATAATCACTTTGTAGCATAATCTTGACATATCAAAAAAAAATAATAAAAACACTGCTAATATTTTCTGTATGAACATATAATATATTTAATATAACATTTCGAAAGAGACTTTGTATGTTTGTTTGTTTGTTTGGTTCGAAGAATCCGTGACGTTCAATTTAATAAAAAAAAACAAATGAATATTCAAATAAATTTAATAAAATGTGTAATATTAGATTGACCATGTTTAAGCGGTTTATATTAAAAATACCGAGCGAAGCCGAGTTAAAACACTAGATATGTATAAAATAAAAAAAACCCAATTCTAATAATTATTATATTATCATGTAAAACAGTGTCAATGGATGAATGTGGCAGGTTGAAATTCAAACGTGTTATATTTATTCATCGAAATGTCACAAGTCAAAACAACATATTGAATAATTAATATTTGTTTTGATTTGGGTGTTTTTTTTTTCAACGGTGGGCATAAAGAGTAATTTGTGCAAAACAATAAATGAATAATTAAAGTGATAAAAAAATTGTAAAATAGAAAATGATCAGTAGATCAGTAGCTATTAAAATATATACATAAAATAAAGTTTTTTAAAAAAATACCTCTTCTATAATTTGTATATAAAAATATTATTTTGAATAAAAATACCAATAATTTTATTTTATTACCGCCATCTATGCTTAAAACTAATAAACAAACGGTGGATAAACATCAACGACTATCTCGCCGGGCAGATTTCAAACGCGTCTAACACGATATTTTTGCGCCATCGTAATGGCGGAGGATCCATTTACTTATATTGATGAGCAATATGGCAACGTATGAAAACGATCGGATAAGAGGTATACATATAATACCTCTTATCCGGTATACATATAATACATATATTACATATATGTATATGTATATACATATATGTAACATAAACCTTAACAAAATCACTCATCCATTCACTGTCTACTCATATGTTCATACATACATATATCAATGGAAAATTGAATTGTTTCCAAACTAAGTAGGTCCAAAACCAGTCGGTTCACTTGAAAAAACACAGTTTGGCAAACCACAAACTTAACTAGTGCAATTTTACGATTAAAAATTGTACAAAAAATAAAAATAACGGGCATCAACTTAATTGCCTGACCGCTCGGTATTACATACATACCTAGAAAGAGTGCGTAATGTTCTTCATTACGCAAATTTCATAAACGCCAAATCATAACAATATTATTTAATTGATTTCGAAATTGCAAACGAAGCGTGTGACTTGTGATAAAATAGATCATTTTGACAGTGAAATCGTTTTCCCACTGTTTTGCAATCGTATATATGTACGTATGTACGTACATCCAAAGATCAACGAAGATGATGGACTTTCTCGATTATCAATCGTTCGACGTACATATCATATGCCAATTAGATCGATCGTGGGAGTTTCAATATGGTCTAATCGTTTTTGAGAGGCTTTTAAGAATAGTCTTCAAAGTGTGACCCAGAAATTCTCAGGAATTGCTTGCCGATTTCGAAAATGATTGCCAAATTCTTGTCGAATCATCATGCAACTTATCTTATGTGTTTGTTTATATTCAATCGAAACAATGTTGCTAATTACACTGTTCGACACGAAAAATGTTTCAGAGACGAGATATGACTTTTCTTATAGATCTACATATGTATGCCCAGTGAACACGAATCTGGTAATAAAAAAAGTGTTGATTGGCTCGAGATTCGGAGATATACATATGTACATACATGTGTTTTTTAAATCGCGCGATTTTTCTATATCTTGGTGTTGTTCGGTAGATTTCTCAAAATCTGTTAATTTTCTGTTCAAAATGAATATTGGAATCTACAGTCGGGTATTTTATCTTTCATTTGTAGTACTTTTCAGCTTTCAAATCTCTCTAAGTAGTCGTACAGTTCAAATCAAAAGTCAAAATGACGTATTTTCACTTGGGATTTTGGGTTAATACTATATTATATTGAGTATTTTCTATTGAAACATGTTTATTAAGATAGTGTTCTGGCCACACTATTTTTTGATTTCGTTTAAAAGGGTTAATTGGATGTGTGGTGAACTTTAAATCGGTAAAATTTCGAACAAAAAGCTCTCACTAGTGTTTACTCGTATTTACACGAATCCGAATTGAATTAATATGGATAATATATTAAATTACCTTTATATGAGAATTAAATAAAATTCCACTTAGAAAAATCATATTTCGACTATTCTTGTGAATTAATAACAAAAATTCGTATATTTTATCGAGGTAAGCCAGTTATCAATAGAATTTTTGTTATTTACATTCCTACATATATCAAACTCTGTAAATCAGTGATTTTTTTGTTGTAATATGGCCTAAAATTGTATTCGTGTAGTTTTTTTCAAATTGCCGATGATTTTATCCAATCTTAAGTCTTGATAGGAGCGTCCAAAGGTTTTGAAAGGATATTTGACCTTCAATAAAGGTAAATTATCAAGGTAAGCAAGCGCAATATAATATAGCAAATAAAATGAATACGAGAAATTTTCTTTTAAAAATGTTTACCACCCAGAAAACCAGTAATACAATTCTTCATTGTGCATTCAAATGAAAAATTTATCAGCGAAGGCTGTAATTCTATCCGATAGTTGTAAAATCTCTAATATTATATATTATATAATATATGTATATTGTATGATTTTACAAAACTTCCAGGAACGCCTGATCAAAAACCGTGACGCCCTTGGAAACCGAAATGTATAGTATTATATGAAAGAATATTTCTACGAGCTAAAATTTAGCGATCGTTTGGCCCTTTGCGATGGTCATTAATTGGAGCACTTTCAATCAAAGCATTTCGAAATGTGACCAGTACAAAAATTCGCTCTACTACCGGTTCTATCATGCACGAATGATTCGAGTGCATCATCCATGTAGCAACATTGACGCCTGTCAAATAAATCATTTTCAAAACGTATATCTATTTAAATTCAAAATTTAAAGTCAAGTTATCGCATGTCGATCCAAACCACTTGAAAATCGTCCTTGCCTTTTCGCCACATAACAGTATGACAATTTTAATTGACAGACCTTTCACTCATATTGTGGAAGCCCTATTAGTACACTTAACTATTTCTACCTTCTTGAATACTTAAACTACGCCTGTGCTGTTAATTTATGCATTGACTAGTAAATATATCTATTCATTCCCTCATATTTATCTTAACTGGGTAGCTTAGACCAGCGTTTCCCAACCTGTGGTACGCGAAAAACAATCAGTAATGGCGGACATGCAGGAATGAATGATTAAAATCATACAAATAGAAATATTTTTTATATCTAATATATAATTTCGAAAAAGACTTACATATATCTAGCATATAAGTTTGTATCTTTGTTTGGGAACTTTGAAAACAAAAAAAAATTTCCTTGGCGACAATTCAATTGGTTGAATATTATATTTTTTTCGATTAAAATAAATTTAATAAAAAAACAAATGAATATTTACTATTAGATTCGCCATGTTTAAGCTGTTTATATTACTGAGCGAAGCCGGGTAAAACTACTAGTAATTAATAAACATTATCTTAATTAGACGTTTTCCTCAGATCCGGCATGGATTTTGGAGTGCAGTTTTAAATTTATCGCGTTCACGCTCCAATAAATAAATAACTTGAATTTGACAATTGAGAATAGTTCGATAATAATCTTTAATGTTGCAGATAAAATTGAAAGTACATATGATTAGAAAATTAGATTTTTGGAATTTATGTATCGAAAATGATCAAATTCTAGTATTTGAAACTTTACATAATTTCTTATCTGAAAACAAGAGTCGTATGTCTCGAGATATACGTGAAAAAATAATTGAATATTTAAAAGGACTGAAATCGTCTTTTACGCAGTGCTTCCCCAAACCTTTTACAAGCAAACAATTTGATTCCAAGCCCCTTTGATAATGATCATTTTCGGACAGCTACCAAGAAAAAGGAGAACTTGATTGAACTTTCAAACTATAGCATTTAAAAACTGAATTCGAAATAAATAAGGTTATTAATTTTTGGCTAGGCATTAGTGAAGAATATGAACAGCTTTATGACATAGCGCTTAAATTTCTGTCGCCGTTTACTAGCACTGAACTGGTTGAGAGAGCTTTCTCTTCATATATTTTAATAAGACAAATATAGAAATTGATTGAATCCAGCTCCAGACTTAAGGGTAAAGCTCGCATCATCTGAACCAAGTATCTCAATAAATTTATTTTGTAAGGAGATTTAATAAAACATATTATATGTACTTTGTAATTTTGTGTTTTTATTAAAACAATCAATAATATTTTTACTATCAATAATAGAAGCATGACAAGATAGTAGATAAATATATTAAACTTTGAGCATATTATAATTGTGACTCCGCAAAAAAAAATTTTTCCATAAAATTTCTTACCAAGCCAAATCTACATATTGCGTGTATCCTGTCTTCACATTCCTTACAATGCAAATACTATATATAATAATTACATTTGCAAAAACAAATTTCGTGAAATACATCATTTTTATATGGTGGTACAATTTAGCGTTATGTACTACCAAGTGGTACGCGAGTCAAAAAAGGTTGGGAAAAGCTGGCTTAGACAATATACATACATATGTATACGAGTAAATGCATAAATGAACTAATTATATACATACTTTGACTGTTACAGGTCAGTTACCGAGAGTTGGCGCGAACAAATGCGCTTGTGTTGTGTTTGTGAATATTTGTATAGCAAGCGGTCACACTTCATTTCATATATAATATCGATATTCTGCGTGTGTCTGTGTAAGATAACGATCGCTGTATTATAATAGTCGTTTCGATTCAATATACATATGTATGTCAAAGCTAAAACAATGCCAACAAAATGTGCGAATATAATTACAAAAGAAAAAAACTTCTATATATACTGTTTGCTACCAAGTTTTCTTTAAAGAAATAAATCTCTGGGCATTTAGTGCCATCTATTGAAAATTTATTTAATTTATTAATGAATTCGTTCATTTTTCATATTAAACAATTAAATACAAATATTCAATTACATATATTTAAAAGGTATTTGCAAAAATACGACTGCGTGCGGATCGAACACAGCACCACCACATTTTTTTTTAATAACTTAATGCCATAACCCATGCGATGATATTTCATCGGATTTATTTATTTATTTAAAAGTTTTGGACCATTGTGGCATTACAGGAAGAACCTAATACGCCACAATGGCCTAGATAATAAAACAAGAGGGAGAAAAACAAAAAATAAACAAAAAGCAAAAGCAAAAAATTAGATTAAAAAAAGAAAAGATAAAAAAAAACAACATTTAAACAATCATGAAAAAAAACAGTAAAGTAATAAAATAGCGGATAAATGAAAATTTATATGAGTAATAAAATACAAAGATAATTTAATAAGAAGTAATAATACAAAGAATGGAATGTCTTGCACCTGCAGACTGTTCCGATAAATAAGAACAAGCTACAAATACAAAACATCCCTGCGAAGCCCAAATGGAAGAGAGTAGATTAAAATTCCCCCATACATCACATTCAAATTAGGAAAATAATGATGAGCGCAGATTACCAGACAAATATTTATTTATTTAATAGTTTTGGACCATTGTGGCATTACAGGAAGAACCTAATGCGCCACAATGGCCTAAATTTCAAAAAGATATAAAAAAATGATATAAAAACAAGTAAACTGTAAATAAAAAAAAAAAGCAAAAGCAGAAAACATGGTAAAATAAAATAATAAAAAAAAAGTAACAAAAGGAAAATAATATATCATTCAGAGAGAAAAAAAATAGCAAATATGTAGAAAATTAAAAATAAAATCCATAAATCCAATTCTTTGTTTACACTGAACAAAATTAAAATAGTATATAAAAATATACAAAGGAGAAAGAAAAAGTAAAATAAAATAAAACAAAATATAAATAAAAATAAAATCACAGCGAGGCCCAAATGGAAGAGAGTAGATTAAGATTCCACTCATTCATCACATTCATATAAAGACGCTCTGTCAATTTTGCGCGCTCCTGTGTGAGTAGGAGAACGCGCCAACTCTCAGTAACAGACCTGTACACGGCGAACCTTTCAAGCCATCTAACATAAAAAAATAAACTAGCCTTAAAAGTAACTGAAAGTTTTCAGAGTGCCACATGAGCAGACTATGACATGACAGTTTAATCAGAATTAAATGTCATTGAATCCTCATTTTAATGTTTATATAATTTTAAGTTAATGCATAATAATATGTCTATATTCTCACATATATACAATACCCTCCAGCTCAGCGAAGACTTTCTCTCATCAACGTTTGTCAAATTTTTTTGCAAATGACTTCTATAGAACTTTCGCCGAACAATAGATATCTAGAAAACCAGTCACATGAATTTAATAAAATCGATCTGTTTTTTTTTTGTTTGCATTTCAAATACAATAAAGACAAAAATAAATAATCACATCATACATATGTATATACATATAATATCACTATTCTGTGTGTCTGTCTATCTGTACCATTTTATTTATATAATTTAAGCTAGTTAGCTAATTTAATACATACTACTGTAAGATATTTATCCTAATTACACAACTCTAAAAATATTCTAAGCGTATATGTATTCCCCTCACAGAGGTGTCTCCTCGTATGTGTGCTCATGACTAGAGGTAGGATAGCCAAGGGGCCGCTCATTGTTCCATTGTTGTAAATCCTGTGTAAAAAAGGTTCGGCAAACCTTTAACAATGCATTTACAACATTTGAACAATACGCGGCATCTTCTGGGTCCGGACTTTACTCATGACACACGCATTGTACGGTTACCTGACAACTCGTTCACAGATTTTCCGTAAACCGAGGATGCGCTCCAGGCATTACGTATACGGCCATCTCTTTCTCACCCCGTCTGTTCACCAAGATCTCGTTTACTATGCCATTACGTATGCAGCCATCTCTTTCACAGACCGTCTGTTATCGGTGAACATAGGTAGAGTTAAGAAAGCTAAAACTGCAGTAGGTGTTTTTCACAGAGGTGTTCAAATGTATAATGCCCTTCCTGAAGGCATTAGAAATGCTAAGAACATTGATGCTTTCTTGAAGGGTGTTAATGGATACCTTAGTGGAAGATGATTTATAATTTTAGTTGTTATTTTGTGTTATATGCATTAGCAGTTTGCTATATAAATAAATAAATAAATAATCAACTAGTAAATTTCAATTACTATAAAATCTACAAATACTACTTAGTATTCACAAATTCATTTACGTATATATCACTCAACTGTCAAAAGTCATAAAAGTATCAATACATAAAGTTTTGTGTCTAGTTTTATATACATTTTCATTTTACATTTATTTTTATAGTTATACTGAATTTAATCTTAATATTAGATACAGATTGTACTTATCTATGGTGTATTATACTTACGCAACTACTTTAAAATTTAATCAGTGATAAAGATAGCTTTGAAGAGTGAACATTCAGTGTATGTTAAATAACTCACTGAGGTATGTATTATATTATATTATAACTTAAAATACATATGCTTCTAAACGTATTTGTATTTTTGTAAATATGATGATCAATTAAAATTTCATTTGGTATATTTGTATGTGCTGAAGAATTGGGCACCCGACAACTCAGCGCACGTCAACTTTCTGACCTGACTGACCTTGTTGATCTTTCGGCGCAGACAACTCAGCGGTCAACTCAGCGCACGACAACTCAGCGGACAGCTCAACGTAGGAGCTTCACATCAAGGTATGTACCTATCTATAGTACAAATTTTCATATGATATATGTACATATGTACAGTAAAAATATGGTATATAATATAATGGAAGGGATGACGCCCGACAACTTAGCGGGCTTAGCAACTTAGCGGGCTTAGCAACTTAGCGGGCCCGACAACTTTGAGCCATTCGTTATTCGAATATTTCATCAACTATTCGAATATTATTCGTGTACATATTTTTTTATAAAATAAATACACAAAATCAATATGAAAAGAGTAATGACGAAGAAGCCGACGATTGTGAAGAAAATTAAATATGTAATATGTCAGTGACTCTTCAAGTTGGTTTTCTTCGAGAAAGGTTGCTATTTCTTCTTTGAGTTCAAACACCCCTTGAATCATTTTTGCACGAGATTTCACGAGCGAATTTCACAATAATACAAAATTGAGGTATAATTAGCTTCCATATCAGTACACAGCTTTACAAACACTTTTTTACTGTTAAGCTACGATATGAAGTTTTATTTATTTGTAGATATTATGGTATGAAAATTATTTTTTTATTAAAAAGTTATGGCGCCTCCCCTGGCAACAGTCTGCGCCTCCCAGTTTGGAAACTGCTGCTGTAGTCATTGATTTTATACATAGATGGCGGTAGTAAAAACATAGATGATGGTAATAAAATAAAATTATTGGTATTTTTATTCAAAATAATAATTTATATATAGTTATATTATATAAAAAAACTAATTAGTTCACTCAAAGTGTTCATAATGTTATCGATATCCTTGTCGATCGAAATATGGATCCATATTGCTTTTACGGCCAAAACTCTCGGCACACATTTGACACTTCTAGGTAATAATTAGACGTCAGTCATATATTTCATAAATTTCAAATCAATTAACAATTAAATTAATTTGTAAACTAAAAATTAGAAAATAAAAACTGCTAAAAAATAGTTTTTTAAAAACAAACTTCCCTTTATTTTTGTATATAATATTAAGATACACTCAAGTACAAATCGCAATTAATCAATGATAAAAAGCTTTGAAAAGTGAACATTCAGTCAACGTTAAATAATTCATTGAAGTATGTATTATATTATATATATTATAACTTTAAATATATGTATATGTATATGCTTCTCAACGTATTTGTATGTTTGTAAATATGATGATCAATTAAAATTTTATTTGGTATATTTGTATGTGCTGAAGAACTACTTTCGAAAAATACATTTTATTTATATTTGTTTTAGATTCAAACTTCAACAAATACAACGCATTTGAAATCTTGTCTAGGAACGTATGTAGGAGCTTCACATCGAGGTATGTACCAATCTATATTACAAATTATCATATGTAATGTAATATAACGCAAGGGATGTATGTATGTGTGTATTTATGTGTGTACATATATATGTAATGAATTATTTTTATTCGATTTTTGTAACATGGCGAATATAATACGAGTTCATATCTCAATTTAAAGTTTCTTCGCGATAAGCTACAATTAAAAAATATCGATATGAATGATTACTTTATTTGTTCATGACAACGCTACGCTGGCTAAAAATTCCCCCCCCCCCCCACAGATACATACATACATACATATGTATCTATTTTAAATTGATTATATCCAGTGGCGGACTATGTTCAGTCAAAGCCACCCACTTCACCCCCACGTTACACTATTATAAGTTTTTGCGGCCAATCATTCAGTTTTTATGAAAAAAATGATTTTGCGCTGAATTTTCCGTGCACTGAATAGTCCATGCGCTGAATTGTCGTGCTCTAAATTGACGTGCGAGTTTTCGGCGTGCCATGTGTATTTATTTGCGAATGCATCGACAAATATTCAGACATTCAAAAAAACTAATTTTAGAATTATCAGATTAATTATATCGATTATCCAGGGTTGCTCTTTAAGAGGGCTGGACAGCAGTGCCTTGTCCATACAAACGTACTATACTACTCCCTTCCTCAATTATGGCACTAGAGAAATTATTTTTTAATATGCTATGGATATCCACCATTGAGGTGCATCTATCGTTTTATTTTTTTGATTAATTATTTTTTATATGAGCTAGGAGCCGCCAAACATCTATAAAATCGCCTCTTTTTTACACCCACGAAACGAGTCCAGCGTGCTTATTTAACGGTCGATTTTAAAAAAAATACGCCAATAGATGCACAGAAAGTATTTTTATTATACCGATGATGAAATTTTTTTAAAAATTGGTCCAGTTTTGGAGGAGAAAATAGTAAAATACGAAACCTCGATTTTGTCAATTTAAAATACGTTTTATCTGGTCAAAGCGCAACTGTCGCATTCACTTAATATATATATTGATATATATTGTCGCATTCACTCAATATATACGTGCACTCAATATATATATCGAAGAAAGGAACGGTAACAAAATTAAGGTTTCAGGTGTACAGCCCTCTTAAGTTTCTGGCCTAATAATGAAAAAACAAATATCTTCCATCGCAATTGGTTTTATTGTTTTTCGAAATATTCTACAGACCCACGACAGGAAGTCCTTACCACTAGCGTAAAACTCGTTTTTTGTCGATTTTGTTAAATTTTAGAACAGGAAATGAAACAAAACTTTTTATTATACACGCATAATATATTCATCAATAATATTTACAAAAAAAAAACTGTAATTAACTTAATATTTAGTTGTCCCTCCCCTATTTGTTATAACAGCCCGAATTGATCTCTATGCATGACTGTATTGTTTTTTTGATTTTTGAATTATTTTTCCATGTATCTATTATTTTTTCTTTTAAGTTATCTAACGTAGTATTAGGGCTGTTATAAAAAATACTTTTTAATACCCCCTACAATTTTCAATCGGATTTAAATCCGGTGAATTACCTGGCCATAACAAAATTCGAATATTTTTTGTGGTCAGCTAGTTGTTAATTTTTGTGGCCGTGTGACATCTTGCATAAAAATGTAATTATGTGCATTCATCCCCTCTGATTCAAAATAAGGCGAAAATACGTTCAACAAATTTTTTTTGTATTGATCCTGCCCCAATGTACGGGTCCAGACCCTTATGGGTCCAGCCCCTTTTCCGCTAATAACGGACCACACCATACAGATGCATTATATTTTGTTGTTTGAATGGTGCATTCGTCGCTCAGCTTCTCGGAAGGTCGTCTTCTGATGTATTGGACAACATCTGTCATTGTCCTTAGAATTGTTTCGTCAGAGAAACAAACCTAAAATGAATGAAAAATTAGTACATAGGAGGTTATAAGTATTTTTTAGTTTAATATTAATATTTAAACAATACCTTTTTCTAATCATCAACAGTCCATTGCTGATGTTCCTGAGCTTTTTTTCATCGTTGGTGTCAATTTTGGCTTTTTTATGGGAGTTCGGCTCTTGACGTTAACTTCACGAGATCTACGTTGCATCGTCCTCGTGGAAATATCGATACCCTCTTGGTTCAGAATAGCTTGAATGTCTTTATTAGGCACCTTACGGTTCTCCAAAGCTATGGTGATGATCGGCGTAGATCGGTGACGTCATCGAACACGTGATTCGATTTTTTTTTTTTTTCGATCCATAGGCGCCGATTTGATTTTTTTCGATTCAATGGATAACAATGGATCCCATAAGGCTGGGGCCCCGAAGGGGCCGCAGCCTTATGGGGCGCTGCCTTATGGGGCGCCCGCCTTATGGAGCCCAGCCGCATGAGGCCCCGAAGGGGGTGCAGGGGGGCGCAGCCCCATGGGGCCCCGAAGGGGGCGTAGGAGGGCGCAGCCTCATGGGGCGCAGCTCTATGGAGCGCAGCCTTATGGGGCGCAGTCTTATGGGGCGCAGCCTCATGGGGCGCAGCTTTATGGAGCGCAGCCGCATGGGGCTCCGAAGGAGGCGCTGAATTGGAAGTGTGCTGAATTTTAAATCGTTAAAATTGCGAGTTAACGTCTCGTACTATTATTTACTCGTATTTACACGAATCTGAATTGAATTAATGGGGATAATATATTAAATTGTATTTATATGAGAATTAAATAAAATTCCACTTAGAAAAATTATATTTCGACTATTCTTGTGGATTAATAACAAAAATTCGTTTATTTTATCGAGGCAAGCCAGTTATCAATAGATTTTTTGAAGAATAGCGAACTGCACCCACGATTTAATTCGTTAAACCAGTTTTTCACGGTACTGTAGGATGGTACTTTATCGCCATATAAAGAACTGAGTTCATCGATGCATTCTTGCCTTGATAATCCACGTCGAAAGTTATGAAAAATAGTCGCACGAGAATTTTCACGTATTAATTCCATTTTATGACAGCTATGAATTTATTTTATGACAGCTATGAATTTATTTTATGACAGCTATGAATTTATTTTATGACAGCTATATGAAGTCCATGTAAACAAAAGAATAAGTTATTGTAAGCAAAGCGTTCTGAAGACGTTTATGCTACAATTTTTTTTTACACTTAACAATGAAACCAAATATTTGTTTTTTCATTATTAGGCCAGAAACTAAAAGAATACATATCCCTCGTATGACGTTTCTGGTTTTGTTTCCAGTTTCAGTTCCGGTTCCGGATTCGTATTTCAGTTCCATTTCCGGATTTCCATTTCATTTTCGAATCTCGATTCCTATTTTAGTTCCAGTTCCAGATTCTTATTTCACTTCCGATTCCCGATTCTTATTTCAGATCTAATTCCGGATCCCTATTTTAGTTTCGGTTTCAGATTCATAATTCAGTACCGGTTCCAAATTCCTATTTCAGTTCCGGTTTCACTTCGGTTCCGACTTTGGTAGCAACTTCGGTTCCGACTTCAGTTACAATTACGATTACGACGACAATTGTTGTTGTTTGTTATTATAATTATACAAATGACTTTATTTTAACGCATACTAGTGGTTTTACCCGGCTTCACTCGGTATTTGTAATATAAACCGCTTAAACATGGATAATCTAATAGTAAACATTTGATTAAACTTATTGGAATAGTTTTATTTTATTTAAATTTATTTGAATATTCATTTGTTTTTTTGTTAAATTGAATGTCACGGATTTTACGAACCAAACAAACATACATACAAAACATCTTTCGAAATTATATATTAGACTGTGAAACGGGTAACGCCACAGAAAGGGGTAACGATAAAAAATTCGGATGTGATAAACCCACGACATTATCTATATATTTGAGGAATATAAAACGAAAGTATAGAAAACGAAATTCGATGGTTAAACAAAACATACCGGTTATGAGAGCATTTTCGATACAAATTGAGCGCAAATCTATGGAAATTTATACAAGACAAAATTATGCATATTATAAATATTAAATTTCAAAAAGATAGAAACAATTTAGAGGAACCAGAGGTTTATTTTATTATTTCGCAAAAAATAAAAAAAAGTGGCCTGAAATTGAATTTAGACATGAATTTAATTTCAATTTGCGATGAAATATTTAATTTCCATATTATCTCGGTAAATGAAATTAATATTTATATATTTAAAATACTTGGGGGAAGCAGTATAGCCGATGAACCCATTATTTTTTTAGATCATTAAAATGTTCACTGGTATAATTAAAACCAGGGCTTTTCATGGGTTGGTTATATCCGAATTTTTTTCTATTAAAACATTTACATTGTACGAATGTACATATATACAGCGGAACATTTTTGCCATGAGCTAAGAGCAACTGGTTTATCTTTATCTTTATATAATATGATAAAGAATATAAATCATAAAATTTGGTGGCAGTGAAAATGTTAGCATTGGTAAGTGTAACACTTACGAAAACTTTCGAAAAACTTTCGAAATTCAATGTATTTCGAATTATTCATATAGTTATGCATGTATGTACATACATACATATGTACGATGTAAAATATAAATAATTTATTTGTAAAATGCGCTATTGTAAGGAAATCACATTATTAAAAGAAGTTTAATTGATTAAATATATTTGTATTTTCGCAAAAAAATCGAATGAATCACATAGTTCTTTTTTATTCCAGGTCTAATTTTCCGTCAATATTTGCCCCACCTCATTCATTGCCACTCCTCTCGAAGACATCATCATTCGTCTGTGCTAATTTCAAAAGTAAGCAGATTTCCAATTTCAAATTAAGGATAGCGCCAAGTGACAGTTTACTAACTCTTTTTTTATTCCAGGTCTACTGTTTCTTTGATATTTGCCCCGCCTCAGTGCCATATAAGAATTAAAATTTAAAACTAAGCATATCTTCGTTCTAATTCGTCCAACTTATAATGGCTTCCACTTCGAACACTACCAAGATGATTGGTGGCATCGAAATTAATGATGGAGGATCATTTGAGGATCGCTTATTTAATTTCGTGAATTATTTTGTAAGTGAGGTTGAAACTACACTGGAACTCCACTACGATATTTTAGAGAATAATAAAAGAAAATCTGGCAAATATCCAACCGTGATTGCCGAGGCTATTGGATTAAGTGCTACGTATTTTACCGGTATTGATGGCGTAGCAAAACATTTGAAAGAACCTCTTAGGATTCCGTTTGAAATATACTACAAAATGAAAAGCTACTCGTATGCTGATCTCGTTTACAGTGTTCGGAAATACAAACAGGAATTGAGGGTTTTGTTCGTCAAAATTGGGACAGAAGTGTTCAGAAGCTTTGAGCGCCAATTCATGGGAGCCACCACTAAACACGGATCTCGTCCAGCCATGAAAAGACTTGGAAAGGACGCGGCTCACAGATTCATGAATTTCGTCATAGAAAGTAAAAAAGAAAAGGAATTGCCCAAGAAAAATTTAGAAGCATTAAATGTCATATTTGGAAAATCAAAGAAAGGATTAATCCACAAGGTTCCGACTGGAAAGTTAGGAATAACAACTAGGTTTGATATAAAATACAAAGCAGATAATCTAGAGATGGATTGGAACATAGAAAACATGTACGAACGATCTGGAGTCGTCAAAGAAAATGACGGTGGATTTCAATATTACGAACGTAAGCAATCGGATTGTAAGACTTACTTTTATCGTCGACTTCTAGATGGTGAAATTTTAGAAAAGGAATATGGAATTGTAGATGCACCCAAATTCATCTTCCAATATACTGCTGATTCAACATATATACATCAGGAAGAAACGATATTAGGAAAAATTAATGACGATGATGAAGCTTTCGGCCGAAGAAGACAATTAGAGATACTTGAAGATTTGAAGAAAGAATTCGAAAACAATAGGGAATTCACAAAGAGTGAAAACAAAATACACTATGATATGATTATCGGTGATGTGGAAGAACGTATCAAATCGATTCAAAGCGAGTTGAAAAAATGCATTACAGAGGAAGGCGAAAAAACTAGAGGTGATTTTAAAAATAGAATTAAAAGTTTAAGTGAAAAAATGGATTCCAAAACTGATACAATAAAAAATGAAACTACTACTAACAAAGATATTATTATAAATACAGTTCAAGACAGTTCAAATAAAATTTTAAAAGAAATAAACTCATTGAAACAAATTGAAAAAGTCCAATTAAAACAAATAACATTCGGGTTATTTGGTGCTGTGAAAACATTCACTGGACGAACGGAAGAATTTCAAAAATTACACACTGCCTTAACAGAAAACGGAAAGACAACGATCATTTCTCAATCAGCCGCAATCACTGGACTCGGAGGAATTGGGAAAACCTCACTAGCTGTGAAATATGCAGAGCTTCAATCCGAATTTTATCATATTATTGTGATGATAAAATGTGAAAAAGCAGAAAATATCGTTAAATCTTTCATATCGTTGGCTAAAAAGTTGAAAATAGAAACAGAAATAGAGATTAGAAAAGAAAATTCTAAAGATGAAAAGGAACGAGAGAAGCGAGAAAGAGATATTAACGAAATAGTTCAGGATGTATATAGCTATCTAGAAAACGATGAACGAAAATCATTAATTATATTGGACAACGTTGAGAATTACAATGACGTGAAAGATTTCATTTTCCAAGGAAACATAAGAAGTAGAAATATATACACGTTAATAACATCCCGATGGAGAGATTGGGACGGCGGAGAGAGTGGAGACTTTATAGTGATTTCATTGGAAGTGTTTTCTGAAAAAGATGCTATTGATTACGTGAACAAAAATTTAGAACAGGAAAATTTAGAAGATGTAAAGAAATTGACGGAGGAATTGGGGAGACTACCGTTGGCTCTCAAGCAGAGTGTTGGTTATATAAAGATAAGAAATAAGGAAGCTGGCAAATGGAGTAAAATGACAAAATTTACGATTGCAGAATACTTACGTTTATTCCGGAATAAACAACAATTATTGATAGAACCGGACCACGATCAAACCGATCATTCTTATGATAAAAAAATACGGGTAACGTGGGAATTGTCTCTGGATCAAATACAAAAGGATCCTCATTTCGGAGATCTTGCTTTGAAAATATTTTATATTATAGCCTACCTCTCGCCTGAAGACATTCAAATTGAAGAAATGTTTTCAAGAATAGAGGAGGATATTAAAATAAGAAAAGCAACAGAAATTTTGGACGACTACTCATTAATCAATCTGACTGACGGAAAAATATACGTTCATCGCCTCGTTCAGAAAGTGACAAGACTAAATTTAAAGAATAAAAACGAAGAAGAAAACGTATTGCGAATTGCATTCGATTTATTAAATAACACACGGTTTGAGGAGCACGCGGTGTGTGTCTGGGAATATTCGAGTGAATATCCTCAGCTAATTGAGGACTATTATGATGAATCACAATATGGCGAATTTAGAAACAGCCCATTGCATTTATTGGCAGCGTATCGCGATGACTGCACAACGATGGAAAACATATGGAAACATAAAAAAGATATTGGTGTTAATAAAACAAATTTTTGGTCTGACTCACCTCTTTCTTTGGCAATCAAAAACGGCAATAAGAAATCTGTCGAGTATCTTCTTGAGAAGGGAGCTAATTTAAAAAAGGAATCACTATATATTGCAGCATCCAATGGTCATGACGAAGTAGTTAAATTCCTGTTCAGTAAAGACAAGACGCTTGCTGATTATAGACATTATAATGAAACAGCATTAGATGTTGCTGTTCTAAAAGGCCACCCAAAAGTTGTCACTACATTAATGCCAAATATCAACGACGAATTAATGTTTCACGCAAAACTGAGACAAGCGATTATCCAGAAAGACATGACATCGTGTGAAGAGCTTATAAAAGCTGTAAGTGAAAATAATCCCCGATATTTGGAATTGAAATTAGGTAACGAAGAAGAAAGTATTTTACACTTCGCTGCTGCAAACGACAATGTTGAAGTCATGGAACTGCTGATAAAGTCTAAATTCGATGTAGATATTTGTGACACAAAAAACCAGACACCTTTTTATTATGCAATACATGAAGGAAAAGTAAATGCTATTAAGTTTTTAATAAATAAAAGTGTAAGAACCATTGACAGGTATGGAAAAACTCCACTTCATTACGCAGTGGAGAATGGAAATGAAATGGTCTGTCGTATGCTTATAGAAAATGGTGCAAATGTCGACGTTGCCGATGGCAAAGGAACGACTCCACTTCATTGGGCAACGAAAGATAAAAATGAAAACATCTGTCGTATACTTATAGAAAAGAGTGCAAATGTCAACGTTGCCGATGGCGAAGGAAAAACTCCACTTCATTGGGCAACGAAGAATAAAAATGCAAACATCTGTCGTATACTTATAGAAAAGAGTGCAAATGTCAACGTTGCCGATGGCGAAGGAAATACTCCACTTCATAGGGCAACGAAGAATAAAAATGAAAACATCTGTCGTATACTTATAGAAAATGGTGCAAATGTCAACGTTGCCGATGGCGAAGGAAATACTCCACTTCATTGGGCAGTGAGGAATACAAATGAAAACATCTTTCTTATACTTATAGAAAAGGGTGCAAATGTCAACGTTGCCGATGGCAAAGGAAAAACTCCACTTCATTGGGCAGTGTGGTATGAAAATAAAAACATCTGTCGTATACTTCTAGAAGAGGGTGCAAATGTCAACGTTGCCGATGGCGAAGGAAATACTCCACTTCATTGGGCAGTGAGGAATACAAATGAAAACATCTTTCTTATACTTATAGAAAAGGGTGCAAATGTCAACGTTGCCGATGGCGAAGGAAATACTCCACTTCATTGGGCAACGAAGAATAAAAATGAAAACATCTGTCGTATACTTATAGAAAAGAGTGCAAATGTCAACGTTGTCGATGGCGAAGGAAATACTCCACTTCATGATGCAGTGGCGAAGGAAAATGAAAACATCTGTCGTATACTTATAGAAAAGGGTGCAAATGTCAACGTTGCCGATGGCGAAGGAAATACTCCACTTCATGATGCAGTGGCGAAGGAAAATGAAAACATCTGTCGTATACTTATAGAAAAGGGTGCAAATGTCAACGTTGCCGATGGCGAAGGAAAAACTCCACTTCATGATGCAGTGGCGAAGGAAAATGAAAACATCTGTCGTATACTTATAGAAAAGGGTGCAAATGTCAACGTTGCCGATGGCGAAGGAAAAACTCCACTTCATTGGGCAACGAAGAATAAAAATGAAAACATCTGTCGTATACTTATAGAAAATGGTGCAAATGTCGACGTTGCCGATGGCAAAGGAAATACTCCACTTCATTGGGCAGCGGGGAATAAAAATGCAAACATCTGTCGTATACTTATAGAAAAGAGTGCAAATGTCAACGTTGCCGATGGCGAAGCAAATACTCCACTTCATTGGGCAGTGAGGAATACAAATGAAAACATCTTTCTTATACTTATAGAAAAGGGTGCAAATGTCAACGTTGCCGATGGCGAAGGAAAAACTCCACTTCATTGGGCAATGAGGAATGGAAATGAAAACATCTGTCGTATACTTATAGAAAAGAGTGCAAATGTCAACGTTGCCGATGGCAAAGGAAATACTCCACTTCATTGGGCAACGAGGAATAAAAATGAAAACATCTGTCGTATACTTATAGAAAAGAGTGCAAATGTCAACGTTGTCGATGGCGAAGGAAATACTCCACTTCATTGGGCAGTGAGGAATACAAATGAAAACATCTTTCTTATACTTATAGAAAAGGGTGCAAATGTCAACGTTGCCGATGGCAAAGGAAAAACTCCACTTCATTGGGTAGTATGGAATGAAAATAAAAACATCTGTCGTATACTTCTAGAAGAGGGTGCAAATGTCAACGTTGTCGATGGCGAAGGAAATACTCCACTTCATTGGGCAACGAAGAATAAAAATGAAAACATCTGTCGTATACTTATAGAAAAGAGTGCAAATGTCAACGTTGTCGATGGCGAAGGAAATACTCCACTTCATTGGGCAGTGAGGAATACAAATGAAAACATCTTTCTTATACTTATAGAAAAGGGTGCAAATGTCAACGTTGCCGATGGCAAAGGAAAAACTCCACTTCATTGGGTAGTATGGAATGAAAATAAAAACATCTGTCGTATACTTCTAGAAGAGGGTGCAAATGTCAACGTTGTCGATGGCGAAGGAAATACTCCACTTCATTGGGCAACGAAGAATAAAAATGAAAACATCTGTCGTATACTTATAGAAAAGAGTGCAAATGTCAACGTTGTCGATGGCGAAGGAAATACTCCACTTCATTGGGCAGTGAGGAATACAAATGAAAACATCTTTCTTATACTTATAGAAAAGGGTGCAAATGTCAACGTTGCCGATGGCAAAGGAAAAACTCCACTTCATTGGGTAGTATGGAATGAAAATAAAAACATCTGTCGTATACTTCTAGAAGAGGGTGCAAATGTCAACGTTGTCGATGGCGAAGGAAATACTCCACTTCATTGGGCAGTGAGGAATACAAATGAAAACATCTTTCTTATACTTATAGAAAAGGGTGCAAATGTCAACGTTGCCGATGGCGAAGGAAAAACTCCACTTCATTGGGCAACGAAGAATAAAAATGTAAACATCTGTCGTATACTTATAGAAAAGGGTGCAAATGTCAACGTTGCCGATGGCAAAGGAAAAACTCCACTTCATTGGGCAACGAAGAATAAAAATGTAAACATCTGTCGTATACTTATAGAAAAGGGTGCAAATGTCAACGTTGCCGATGGCAAAGGAAAAACTCCACTTCATTGGGCAACGAAGAATAAAAATGTAAACATCTGTCGTATACTTATAGAAAAGGGTGCAAATGTCAACGTTGCCGATGGCAAAGGAAAAACTCCACTTCATTGGGCAACGAAGAATAAAAATGTAAACATCTGTCGTATACTTATAGAAAAGGGTGCAAATGTCAACGTTGCCGATGGCAAAGGAAAAACTCCACTTCATTGGGCAGTGTGGAATGAAAATAAAAACATCTGTCGTATACTTCTAGAAGAGGGTGCAAATGTCAACGTTGTCGATGGCGAAGGAAATACTCCACTTCATTGGGCAACGAAGAATAAAAATGAAAACATCTGTCGTATACTTATAGAAAAGAGTGCAAATGTCAACGTTGTCGATGGCGAAGGAAATACTCCACTTCATTGGGCAGTGAGGAATACAAATGAAAACATCTTTCTTATACTTATAGAAAAGGGTGCAAATGTCAACGTTGCCGATGGCGAAGGAAAAACTCCCTTTCATTGGGCAATCAGGAATGGAAATGAAAACATCTGTCGTATACTTATAGAAAAGAGTGCAAATGTCAACGTTGCCGATGGCGAAGGAAATACTCCACTTCATTGGGCAATGAGGAATACAAATGAAAACATCTTTCTTATACTTATAGAAAAGGGTGCAAATGTCAACGTTGCCGATGGCGAAGGAAAAACTCCCTTTCATTGGGCAATGAGGAATGGAAATGAAAACATCTGTCGTATACTTATAGTAAAGGGTGCAAATGTCAACGTTGCCGATGGCGAAGGAAATACTCCACTTCATGATGCAGTGGCGAAGGAAAATGAAAACATCTGTCGTATACTTATAGAAAAGGGTGCAAATGTCAACGTTGCCGATGGCGAAGGAAATACTCCACTTCATTGGGCAACGAAGAATAAAAATGAAAACATCTGTCGTATACTTATAGAAAAGAGTGCAAATGTCAACGTTGTCGATGGCGAAGGAAATACTCCACTTCATTGGGCAGTGAGGAATACAAATGAAAACATCTTTCTTATACTTATAGAAAAGGGTGCAAATGTCAACGTTGCCGATGGCGAAGGAAAAACTCCCTTTCATTGGGCAATCAGGAATGGAAATGAAAACATCTGTCGTATACTTATAGAAAAGAGTGCAAATGTCAACGTTGCCGATGGCGAAGCAAATACTCCACTTCATTGGGCAGTGAGGAATACAAATGAAAACATCTTTCTTATACTTATAGAAAAGGGTGCAAATGTCAACGTTGCCGATGGCAAAGGAAAAACTCCACTTCATTGGGCAATGAGGAATGGAAATGAAAACATCTGTCGTATACTTATAGAAAAGAGTGCAAATGTCAACGTTGCCGATGGCAAAGGAAATACTCCACTTCATTGGGCAACGAGGAATAAAAATGAAAACATCTGTCGTATACTTATAGAAAAGAGTGCAAATGTCAACGTTGCCGATGGCGAAGGAAATACTCCACTTCATTGGGCAACGAGGAATAAAAATGCAAACATCTGTCGTATACTTATAGAAAAGAGTGCAAATGTCAACGTTGCCGATGGCGAAGCAAATACTCCACTTCATTGGGCAGTGAGGAATACAAATGAAAACATCTTTCTTATACTTATAGAAAAGGGTGCAAATGTCAACGTTGCCGATGGCGAAGGAAAAACTCCACTTCATTGGGCAATGAGGAATGGAAATGAAAACATCTGTCGTATACTTATAGAAAAGAGTGCAAATGTCAACGTTGCCGATGGCGAAGCAAATACTCCACTTCATTGGGCAGTGAGGAATACAAATGAAAACATCTTTCTTATACTTATAGAAAAGGGTGCAAATGTCAACGTTGCCGATGGCGAAGGAAAAACTCCACTTCTTTGGGCAATGAGGAATGGAAATGAAAACATCTGTCGTATACTTATAGAAAAGGGTGCAAATGTCAACGTTGCCGATGGCGAAGGAAATACTCCACTTCTTTGGGCAATGAGGAATGGAAATGAAAACATCTGTCGTATACTTCTAGAAGAGGGTGCAAATGTCAACGTTGCCGATGGCAAAGGAAAAACTCCACTTCATTGGGCAGTGGGGAATGGAAATGAAAACATCTGTCGTATACTTCTAGAAGAGGGTGCAAATGTCAACGTTGCCGATGGCAAAGGAAAAACTCCACTTCATTGGGCAGTGGGGAATGGAAATGAAAACATCTGTCGTATACTTCTAGAAGAGGGTGCAAATGTCAACGTTGCCGATGGCAAAGGAAAAACTCCACTTTATTGGGCAATGAGGAATAACAATAAAAACATCTGTAGTATACTTCTAGAAGAGGGTGCAAATGTCAACTTTGCTGATAAAGGAATGTAGAAAAAACTATCCCTCATTATTCTTCAGAAATCGACGTGAACTTGAGAGATAACGAAGGATGCACACGACTGATTTTTACTTTGAAGAATTACGCACAGATTGAACAAGCGTTTATTGAATTAAAAAAAATGGGAAAATTTTGATCGAAAAACATTTATAACCAACGGTTCATTAGCTCGTACATATATATTATACTAGTTTGAGAGAAATCTGCTTGTGTTTGAGCTTATATGACTTATCTGGTCCGTATTTTGATTGTAAGAAATCTATTGGAATCTTATTAGAAAACGGGGCTATCCTAATGTGTCGGATAGCGATGGCCAAACCCCTCTACATTTCGCAGTTCAATGTGGTTCGCCTTTTTTTGTAGAGTCACTTTTACGCCATGGGGGCGACATTAATGCCATCAATTGCCAAGGAAAATCACCACTTGACCTTGCTAATGACTATGGAAATGAGGAAATCATCAAGATTTTTGTAGAAAAAGATTCCCATTTAGATAAAAATAATGGACATGAAAAATGTGGATCAAATTTATTTGAATCGGATTCATCTGAATCAGATTCATCTCAATCAAATTGATTTGAATAAGATTTATCTGAATATTCTCCATTTTATTCTTTATGATTAATTGTATTTTACTGCTTATTAAATATAATAAAGAATCTAAAGCAATATAAAATCTAAATATTGCGTGCTTGAAAAATGACATATGTACATATCAACTTCGAAATATTTATTATCAATTTTCAGCTCATACCTGATTAAGAACACAGCATTAATAATGTTTCTGTTGGTTTGAATTGTTATTTTTTGCTAGTGGATGAATTTATTTGAATTGTGTGAATGAATTTGCTATTGGAAAATTTAAATAATCGATCCATATTATAACATTTAGTTTTCCATTGTACTATTTTTTTTAATTGTACGAATTTTTATTATATGTTTATCGGATTTTAACTTTGATTTTGTTTTAATGGAACGAATATATTTTTAATTTATAATGTTTTTTATATTATGTAACAAATAAAAAACGCTGTATTATACATACTTACACTAATGTACGTATGTATAATACTATGCATGTAAAAAAATACAAATCTATTTTATTGTAAGTGAATGTATTAGTCAGCAATATGGCTCAGTGGTAACGTGTATGTTTACACCAAATGATTATTGTTTTCGATCCCGCTATACTGCTCGTTAGACTTGGATATTTGTGACTCCAAGTCGATCGTTTCTTATCAGAGTTTGCCAATTTTATCTGATCACTGTTGAAACGGTACCTCAAAATTGGCAAAAAAATCATCCTACCTGCTGTCACAAAATCTTCTGTATTTATTGTATTTACAATTTGTAAAAAATATGTAGAAGTATAAAATCCATAGATTTTAAAATGGATTAATTAATTAATTGTTAATTTCATGTTGTTCAGTTGTTTGTAATACAGTGATTTATGTAATAAAAATGCTGCATTGTTTGTAGTTTATTGTCTAGGAAGGCGCATTGAGGTCTTCCTGTCAAGCCTTCCTGGTATATATGTATATATGTAAAATAACATAAAATGAAATATATTGTAAATTATTGTAAAAAATATGTACAAATCTAAAATTCATAGATGCCTCAATGGATTAATTAACTAATTAATTGTTTCATATTCTTCAGCTTCTCGAAAAACATTGATTTATGTAATAAAAATGCTGTATTTTTTAAAATTAATTTTCTAGAATTGATTAATCTCATTTTTATTTATGTTTTGAAAGAACTATAGATCCTGTATTATTATTAATTATTGGTTGAGGAATACAACCAGAACGGGTTCAAGCTGGGGTTTATTTAATTTTTTATACATTTTTTGCTTAGGGGTTTAATTTGTTTTCGTCCCAGTCTTCCTGTCAAGCCTTCCCGGTATACATATCTATGTATGTAAAATAAAATATATAGTATATTCATATGTATAAGTACGTATGTATAAGTTAAATCGGAGCTGAGGGAAAATGATATTTGTAATTTTTTATTTATATTGTCTACCGGCAAAAAGTTACCAACGAAAATGTTTTTTGATATACATACATATATTTTGATAGCACCTGAATCATAAATTGTAGTGGTTTTCATCCACGGATCAAAATGAAAGAGGAATCGTAATGATTATATTTAGATATCGAAGAACGATATGAAATAAATATTAAATACTACTTTTAAGTTCTACTTTGTTTATTTTGTTAAATATTTTTGTATTTTAATTAAATAAAATGCGTTTTTTATGTTATGTAATGTGTTATTATTTATTTTTATGCCAAGTTTGACCTTCAATATAATAATAGTTTAATTAACATCACTCACCATGTCTTACTTTTCAATTTTGAACATTATCAGTTTGATTATTTATTATTTTATGTCGACTAATGATATATGTACAATGGATTGATTTGCAGCATATTTAATTCAATTCTAATGTCTACTTGTTGTAAACAATTAATTCTAAATCTTATACTTTGTGTATTTATGTAAGTGTTGGGATAGAAACAAAATAGTATTTATATATTTATATTTATTACATCTAACATATAAATGTATTCTTAATTTACAACGAAATCGTATGTGGAGAACAAAATTCAGCGGGCGTACATTGTATTTTATCTACATACATTATTTTATACGAATAAATAAGAAGTTGTCGTTTGGTATAGTTTGTAAAGCTCGCACTTTTGAAACCAGACATGGTTTTTGTTTATTATTATTTACTTATATCTCTTACACATTACAGAACTTTAATTATAGTAGATATAATCTAAATATAATTTACATTAATTAGTTTTAATACCAAAGAGATTTCTTGATCTTGGACATTTTTTTTCTTTTTGCTAAAGAGTTTAAATGTTTAACTTATTGTGGTTGCTTTTTTGCATACTATGAATTCGTACACAAGTTTAACGAGCAAAAAGCACTTTTGCCGTCTGCAGAGCACGTGCAATCGTTGCATTCGTCTTTGAATTGATCACCGGGAGTGCAACGGTATCCCGGCCCGTTAACAGCTGAAACAATGTAAAACGTCTTTTGAAACTTACATCTACGTTCCCTTACGTGTTTTATATGTAAAATTCAATAATATATTAGATATTATGTACAAGAATATTAATATTACATTCAGAAGTACCTCTCTTCTCTCTGGGAGGGCACGCTCTTCTCATACAAGCTGCTCGTTTTCCATTTGCATCACAAGTACAACGATTGCAATCGTTCATGAAAACTGATCCCGGCTCGCAAGTAAAGTCCGTTGAGAAGACATCTTAAAGTTTTTAAAAAATACAATAGTAAATGTTTAAACAATCGGGGTATTCTAAAATTTGGTCTAATTTAAATCACCTATTGCTCGCTTTTCACGTGGACAAGCTTTCAACGTACATGCGGCAAATTTTCCACTTTCATGACATGTGCATGTATTGCAGTCGCTTTTGAAAGATTTTCCAGGCTCACAAGTGAAATCAGGAGCGTTTACAGCTAAATATACACATTTGTCATTTATACATACATATATAATGATAAAAACATTAGGAATACTTATAATAAAATTTTATGGAAACTCTTATCAAAATCACTCGAGATGATTTGCAACATATGTTTATTGTTTTTTTACATTAAAATGAGAACTCTTTCTTACTGGTTGTTTTGGAAACTTTCGATAAAATAAACTCTATGTTCAGACCAATTGCCGTATGGTTGGCTTTCGTGGCCTTACGACCCACGAGTTGTCCTATGTTTTTTGGTGCTGACCGCACTGGTCAGCCGCCACTGACACTTCCGCTCCAACCGTCGCCGCTTGAACACTGCTTCTAAGCGGCTCGCTTCCTTGATCCCGAATCACCAATTCGAGACTGGTGATGTTTGATGATACTTGGAGACCAGCTCCATTATTCGTCCCGGGTGAATTGAGGAAGCCTGGTCTGTCTTCGTCACGAAGGCAGACAACTCAGACACGTGTTCTTTGTATACGAACTCCCCCCCCCCTCCTTCCCCCCTGCTTGCTCTCTATACGTTTAAACTTAAAATACAGTTGCTCACATACAGATTTACAACCTGTTTTCATTATATAAATCTCGCACCATTTTCCGTCTCCCCGCATCACACTCACACATACGCACACTGTACGAGAGAGAGAGACAGAGAGCCGAGCCATCAGCAGAGACCAGACCACAGATGACGATCCGCGGGCACCATGAGGGAAGCCACGCCACGCTTTACTACGAGCTCTACGAACATCACGTCCAGGTGGCTTCTCGATTGAGAACGCCTGGCGTCTGTACACTCTAATTTCCAATACCAAGTCTCATCTCCGATGGAAATATATGATAAAAAGTATATGTAATTACCAGTTTCACGTTTTTCGCGGGGAAGACATAACTTTCTAGTGCAAGCAGCAAGTTTTCCACTTATATGACAAGTGCAACGATTGCAATCGTTCATAAAGACAGATCCTGGCTCACATGTGAAATCCGGTGAGTCGACATCTGAAGTTAAAGAATTAATAAAATAGTTAAAGGTTCAAATCGTTAACACATCTTAATGTTCTTAATAAAGTACAATTAAATGTATTTACCAATTGATCGTTTTTCACGTGGAAGACACGCTCTCCTCGTACAAGCAGCTCGTTTTCCACTTGCATCACAGGTACAACGATTGCAATCGTTATTGAAAACTGATCCTGGCTCACATGTGAAGTCCGGTGAGAAGACATCTGAAATTTCATGAAAAATGTAATTGCAAATGTTTAAATAATTTGTGCATATCGTCTGATTATAAAAACCTATTGCTCTCCTCTCTCTTGGAAGACATGCTCTTCTCGTACAAGCAGCTTGTTTTCCATTTAAATCACAAACGCAACGATTACAATCGTTCAGGAAAACTGTTCCCGGCTCGGAAGTGAAGTCCGGAGAGAAGACATCTGTAATTTTATAAAAAATATGATAGTAAATGTTTGAATAATCGCAGTATTTAACATATAGGCTAATTATAATCACCTATTGCTTGATTTTTAGGTGGACAAGCCATCAACGTACATGCGGCAAATTTTCCACTTTCATGACATTTACATGTATTGCAGTCGCTTTTGAAAGATTTTCCGGGCTCACAATTGAAACCAGGTGTGTTAACTGCTAAAATATAAACATTTGTCGATATAAAAAAATATGTGAATATAAAAAAGAAATTATTTGGGAAGAATAACCATTTATAAAAATTTTTATAATATGTATATGTGTGTACTCTTTTCATATTTATTTAAATAGCAATTATTTCTTATTAGCTGTAATGGAGACCTTCTTGATAAAATAAACTTTCATTTCCAATACCAGACCTGATCCCAGATGGAAATATATGATAAAAACAATATGTAATTACCAGTTTCACGTTTTTCGCGGGGAAGACATAACTTTCTAGTGCATGCAGCACGTTTTCCACTTATATGACAAGTGCAACGATTACAATCGTTTATAAAGACAGATCCTGGCTCACATGTGAAGTCCGGTGAATCAACATCTGAAATTAAAGAACAAATAAAATAGAAAATGTTCAAAGGGTTATAAATTAATATGAACCATTATAAAATGATGTTCATGTTATAAAACTAAAGCATCTTCAATATCGGCAATATGCAGAAGTGATGCACTCAGATAAAGCACTGTCTACTGATCTCTCTTTTCATGAGCTTCATTATTCAAAGAGCACGTTTTTCTACTGCAAATTGCACTCTGTTTGTTACGTATGCATCGATTGCATTTCTCAATAAAATCTTTTCAATTTAAACAATGAATAACTCTAATATATGTACATTTATGTATACTCATATTTATACCATAATTGTTTAATAATGAAAATTGAACAACCTACATGCATACATTGTATATAGCGTTCTATTTTATTAATATAAACTAACCTCTTTTTCTCGTCGCAGCTTTCCCACACTCTGTCCTGGTACATGTGAAATCTAAACCATCGTTTGTACACAAGCAAGTGTTGCAGTCTATCCTGAACTCTTCTCCTGGTTGACATTTTTTAGCGAGAGGCTGATCCCCCTTTAAAATTCAATTGAAACATTTAAATGCAAAACACAACATATGTATGTACATATAAGTTCATAGAGTCTGTGCATATTTTAAGAAATTAACAAACTTAATCATATATTTTTAAAACACTTTTACTATGTATATTTATATTTCCAAAATTTCATGTCTTATATTATCTACATACAATACATTTTCGAATAACAATGTGTATTATAATATTAATCAAATCAAATATCAATATATTGTTTGCCATATTTTGTTTGTTCCCATAACCTAAAAATTAAATGTAATATTATAATTTCAATAATTGATGCCATTGAAATGAAAGTGGGATAAAATACATTTTAATACAGAAATTAAATAAAAACCAGATAATTTCAATTAAACAATGTAAATTTTGATATATGTATGTATGTTCATATAAAGCATACATAAATTGCACTACTTTTTATTTTGAATTATAAAAGCTATATCTAGATGTGGATTAGAACTTTAGATAATGAATTTGTTTATATGTATATGATCCTTATTTTTATGTGATTTAGATATATTACAATAGCTTTTTTAAACTGAAGAAAACAAACAAAAACATTTATATTTACTGTGATATTTTCAATTTTCAATAAATGTTTTTGGACCATGCAAGCAGTCTTTGGATCTGGTTTATAACTTTTGACAATAGATTTGTCTTAGTGTGATCCTTATCTTGAGTTTGATCTCATTTTTTGTGTGATTTTCAAAATATACAGTAGGTTTTAAAATTGATAAAAGCAGTATAAAAACAACATCATATCAAGGTTAAAAGAAAAATAAACATGAACTTATATGAAATCAACATTAAACTTATATGAAATCATTGAATATTCTATAAAAATATGCTTCTTTATTAAATTTAATTATCTTTGAAGCAATTAGTTATTGGATAATTTATGTAAATCATACTGAATAAATGAATTTTTAAGAAAGTGTATGGCGATATTTTATCCCTGTACATTCCAACAGCATAATTTAACCACAAGTACTCTCGATATATCATCAACACCGCTGCATATATATATTTTTAACACTTCCTCTTGGTGCACACATAATCTGTGCCGTCCAAGTTGCACTCACAGTTGTTGCAACCCCGCTTGAACTTGTGCTCCGGCGTGCAAACCTTGGTTAGAGCACCACCATCTCCGGTAGCATCAAACTCTGGACACTTGTTCTTGGTGCACGAGTAACCTGTGACGTCCAAGCTGTACACGCAAGTGTTGCACTCCATGCGGAAAGTCTTTTCTGTATCACATACCCGGCTCAGTGCTCCACCGTCTCCGGACGGATCAAACTTTGGTGGCACAACTCTTCTAGACACACTGATGTGACGACCCTGAAAGTTATATCGACTTTTAAATCTTATGTCAATAATCAGATGATGTTCGAAGTTTGAAAATCAATACTGATTCATGTTCAAAAATTAAAAATAAAGTTGAAAATTTGTTCAGAAAGATCTATCAATAGGAGAAATGCTGCAGTTATTAATCAGGATACATCACATATAGTTATTAGCCACTTGAATTTTCAAGTTGAAATATAAGAACATTGTGACATTACAGAGAACCTTTTATATCCCCAATGACGCTGCCATTTACTTCTAATAATTGCTAGGATCATTCAATTCGATTTCTTAATTCATTGGACTATCGTACAGATTACCTGTGCAAAGATTATGAAGAGAGAACGACAAGACATAAACTACATTTTTTGCATGCAAGACGTACATTCTTAGATAGCATCTTCTTTTACAAAATTCTAAATAATCATCAACTGTGCACCCCTTTTGGGCAAAATAAGGCTGCGCCCCATAAGACTGCGCCCCATAAGGCTGCGCCCCATGAGGCTGCGCCCCCCTGCGCCTCCTTCGGAGCCCCATGCGGCTGAGCCCCATAATAATGCGCCCCCTTCGGGGCCCCATGCGGCTGAGCCCCATAAGACTGCGCCCCCTTCGGGGCCCCATGTGGCTGAGCTCCATAAGGCAGCGGCTTCTTCGGGGCCCCATGATGCTGCGCCCCTTGTGGTGCCCCTGGCGGGGCCCCATGAAACTATTGAATCGAAAATTTTTTATATATAACTTGGTATTAAGCTTAAACTTTTAGATATGAAATTTCAGTTCAATAAACCAAAAGGTTTCTGAGAAAAACATAAAAAACCTCGATTCTCTAGAGTAAAAGTACTACTTCCGGTTCAGATAGAAATATTTAAAAAATATAAGGTTATAAAAATTATTATTTCTATCATATTTAAAAAAAATTCAGTCTGATTCAGTTAGTGGTTTGGGAGATAATTGAATTCAAAAACTTAAAAAAAAGAGGACACCTATAAGGGGAGGTACCATTTCCGGTCAACTTAAAAATTTGAAAAAAAATTACGACGTGTCGATAAGAATTTCATTAACCGATACTAAGTTTCAGTTCGATAGGACTAACGGTGTTAAAAATATCCCCGAAATACACACACACACACATTTTTTCTAGATCATGAAAACGTGATCAGTGATCGATTCTGAGTTTGAATCAGTCAAAATCTCGAGTTCGAATTTTCGCATGATCACAAAACTTCATCTATTGTTACTACGTACATAGATAAAGTAATAAAACGAATCGCGTGATCGATGACGTCACCGATCTACGGACGACGAACCAACGAACGAACGAAGGATACATACAAAGTCTCTTTCCAAATTATATATTAGACTAGTGTTGGAGCCGTTGATTTCAACGGGTGGTTTCGAAAAGGAATTGAAACTCGAATAAAAATAAAGTTAAAGATATTGAATCGACTGGTTTCGGAAAGAAATTGATGCACGAATTACGAATGACAAATTACGAATTACGTTTTGTGCATCGCCGACGCCTCCGGCACCCCGGGGCCTTCGCCCCCGGCGCTTCCGTCGCTCCGGGGCCTTCGCCCCCAGCACCGCCGACGCCTTTGGTGCCCCCAGCGCCCCCGATGCCTTCGGCCTCAGCGCCGCTGACGCCTCCGGCGCCCCCAACGCCCCCGATGCCTTCGGCACCCCTGATAAAATAAAATAAATAATCACATCATATATATGCATAATATCGCTATTCTGTGTGTCTGTCTATCTGTACCATTTTTTTTTTATATAATCTAAGCTAGTTAGCTAATTTGATACATACTATTCTAATATATATTTATCCTAATCACACAATTGTAAAAATATATTCTACGTGTAACGCAACGTTCTCCCCATCGTCCCATAGGGCAACACTAGCCCTTTATTTCGAGTGGCCACACAGGAAAATGCCTTACAGGCGCGCGCGCATGGAAAGCGACCCTCTCTACCGCCAGCCGTCATCCGGGAAAGATCTCTTCTGTGCACGTCTCCAGGGGGAGACGGGGCTTAGAGATCCACCATCAGTGCTGAAGAACCGCTGTGAGGTCGAGTGCAGCATCACTCCCTCCCCTGAGTTCCAGCACAACGTCCCCTGTATTCCTGACGCCGTTTCTGGAGAAACATCCAGCCGTGAGACGAGCGCAGAGCCAACTCCCAACCACGAGGAAGCTGTTATCAACGAGACGATTTAAAGTCAGGAACCTCCCCGACTATATATAACTGTATCCCAAGGTTAGTCCACGTTTCCATATAACCCGACCGAAAAAAAAACGGAGACAACGCCTTCTGCACACAAATCGTAAGATTAGATAAGCGCGAATAAAAAATTGCAGACGAACGGTTTGAATAAAAAAACAATTTATTTTAATATTCGGTACAAGAGTTGATCAAGAGGGTGATAACAAAAAAGGTTATCACCCTCGGATAACATGAAAATATCCTTTGACGCTTTTTCGTGGATTTCTATTGCGTTAATTCTTCCTGAGAATCTTTAAAAGTTTGGTTGTTTTGATCGTGCGGCTCTCTCGAGTGCATTTATCCGATCATCCTGAAGAGGTTCCCGGAAGAATGCACTGAATTGCACCGAATAGTGGCGCAGTGTCGAAAATCCACAAAAATTGTCCTTATTTATTTATATAGCAAACTGCTAATGCATATAACATTAAATAACAACTAAAATTATAAATCATCTTCCACAAAGGTATCCATTAACACCCTTCAAGAAAGCATCAATGTTATTAGCACTTCTAATGCTTTCAGGAAGGGCATATTTCTAGTATAATTACTATGGATATCACTGTTTCTTATTATATAATCCTTAAGCTTATCAAAATATTATTATTATTATTAGTTAAATATTTGTAGATGCTTTTCAAATAACAATAGACCACTCCATTGGTGTTGAATGCAAGAGAGCAAAAAATAATGGTTTTTCTAAGAAATTAACTATAGTGAAGCATTTTTTGTGCGAATAGCATCCTTCGAACACCGATCTATGATAAAAAGTACACCTTTAGCAAGCAGTGAATTCAACTTTTTCATTCAATAAACGAATTAAAAATATGAATACGGACATATTTAAGATTAGGTTAAATTAATTATTTTATTTTATATATGTATGTATGTAATAAATTTATTTTCTTCGATTTTTGTAACGTGGCAAATATCATAAATATCTCGATTTAGTCTCTTCGCGATATGGAAAATATCGATATGAATGATTATTTTATTTGTTTTGTTTAACCATCTCCCCTGTGGCTTTCCTTGCACCCTTTAAAATTCTCACGGGTAACGTTCAAGCACTTCTGTCGTCCATTATTCCAGCTGCATGACCCACTAATTGCCCTTTCAATCTTTTTACTTTTTCACTATGTCAACCACCGTAGTCTTAGTTTTCGAAAAGTTGATTATTCAAATAACGAATAGTTAAAAATCGAACTAATAATTCGAATATTCGAATGGGAGCCCTAGTATATGTATGTACATACATATGTTACAGTGAATCTGTATCTTAATCAACTCGTAAATTTCAATTAGACATAAGATCTACAAATACTACTTAGTATCCACAAATTCATTTATAGGGATTTTAATTTAATCTCCTCGAACTGTACGAGTGAGGATCTTAATTTTGTTTCATCTTTGTTAGATTTGAGTCAAATCAATTTTTTAAAAACCGATTATAATGGTTCCATTTTAGATTTAATCTTTACTAATATTGATTGTGTTAATATATCTGTATCAAGAGCGTATAATCCTTTAGTTGCAGAGGATATTTATCATCCAGCGCTTGATGTTGATATTATTTTTAATTTAGCTAATGTTAATATTAATAATCTGTTGTGTTCTGACGGAAAAATGATGCCTGGATAGGAATTTGAATATGGTGATAAACTGGTTAAATTAGGAAATAATCTGGCCAATTGTGATTGGAATGAGTTGTATAAGTGTATGTATATAAATTGCTATCCATTGTTCCATTGTTGTAAATCCTCTGTAAAAAAGGTTCGGCAAACCTTTAACAATGCATTTACAACCTTTGAACAATACGCGGCACCTTCTGGGTCCGGTGACTATATATAGTGAATGTAATGGCATTTTTGATAAAAAAAAATTGCTCAGTTATCCAACGATTATAAGTATCCTAAATGGTTTTCAAAAGATTTAATTAAGATTATTCAAAGAAAAATTTACGTCCATAAAATTTGGAAAACAACGAAATGTTGCATAGCACGTGTTGATTTTGTATATCTGCGTAAATTAGTAAAATCAACTATGGATGATTGCCGTAAAAAATATATTTCAAATTGTGAAATTGCACTATCTAAGGAGCCGTCTGCTTTCTGGTCACTTATTAATTCTAAATTTATAGACAATTAAGGTTTGCGAGCTACAAAAATGCTGGGATTCTTACTACGAGTTAGAAAACCTTTTCAGAGTGCGTTGGTGCCTAAAATTCTTTATGAATCTCTAGCACGTAGCAACCTAGAATTTTCTTCCATTATATGGAATCCTACCAATATAACTGATTCATTGAAAATTGAGAGAATCCAAACACGGTAATTATCCTTGGCTATATCCTATGTAGTTCATTCCTATTAGGGGCGTTGGGTTTCAACTCATTGGTGTCTCCTCGGGATATGTTACTGGGAAGGCACTTTTTTAAGCTGTTGAATGGGATAATACACAATCCTCAGGTTCTTAATGAATTATTCTTCTTCTTAATGAATTCTTAGGAAAAAGAGCTCTTAATCAATTTAGGTTTTATGCACCTTGTAAATTCAGGGACCTGAGGAATCGTGATTTGTTTGTTCCTCCTGTGACTCGCACAAATATGTTGGCAACGGCTCCTATATATGTATATATGTAGAGGGCGATATATCTGCTCAACCGGATTGCTGGTGAAATTGACCTCTTCAATATAAACTATGCTAATCTGGTTGAGTGGTTGATTTTGCCAATTATAAATGTGAATGATTGTTATTTTTATATACCTCCTTTACGTTTCACTTACGATTACAATTCAGGAAAAAGTTTGCCTCTTATCCGATCGTTTTCATACTTTGCCATATTGCTCATTTTGGTCATCAATATAAGTAAATGGATCCTCCGTCATTGCGATAGAGATAAAATATCGTTTAAGAAGCTTTTCTAGCCCGAAAATTTTTAATCTCGGTGACGTTTGGTAGTCATTAATTTTATACATAGATGGCGGTAGTAAAAAAAAAAATTGGTGTTTTTATTCAAAATAATAATTTTATATATAAATTATAGAAGAGGTTTGTTTTTAAAAAACTTTTTTTTTATCGTCGGGTAAAGTATAAACACTCTTTTTTTTTGTTAAGTTAAGTGTTATGATTTTATGATTATAATGATGTTGTGTTAGTATTGTTATTATTATTGTTATCATGTTATTATTATTGAATGACTGGCCACAGTGACGCGTTGGAGCTTTCTGTAATGTCACTGTGGCTAATATGTTAAATAAATATATCACTCAACTGTCAAAAATCATAAAAGTATCGATACATGAAGTTTTGTGTTTATTTCTATATACATTTTCATTTTTATAGTTATACTGAAGTAACGGGTGGATCTTCTTTCGTGGTGCCCTTGTCGTTGGATCTTATAGCTTTGGACCTTATGTCGTGACACGGTTTTTATGCTATGGCCTATGAATGATGACAAAATTTAAAATAAAATAATTTTTTGGACTAAGGTAATCATCCTTTTTATACAACATTTTTTTTAAAGCGAGAAAACATTTAAAAATATTTCCATCTTCTTTATGATTAAAATTTAAAATACTATAAATTTTGATTAGGGTAACCAGGCTTTTTTATACAGCAAAATTTTTGTAGTGAGATTAAAATCGAAAAATATTCCCATCGTCCCTATGCAAAGTTTAAAATAAAATAGATTTTTTGACTAGGGCAACCAACCTTGTTATACAACAGTTTTTTTTTAAGTCAGAAAACATCTCAAAATATTCCCATCATCTTTATGATTAAAATTTAAAATACTTTAAATTTTATTAGGGTAACCAGCCTTTTTTATACAACGAATTTTTTTAATTGACAAATAATCTAATTTATTTTGAAAATCTATTTTATTTTAAATTTTGTATAAGAACGGTGGGTATATTTTTTGTTGTATAAAAAAGGCTGGTTACTGTAGTCAAAATATTATAGTATTTTATTTTAAATTTTAGAATAATTGAAAGCATTTAAACGATGGGAATATTTTTGGATTTTTTCTCACTTAAATTTAAAGATACATGTCATTAAACATTACTTACATATTATATTGATTGTTTTTTCACTTTAAAAATTGTTGTATGAAAAGATTGGAAAGCCCTGTCTCAAAAATAATATTTTAAGCTTGCAATATTTATTGCATTAAGGCTTTTAAATTTTATTTCCAACTCGAAAAAAATTTTTGTATAAAAAGCCTAGTTACCCTAGTCAAAAAATTAACATATTTTTAATTTTGCAATAATTTATATCACAGAGATGATGGTTATATTTTTAGATGATTTCGAGCTTTAAAAAAAATGTTGTATAACAAGTTTGGTTACCCTACTCCAAAATTTTTTTTTATTTTAAATTTTGTCATCATTTATAGCATAAAAACTATAGGAATATTTTTAAATTTTATTTTCAACTTGAAGAATTTTTTGAATAAAAAAAGGCTGGTTACCATAGTCAAAATATTGTTACGTACGCCGGGGATTGAGCGAATTGTACTTAGACCAACGGATATCTGTTATCGGTTAACTAAATGCATGCACTTACTTCCAAAGATTATATCTGGACTCTAAGTGCATTTAGGCTAAACAATGACCGTTATTAGTTATTTCTCAGAATCGGTATGGGAAGACCCAATCTCTTGGAAATACATATCCGAATACGTGACTATACAACAGGAAAACAGATTAGGCGTCCTGAGAGATCTACCCTTTATAAGGCGGTACGTAGGCGATATAATTCATTCTGGGCGGAGCAGTGACAGTGTGTGTAACTCCTTAATCATCAATAAATGCTGTGAAACGACTGTTGGCTTTTACTTGGATCCTCCACCCACCCCTACGTAACAATATTATCATATTTGAAATTTTGCAATCATTTATAGCCCAAAAATAATGTTAATATTATTTCTTTTTTTTTCTGACTTCATCTGATTTTGTAGTATAAAAAAAGTTTGGTCACCCCAGTCCAAAAAATTATTTTATTTTAATTTTTACAATTATTTATAGCTTTAAGACGATGGTATATTTTTAGATTTTTTTTCCCACTACAAAAATTTTTTTCTATTAAAAAAGGATGGTTACCCTGGTCCAAAAAATTATTGCATTTTAAATTTTGCAATTCATTATATCGTTAAGATGATAAGAATATTTAAAAAAAATTTTCTCAATTCAAAAATTTTATTATATAAAAAAAGTAAATCAAGATTTTCAGATGACCTTTAACCGATGATGAGATCATCTCAGCGTTAAAATAAATACATACAGATATACATATGTACACACATATAGATATGTATACATACATATATGTATGGAAATTTGCTTTTGTGTGCGTGTATGTACACAAAGCGCAAGCTAATTTTATTCACGTATATACGCGTGAGCGGACGTTAACGCAAAGTTTTTATCCACGCATATACGCGTGAGCGGACAGTAAAGTGTTAATATTAGATTCAGATTGTACTTATCAATGTTGTATTATACCTACGCAACTACATTCAAATTTAATCAGTGATATACATAGATAGCTTTGAAGAGTGAACATTCAGTCTACGTTGAATAAATCACTGAGATATGTATGTATTATATTATAACTTAAAATACATATGCTTACATACATACATATGTATTTGTACCAAATAAAATTTAAATTTTATTTGGTATATTTGTATGTGCTGAAGAACCAACTATCTTCGAAAAATACATTTTATTTATATTTGTTTTAGATTCGAACGTCAACAAACGCAACGCATTTGCAATCTTGTCTAGGAACGTAGGAGCTTCACATCGAGGTATGTACCAATCTATAGTACAAATTTTCATATGATATACATATGTACAATAAAAATATGTAATATAATATAACGGAAGGATGTATGTATGTATTTATGTGTGTATGGGACGCCCGACAACTTAGCGCATGGACTATTCAGCGCATAATCATTTTTTTCATAAAGTTTTAAATACGTTTTCTATATTATAATTACTGTATTGAAATGCGCATACATTTATTTGTTTTGAACACATCAACCGCTTCTTCGGGCGTCAAAATCGTTGACCACGTAATTTATTTTTGATCTGCGGGAATAAAAAGAAGTCATTTGGTGCCAAATCAGGGCTGTACGGTGGATGAGTGCTCAAATAGGCGGTTGTTTGAGCTGATGTGTGCGAGCTCGCATTGTCATGATGGAGAATGATTCGTCTTTGGCGGTTGGTTTTCCTTATTTCTCCGAAGACTTCTGGAAAATAAATGGTTGTGTACCATTCGGATTTGACCGGTCTACGTTCTACCAATGGTACAGTTGCGACCTGTCCAGTTTTTCCGAAGAAACGGACGACCATTTGCTTCGAAGTCTTTCGTGCGCGAACAACTTTTGTAGGGTTTGATTCATCTTGGACTCCTGATTTATTTCTGGCTCATATTATATTTATTTTATTTTATTTTTACGGTCAAGAAAAAATTGACCATTTTACATGATGGAAATGGAGAAAGAAAAAAAATATGAAATAAATTACAATGAAATATAAAATATAAAAGAAAAATCAATAATTAGAATAATGCATACATGCATGCATATACCTACACATAAGCTCAATTACATACACATTTGTGCACACACACGCATGCAATTATAAACAAACGCATATATACATGCACGTATAGTAGGGTTGCCATAGACCGGGACACCCCCCCCCCCCCAATAAAAATAATTTATTATATTTTTTGATAGTTTAATTAAAATAAATTGAATCATGTTTAATTTGATTTTATTTTACTCATTCTCTCTTGTCTTCACTCTTCCCCAACTTCTTGAACTCGATCTTCAATGCTCTTCTTTGCCCAATCATATTTTTCTGACTTTTTTACTTTTTGAAGGAGTTCCTTTTTCGCTTTTACATAATTATAAAATTCGATGCATGACATTTTATAATTGAAAACGCACTGAATTATGCTTTCTACTGTGTCAATTGAAAGCTTGTTTCGTTCATCTGTCCACTGAGTATTAATTAATGAAAATACACGCTCAACGTGTGCATTATGTGCTGGGACAGCGTACAGGTTTTGGCACAATTTCAGTAGGTTAGTTTTTCTTTCTGTTTCTTTAGTATTTTTAAAAAAGCATAACCATTTATCATGTACATCTTTGGTATCCCATTCTTCATGTGTTTCATTTTCAATAAATGATTTCATGTACAATAATTACTTCCTCGTGAATTGAATCCGTGAAAAATATATTGATATTACTTAAATATGCAATAGATTCTTCAACTCGTTCCCATTTGAGTACATCATTGAGAAGCATCCATGAAAAAACATCATATTTCGCGATTGGAACAGACCACTGTTCCAAATATTTAATTTCAACTTTGAAGAAATTATCCACTTCTTCATCAAACACTTTTAATTGTGTTATCGTAACTTCTTTGCATTCTTTCAGTTTGTTGTAGGTTTGTTTTGCTTGTATTTACTAGTTAATCTTTCCATTAATTGTTTTTTTTTTGTATCTTCTAAAATATGTTTTACTTCTATTGTAGTTATAGCCTTTTCAGGCTTTTTAATTTGCTTTTCAAATAAAAACATTTGACTGTGTACTAACATGGTGTTAAGTTCTGACAAATGATTTTTAAAGAAATCAATTATCGCTTTTGGAGCATTTTCTTCATTTGAGAAAAAGTCTTTCAACGCCTCCCACATGCTTAGTATTCTTGTAATTGATGGAAGGAGTGATAACCATCTGCTTCTAGTGCAAACCCACTTAATTATATATTATCGGAAAGTATTATTTTTAAATAATATCTGGGACAAATATCCTTCTGAAGGGGACACTGGGACGCAAGCCTCAAAACGGGGACATGTCCCCGTAAACTGGGACGTATGGCAACCCTAACGTATAGGCATATGCATACATAAATATATACACGTACACATACATTCATATATTACAAAAGAAATTAGATTATATTAAAAAAATATTTAAATAGAATAGATTTCATGTTACATTTACTAACAATGAATAAATCGACCATGGACAATTCGTTTCCAACTCTGTGCAGTCTCAACATAGCTGGGATCAATGAGTAATTAGTGGTAAACCTGGGCATATCAAAAAGATGGTTACATCTAATTGATCTACCCGGCACATGGAAGCACACTAAACTCACCAACTCAGAGCAGTTAATAGTGCCGTTAAGAAGACCACACAGAATTGAAATATCATTAATTTTCCTTCTGTCATATAATTTTAGCAAATGAATTTTCCTGTAAATAATAACATTACTGATATGATGATTATGACTTTTAAAAAATTAAAATTTGATGAATCTAATGAACTTTAATTGCACTGACTCTATTATGTTGATTTGTTTCATTAAATAAGGAGACCAAATGGTAGAATTGTACTCTAATTGGTTTCTAACCAGAGTGGTGTTTTGATGGCATTTTTTTTTGATAAAATTTATATGAGAATTAAAAGTTAATTTGTCGTCAAAAATAACTCCTAGATCTTTAATTAGCGATGATGATGGTAATGATTCATTATTTATATGATAATTATAAATAATTTTGTTATTTGACCTACTGAACCTGACAACAGAACACTTCTTAATGTTTAAATATAATTTATTAAAAGAACACTAATCGTTTAATGAGTTTAAATTAGTTTGTAAAGTAGCACAATCATTAGTGTCTTTTATACATTTAAATATTTTTAAATCGTCTGCAAATAAGAGCACTTTAACATCATTAAATTTATTTATAATATCATTTATAAAAATATTGAATAGCACTGGTCCCATGTGAGATCCTTGGGGAACGCCACTAGTTGGATTAAAGGAGTAAGATTTAGAATGACCGATTTTAACTAATAATGATCTATTGGACAAATAGCTCCGAAACCAGTTTAGTAATACACCGCTGATTCCGATACTGTTTAGTTTATATAATAAAATCTCAATATCAACTTTGTCAAATGCGTTACTGAAATCAGTGTAAATTGAGTCAACTTGCAATTTAACAGATAAGGCATTAGAAATAAAATTTTCATATAATAATAAATTGGATAAGGTAGATCTATCAGAAGTAAAACCATGTTGTTGTGGAATAATGATGTTATTAATGAAAGGAATAAATTCGTCTAATACTAAACTTTCAAAAAGTTTTGGAATAGTCGATAATTGACAGATGGCTCCATAGTTCATTACATTATGTTTATCCCCATTTTTATGAAGAGGCATTAAATAGCCAGACTTCCAAGAATTGGGAAATATACCAGTGGAAATAGATTGATTAAAGGAAATAGATTGATTGACTGAATCATTAGTATTGTCAACAAATTTACCGTTAAGTTGAATGTTTTCTGGTATATATGTTTTATTATTGTTTAATTCTTTAGTAAATGACCAAAAATATTTGGAATTTGAATCAATAAATGATTATGTTTTTTTAATATAAAGTTTAAAACATTTGGATATATGTATGTAGTTTACACAAAGCTCTTAGTTTTTTGAATTCAATATATAAGTGTGTAGAGTTATAAATTTTGAATAATTTGTGCACACTTTTTTTATGTATTAGGTTTTTTAATTCGGGACTAAACCATTTTGGAAAAAAATGCAATTTATTTTTATATTGAGGAACATGGTTGTATATACAAGAGATTAATAATTCATTCAGTATAATGACTTTTGATTCAAAGTTAATGTTATCGTTTAAGAACGACCAATTAGTGACATTTAATTGGTTCATGATTTCGTTATAATCAGCTCTGTGAAAATCAAAAATATTTTGCTGAATTAAAGGTAGATTAGTAGATTTATATACAGTAATATTAATATCTAGGGGTGGATGATGGCCATCCACTGGAGATAGAACATCATGAGATTTCATAACGTTAGTGTTTTTGAAATTGGAAAAAACTAAATCTAAGACATGATCATTCAAGTTGGAAATAGTATTAAATTGAGACCTAAATTTAAAGATAAATTTATAATTTCTTGATGAATTGGAGAATTTTCATTCATTTCAAGGTTTTGCCAGTCCAAATTTGGTAGATTAAAATCACCAGTTATTAAGAATTTTGAATCAGGATATTTTAATCTGATTGTTTCAATATTATTTATAAAATTGTTATATACACCTTTACATTGAAAATTTTGGTTGATATAAATATTTGTTCGATGGAATCGTCTGTGTTGATGATGACAGATGATGAATGAACTTTTTTAATAAGAATTGCCACGCCACGGTGTTTATGTTTCTATCATATCTATACATATTGTATGTATGAAAGTTTAGTTCGGAGTCATTTATAAGGTTGTTTAGCCACGTGTCTGTTAATAATATGATGTCATATGCGGAAGCAGCTATAGCATTTTTAAGGAATTGTATTTTAGATATAATGCTTCTGACATTTTGGTAATATATTGTTAGTTTTTTGTACTATTTTTATTTATTATTTTATGCACTCCGTTAAAATATTTTATTATTAGGTCACTTTCACCTTTGTCTTTTCTATTATTCATTTCGTTCCACAATTTGTTTATATGTAGTCTTTGCATGTACGTTAGGTCATTTTTTATTTTAATTCCTAGTTTGGGTCCTTTTCCAAGTAATGATATTGCTGTTTGCTGTTCATCGAGTTTAACCTTTAGGGGCCTTGGCTTCATTCCTTGCTTTAATCCGATTCTATGAGCGGTGAATTTGTGGTTAGGTAGCTCGGCTTTTGACAATAAATTTGCGATTACATTATTGTCGTCATTATTATTAGCTGTTTCAGTAATGTCAAATATGATAACATTGTTTTTTCTATTTTTTCTTTCTTCCATTTCGCTAACAAGTTCCAATGTCGATTCAATCGTGGTGGGTGAATCCTTAGACATATACATTTTGGTAGCTGACAGCTCCCTTCCAGCATTGCAATATTACAGGACATTTCGCCTACAGTTTGCGAGATATCAGAGGTGAAAGGCATCAATTTGGCCATTTGGTCCTTGTTAAATTTATTGGCAGGGTCCATGAGGATTTGGACCATACTCTCTAATATTTTGGAGACGCTTTGTACGTACTTGGCCATTTTATAATAATAACAATGAAGGAGTAGCAAAAACACACTTTGGCGACACGACCGAACGCGACGACGAACGATTATTTATGTTTATTATATGTATGTGTAGATCCATGATTCGTCACCTGTGCAGATGTTATATACAGCATTTGATGCACCGTGATTGTATTTTTGCAACATTTCCTTGCACCAATCGACACAAGCCTCTTTCGTTTGCGCGATTGTCAAATTATGCGGGATCCAACGCGAACAAATGTTTTTTGCAATCATGCAATATCCATTTGATTGGTGTCAAACTAATGTTCAAGGATGTTTCAATCTCCCGGTATTTTACATGACGATCTTGAATTACACTGTTCGACAAATGACGACTTTTTTTTTGGTTCATACACGAGATATGACTTTTCTTATAGATCTATGCCCAGTGAACACGAATCTGGTAATAAAAAATGTCGATTGGCTCGAGATTCGTAGATATATGTGTTTTTTAAATCGCGCGATTTTTCTATATCTTGGTGTTGTTCGGTCGAAAATCAAAATCTATCAATTTTCTTTTCAAAATGAATATTGTAATCTATAGTCGGGTATTTTATCTTTCATTTGTAGTACTTTTCAGCATTCAAATCTCTCAAAGTAGTCGTCCAGTTCAAATCAAAAGTCAAAAGTACGTATTTTCACTTGGGATTTTTTCCCACTGTTAATACTATTTTATATTGAGTATTTTCTGTTGAAACATATTTATTGGGATAGTGTTCTAGCCACATTATTTTTTGTTTTTGTTTAAAAGGGTTAATTGGAAGTGTGCTGAATTTTAAATCGTTAAAATTGCGAGTTAACGTCTAGTACTATTATTTACTCGTATTCACACGAATCTGAATTGAATTTATGGGGATAATATATTAAATTGTATTTATATGAGAATTAAATAAAATTCCACTTAGAAAAATCATATTTCGACTATTCTTGTGGATTAATAACAAAAATTCGTTTATTTTATCGAGGTAAGCCAGTTATCAATAGAATTTTTGAAGAATAGCGAACTACGCCCACGATTTAGTACATCGATGCATTCTTGCCTTGATAATCCACGTCGAAAGTTATGAAAAATAGTCGCACGAGAATGTTCACGTATTAATTCCATTTTATGACAGCTATGAATTTATTTTATGACAGCTATGAAGTCCACGTAAACAAAAGAATAAGTTATTGTAAGCAAAGCGTTCTGAAGACGTTTATGCTACAAATTTTTTTTACACTTAACAATGAAACCAAATATTTGTTTTTTCATTATTAGGCCAGAAACTAAAAGAGTACTTATCCCTCGTATTACGTTTCTGGTTTTGTTTCCAGTTTCAGTTCCGGTTGCGGATTCGTATTTCAGTTCCATTTCCGGATTTCCATTTCATTTTCGAATCTCGATTCCTATTTTAGTTCCAGTTCCAGATTCTTATTTCACTTCCGATTCCCGATTCTTATTTCAGATCTAATTCCGGATCCCTTTTTTAGTTTCGGTTTCAGATTCATAATTCAGTACCGGTTCCAAATTCCTATTTCAGTTCCGGTTTCACTTCGGTTCCGACTTTGGTAGCAACTTCGGTTCCGACTTCAGTTACAATTACGATTACGACGACAATTGTTGTTGTTTGTTATTATAATTATACAAATGACTTTATTTTAACGCATACTAGTGGTTTTACCCGGCTTCACTCGGTATTTGTAATATAAACCGCTTAAACATGGATAATCTAATAGTAAACATTTGATTAAATTTATTGGAATAGTTTTATTTTATTTAAATTTATTTGAATATTCATTTGTTTTTTTGTTAAATTGAATGTCACGGATTTTACGAACCAAACAAACATACATACAAAACATCTTTCGAAATTATATATTAGACTGTGAAACGCGTAACGCCACAGAAAGGGGTAACGATAAAAAATTCGGATGTGATAAACCCACGACATTATCTATATATTTGAGGAATATAAAACGAAAGTATAGAAAACGAAATTCGATAGTTAACACACATACCGGTTATGAGAGCATTTTCGATACAAATTGAGCGCAAATCTATGGAAATTTATACAAGACAAAATTATGCATATTATAAATATTAAATTTCAAAAAGATAAAAACAATTTAGAGGAACCAGAGGTTAATTTTTTTATTTCGCAAAAAATAAAAAAAGTGGCCTGAAATTGAATTTAGACATGAATTTAATTTCAATTTGCGATGAAATATTTAATTTCCATATTATCTCGGTAAATGAAATTAATATTTATATATTTAAAATACTTGGGGGAAGCAGTATAGCCGATGAACCCATTATTTTTTTAGATCATTAAAATGTTCACTGATATAATTAAAACCAGGGCTTTTCATGGGTTGGTTATATCCGAATTTTTTTCTATTAAAACATTTACATTGTACGAATGTACATATATACAGCAGAACATTTTTGCCATGAGCAAAGAGCAACTGGTTTATCTTTATCTTTATATAATATGATAAAGAATATAAATCATAAAATTTGGTGACTGAAAATGTTAGCATTGGTAAGTGTAACACGTCTTACGAAAACTTTCGAAATTCAATGTATATCGAATTATTCATATAGTTATGCATGTATGTACATACATACATATGTACGATGTAAAATATAAATAATTTATTTGTAAAATGCGCTATTGTAAGAAAATCACATTATTACAACAAGTTTAATTAATTAAATATGTTTGTATTTTCGTAAAAAACTCCGTTCGAATGAATCACAAAGCTCTTTTTTATTCCAGGTCTAATTTTCCGTCAATATTTGCCCCACCTCATTCATTGCCACTCCTCTCGAAGACATCATCATTCATCTGTGCTAATTTCAAAAGTAAGCAGATTTCCAATTTTAAATTAAGAATAGCGCCAAGTGAAAGTTTACAAACTCTTTTTTTATTCCAGGTCTACTGTTTCTTTGATATTTGCCCCGCCTCAGTGCCATATAAGAATTAAAATTTAAAACTAAGCATATCTTCGTTCTAATTCGTCCAACTTATAATGGCTTCCACTTCGAACACTACCAAGACGATTGGTGGCATCGAAATTAATGATGGAGGATCATTTGAGGATCGCTTATTTAATTTCGTGAATTATTTTGTAAGTGAGGTTGAAACTACACTGGAACTCCACTACGATATTTTAGAGAATAATAAAAGAAAATCTGGCAAATATCCAACCGTGATTGCCGAGGCTATTGGATTAAGTGCTACGTATTTTACCGGTATAAATGGCGTAGCAAAACTTTTCAAAGAACCTCTTAGCATTCCGTTTGAAAAATACTACAAAATGAAAAGCTACTCGTATGCTGATCTCGTTTACAGTCTTCGGAAATACAAACAGGAAGGGAGGGTTTTGTTCGTCAAAATTGGGACAGAAGTTTTCAGAAGCTTTGAGCACCAATTCATGGGAGCCACCACTAAACACGGATCTCGTCCAGCCATGAAAAGACTTGGAAAGGACGCGGCTCACAGATTCATGAATTTCGTCAAAGAAAGTGGAAAAGAAAAGGAATTGCCCGATAAAAATTTAAAAGCATTTAATGACATATTTGGAAAATCAAAGAAAGGATTAATCGACAAGGTTCCGACCGGAGTTGGAAAGTTAAGAATAACAACTAGGTTTGATATAAAATACAAAAAAGATAATTTAAAGATGGATTGGAACATCGAAAACATCTACGAAAGATCTGGAGTCGTCAAAGAAAATGACGGTGGATTTCAATATTACGAACGTAAGCAATCGGATTGTAAGAGGTACTTTTATCGTCGACTTCTAGATGGTGAAATTTTAGAAAAGGAATATGAATTTGTAAGTGCACCCGAATTCATCTTCCAATATACTGCTGATTCAACATATATGGAACAGGAAGAAATGATATTAGTAAAAATTAATGACGATGATGAAGCTTTCGGCCGAAGAAGACAATTAGAGATACTTGAAGATTTGAAGAAAGAATTCGAAAACAATAGGGAATTCACAAAGAGTGAAAACAAAATACACTATGATATGATTATCGGTGATGTGGAAGAACGTATCAAATCGATTCAAAGCGAGTTGAAAAAATGCATTACAGAGGAAGGCGAAAAAACTAGAGGTGATTTTAAAAATAGAATTAAAAGTTTAAGTGAAAAAATGGATTCCAAAACTGATACAATAAAAAATGAAACTACTACTAACAAAGATATTATTATAAATACAGTTCAAGACAGTTCAAATAAAATTTTAAAAGAAATAAACTCATTGAAACAAATTGAAAAAGTCCAATTAAAACAAATAACATTCGGGTTATTTGGTGCTGTGAAAACATTCACTGGACGAACGGAAGAATTTCAAAAATTACACACTGCCTTAACAGAAAACGGAAAGACAACGATCATTTCTCAATCAGCCGCAATCACTGGACTCGGAGGAATTGGGAAAACCTCACTAGCTGTGAAATATGCAGAGCTTCAATCCGAATTTTATCATATTATTGTGATGATAAAATGTGAAAAAGCAGAAAATATCGTTAAATCTTTCATATCGTTGGCTAAAAAGTTGAAAATAGAAACAGAAATAGAGATTAGAAAAGAAAATTCTAAAGATGAAAAGGAACGAGAGAAGCGAGAAAGAGATATTAACGAAATAGTTCAGGATGTATATAGCTATCTAGAAAACGATGAACGAAAATCATTAATTATATTGGACAACGTTGAGAATTACAATGACGTGAAAGATTTCATTTTCCAAGGAAACATAAGAAGTAGAAATATATACACGTTAATAACATCCCGATGGAGAGATTGGGACGGCGGAGAGAGTGGAGACTTTATAGTGATTTCATTGGAAGTGTTTTCTGAAAAAGATGCTATTGATTACGTGAACAAAAATTTAGAACAGGAAAATTTAGAAGATGTAAAGAAATTGACGGAGGAATTGGGGAGACTACCGTTGGCTCTCAAGCAGAGTGTTGGTTATATAAAGATAAGAAATAAGGAAGCTGGCAAATGGAGTAAAATGACAAAATTTACGATTGCAGAATACTTACGTTTATTCCGGAATAAACAACAATTATTGATAGAACCGGACCACGATCAAACCGATCATTCTTATGATAAAAAAATACGGGTAACGTGGGAATTGTCTCTGGATCAAATACAAAAGGATCCTCATTTCGGAGATCTTGCTTTGAAAATATTTTATATTATAGCCTACCTCTCGCCTGAAGACATTCAAATTGAAGAAATGTTTTCAAGAATAGAGGAGGATATTAAAATAAGAAAAGCAACAGAAATTTTGGACGACTACTCATTAATCAATCTGACTGACGGAAAAATATACGTTCATCGCCTCGTTCAGAAAGTGACAAGACTAAATTTAAAGAATAAAAACGAAGAAGAAAACGTATTGAGAATTGCATTAGATTTATTAAATAACACACGGTTTGAGGAGCACGCGGTGTGTGTCTGGGAATATTCGAGTGAATATCCTCAGCTAATTAAGGACTATTATGATAAATCACAATATGGCAGATTAAGAAACAGCCCATTGAATTTATTGGCAGCGTATCGCGATGACTGCACAACGATAGAAAAAATATGGAAACATAAAAAAAATATTGATGTTAATCAAACAAATTGGCGGGCTGACAAACCTCTTTCTTTAGCAATCCAAAACGGCAATAGGAAAACTGTCGAGTATCTTCTTGAGAAGGGAGCTAATTTAAGAAAGGACTCACTATATATTGCAGCATCCAATGGTCATGACGAAGTAGTTAAATTCCTTCTCAGTAAAGACAAGCGGCTTGCTGATTATAGAGCTTATTATAATGCAACAGCATTAGATGTTGCTGTTCTAAAAGGCCACCTAAAAGTTGTCACTACATTAATGCCAAATATCAACGACGAATTAATGTTTCACGCAAAACTGAGACAAGCGATTATCCAGAAAGACATGACATCGTGTGAAGAGCTTATAAAAGCTGTAAGTGAAAATAATCCCCGATATTTGGAATTGAAATTAGGTAACGAAGAAGAAAGTATTTTACACTTCGCTGCTGCAAACGACAATGTTGAAGTCATGGAACTGCTGATAAAGTCTAAAGTCGATATAGATATTTGTAACAAAAATAACCAGACACCTTTTTATTATGCTATAATTGCAGGAAAAGTAAATGCTATTAAGTTTTTAATAAATAAAAGTGTAAGAACCATTGACAGGTATGGAAAAACTCCACTTCATTACGCAGTGGAGAATGGAAATGAAATGGTCTGTCGTATACTTCTAGAAGAGGGTGCAAATGTCAACGTTGTCGATGGCGAAGGAAATACTCCACTTCATTGGGCAACGAAGAATAAAAATGAAAACATCTGTCGTATACTTATAGAAAAGAGTGCAAATGTCAACGTTGCCGATGGCGAAGCAAATACTCCACTTCATTGGGCAGTGAGGAATACAAATAAAAACATCTTTCTTATACTTATAAAAAAGGGTGCAAATGTCAACGTTGCCGATGGCGAAGGAAAAACTCCACTTCATTGGGCAACGAAGAATAAAAATGTAAACATCTGTCGTATACTTATAGAAAAGGGTGCAAATGTCAACGTTGCCGATGGCGAAGGAAAAACTCCACTTCATTGGGCAGTGAGGAATACAAATAAAAACATCTTTCTTATACTTATAAAAAAGGGTGCAAATGTCAACGTTGCCGATGGCGAAGCAAATACTCCACTTCATTGGGCAGTGAGGAATACAAATAAAAACATCTTTCTTATACTTATAAAAAAGGGTGCAAATGTCAACGTTGCCGATGGCGAAGGAAAAACTCCACTTCATTGGGCAACGAAGAATAAAAATGTAAACATCTGTCGTATACTTATAGAAAAGGGTGCAAATGTCAACGTTGCCGATGGCGAAGGAAAAACTCCACTTCATTGGGCAGTGAGGAATACAAATAAAAACATCTTTCTTATACTTATAAAAAAGGGTGCAAATGTCAACGTTGCCGATGGCGAAGCAAATACTCCACTTCATTGGGCAGTGAGGAATACAAATAAAAACATCTTTCTTATACTTATAAAAAAGGGTGCAAATGTCAACGTTGCCGATGGCGAAGGAAAAACTCCACTTCATTGGGCAACGAAGAATAAAAATGTAAACATCTGTCGTATACTTATAGAAAAGGGTGCAAATGTCAACGTTGCCGATGGCGAAGGAAAAACTCCCTTTCATTGGGCAATGAGGAATGGAAATGAAAACATCTGTCGTATACTTATAGAAAAGAGTGCAAATGTCAACGTTGCCGATGGCGAAGGAAAAACTCCACTTCATTGGGCAGTGAGGAATGCAAATGAAAACATCTGTCGTATACTTATAGAAAAGGGTGCAAATGTCAACGTTGCCGATGGCGAAGGAAATACTCCACTTCATGATGCAGTGGCGAAGGAAAATGAAAACATCTGTCGTATACTTATAGAAAAGGGTGCAAATGTCAACGTTGCCGATGGCGAAGGAAAAACTCCACTTCATGATGCAGTGGCGAAGGAAAATGAAAACATCTGTCGTATACTTATAGAAAAGAGTGCAAATGTCAACGTTGTCGATGGCGAAGGAAATACTCCACTTCATTGGGCAGTGAGGAATGAAAATAAAAACATCTGTCGTATACTTCTAGAAGAGGGTGCAAATGTCAACGTTGTCGATGGCGAAGGAAATACTCCACTTCATTGGGCAACGAAGTATAAAAATGAAAACATCTGTCGTATACTTATAGAAAAGAGTGCAAATGTCAACGTTGTCGATGGCGAAGGAAATACTCCACTTCATTGGGCAACGAAGAATAAAAATGAAAACATCTGTCGTATACTTATAGAAAAGAGTGCAAATGTCAACGTTGCCGATGGCGAAGCAAATACTCCACTTCATTGGGCAGTGAGGAATACAAATAAAAACATCTTTCTTATACTTATAAAAAAGGGTGCAAATGTCAACGTTGCCGATGGCGAAGGAAAAACTCCACTTCATTGGGCAACGAAGAATAAAAATGTAAACATCTGTCGTATACTTATAGAAAAGGGTGCAAATGTCAACGTTGCCGATGGCGAAGGAAAAACTCCACTTCATTGGGCAGTGAGGAATACAAATAAAAACATCTTTCTTATACTTATAAAAAAGGGTGCAAATGTCAACGTTGCCGATGGCGAAGCAAATACTCCACTTCATTGGGCAGTGAGGAATACAAATAAAAACATCTTTCTTATACTTATAAAAAAGGGTGCAAATGTCAACGTTGCCGATGGCGAAGGAAAAACTCCACTTCATTGGGCAACGAAGAATAAAAATGTAAACATCTGTCGTATACTTATAGAAAAGGGTGCAAATGTCAACGTTGCCGATGGCGAAGGAAAAACTCCACTTCATTGGGCAGTGAGGAATACAAATAAAAACATCTTTCTTATACTTATAAAAAAGGGTGCAAATGTCAACGTTGCCGATGGCGAAGCAAATACTCCACTTCATTGGGCAGTGAGGAATACAAATAAAAACATCTTTCTTATACTTATAAAAAAGGGTGCAAATGTCAACGTTGCCGATGGCGAAGGAAAAACTCCACTTCATTGGGCAACGAAGAATAAAAATGTAAACATCTGTCGTATACTTATAGAAAAGGGTGCAAATGTCAACGTTGCCGATGGCGAAGGAAAAACTCCCTTTCATTGGGCAATGAGGAATGGAAATGAAAACATCTGTCGTATACTTATAGAAAAGAGTGCAAATGTCAACGTTGCCGATGGCGAAGGAAAAACTCCACTTCATTGGGCAGTGAGGAATGCAAATGAAAACATCTGTCGTATACTTATAGAAAAGGGTGCAAATGTCAACGTTGCCGATGGCGAAGGAAATACTCCACTTCATGATGCAGTGGCGAAGGAAAATGAAAACATCTGTCGTATACTTATAGAAAAGGGTGCAAATGTCAACGTTGCCGATGGCGAAGGAAAAACTCCACTTCATGATGCAGTGGCGAAGGAAAATGAAAACATCTGTCGTATACTTATAGAAAAGAGTGCAAATGTCAACGTTGTCGATGGCGAAGGAAATACTCCACTTCATTGGGCAGTGAGGAATGAAAATAAAAACATCTGTCGTATACTTCTAGAAGAGGGTGCAAATGTCAACGTTGTCGATGGCGAAGGAAATACTCCACTTCATTGGGCAACGAAGTATAAAAATGAAAACATCTGTCGTATACTTATAGAAAAGAGTGCAAATGTCAACGTTGTCGATGGCGAAGGAAATACTCCACTTCATTGGGCAGTGAGGAATACAAATGAAAACATCTTTCTTATACTTATAGAAAAGGGTGCAAATGTCAACGTTGCCGATGGCAAAGGAAAAACTCCACTTCATTGGGCAGTGTGGAATGAAAATGAAAACATCTGTCGTATACTTGTAGAAAAGAGTGCAAATGTCAACGTTGCCGATGGCGATGGAAGAACTCCACTTCATGATGCAGTGTTGACTGGAAATGAAAACATTTGTCGTATACTTATAGAAAATGGTGCAAATTTCGACGTTGCCGATGGCAAAGGAAATACTCCACTTCATAGGGCAACGAAGAATAAAAATGAAAACATCTGTCGTATACTTGTAGAAAAGAGTGCAAATGTCAACGTTGCCGATGGCGATGGAAGAACTCCACTTCATGATGCAGTTTTGACTGGAAATGAAAACATATGTTGTATACTTATAGAAAATGGTGCAAATTTCGACGTTGCCGATGGCAAAGGAAATACTCCACTTCATTGGGCAACGAAGAATAAAAATGAAAACATCTGTCGTATACTAATAGAAAAGGGTGCAAATGTCAACGTTGTCGATGGCGAAGGAAATACTCCACTTCATTGGGCAGTGGGGAATAGAAATGAAATGGTCTGTCGTATGCTTATAGAAAAGGGTGCAAATGTCAACGTTGCCGATGGCGAAGGAAATACTCCACTTCATTGGGCAGTGGGGAATGGAAATGAAATGGTCTGTCGTATGCTTATAGAAAAGGGTGCAAATGTCAACGTTGCCGATGGCGATGGAAGAACTCCACTTCATGATGCAGTGTTGACTGGAAATGAAAGCATCTGTCGTATACTTATAGAAAATGGTGCAAATTTCGACGTTGCCGATGGCAAAGGAAATACTCCACTTCATTGGGCAACGAAGAATAAAAATGAAAAAATCAGTCGTATACTTATAGAAAAGGGTGCAAATGTCAACGTTGCCGATGGCGATGGAAGAACTCCACTTCATGATGCAGTGTTGACTGGAAATGAAAACATCTGTCGTATACTTATAGAAAATGATGCAAATTTCGACGTTGCCGATGGCAAAGGAAATACTCCACTTCATTGGGCAACGAAGAATAAAAATGAAAACATCTGTCGTATACTTATAGAAAAGGGTGCAAATGTCAACGTTGCCGATGGCGAAGGAAATACTCCACTTCATTGGGCAGTGGGGAATGGAAATGAAATGGTCTGTCGTATGCTTATAGAAAATGGAGCAAATGTCAACGTTGCCGATGGCGATGGAAGGACTCCACTTCATGATGCAGTGTTGACTGGAAATGAAAGCATCTGTCGTATACTTATAGAAAATGATGCAAATTTCGACGTTGCCGATGGCAAAGGAAATACTCCACTTCATTGGGCAACGAAGAATAAAAATGAAAACATCTGTCGTATACTTGTAGAAAAGAGTGCAAATGTCAACGTTGCCGATGGCGATGGAAGAACTCCACTTCATGATGCAGTTTTGACTGGAAATGAAAACATATGTCGTATACTTATAGAAAATGGTGCAAATTTCGACGTTGCCGGTGGCAAAGTAAATACTCCACTTCATTGGGCAACGAAGAATAAAAATGAAAACATCTGTCGTATACTTATAGAAAAGGGTGCAAATGTCAACGTTGCCGATGGCGAAGGAAATACTCTACTTCATTGGGCAGTGGGGAATGGAAATGAAATGGTCTGTCGTATGCTTATAGAAAAGGGTGCAAATGTCAACGTTGCCGATGGCGATGGAAGAACTCCACTTCATGATGCAGTGTTGACTGGAAATGAAAGCATCTGTCGTATACTTATAGAAAATGGTGCAAATTTCGACGTTGCCGATGGCAAAGGAAATACTCCACTTCATTGGGCAACGAAGAATAAAAATGAAAACATCTGTCGTATACTTGTAGAAAAGAGTGCAAATGTCAACGTTGCCGATGGCGATGGAAGAACTCCACTTCATGATGCAGTGTTGACTGGAAATGAAAACATCTGTCGTATACTTATAGAAAATGATGCAAATTTCGACGTTGCCGATGGCAAAGGAAATACTCCACTTCATTGGGCAACGAAGAATAAAAATGAAAACATCTGTCGTATACTTATAGAAAAGGGTGCAAATGTCAACGTTGCCGATGGCGAAGGAAATACTCTACTTCATTGGGCAGTGGGGAATGGAAATGAAATGGTCTGTCGTATGCTTATAGAAAAGGGTGCAAATGTCAACGTTGCCGATGGCGAAGGAAATACTCCACTTCATTGGGCAGTGGGGAATGGAAATGAAATGGTCTGTCGTATGCTTATAGAAAAGGGTGCAAATGTCAACGTTGCCGATGGCGATGGAAGAAATCCACTTCATGATGCAGTGGGGAATGGAAATGAAAGCATCTGTCGTATACTTATAGAAAATGGTGCAAATTTCGACGTTGCGGATGGCAAAGGAAATACTCCACTTCATTGGGCAACGAAGAATAAAAATGAAAACATCTGTCGTATACTTATAGAAAAGGGTGCAAATGTCAACGTTGCCGATGGCGAAGGAAATACTCTACTTCATTGGGCAGTGGGGAATGGAAATGAAATGGTCTGTCGTATGCTTATAGAAAAGGGTGCAAATGTCAACGTTGCCGATGGCGAAGGAAATACTCCACTTCATTGGGCAGTGGGGAATGGAAATGAAATGGTCTGTCGTATGCTTATAGAAAAGGGTGCAAATGTCAACGTTGCCGATGGCGATGGAAGAACTCCACTTCATGATGCAGTGTTGACTGGAAATGAAAACATCTGTCGTATACTTATAGAAAATGATGCAAATTTCGACGTTGCCGATGGCAAAGGAAATACTCCACTTCATTGGGCAACGAAGAATAAAAATGAAAACATCTGTCGTATACTTATAGAAAAGGGTGCAAATGTCAACGTTGCCGATGGCGAAGGAAATACTCCACTTCATTGGGCAGTGGGGAATGGAAATGAAATGGTCTGTCGTATGCTTATAGAAAAGGGTGCAAATGTCAACGTTGCCGATGGCGATGGAAGAAATCCACTTCATGATGCAGTGGGGAATGGAAATGAAAGCATCTGTCGTATACTTATAGAAAATGGTGCAAATTTCGACGTTGCGGATGGCAAAGGAAATACTCCACTTCATTGGGCAACGAAGAATAAAAATGAAAACATCTGTCGTATACTTAAAGAAAAGGGTGCAAATGTCAACGTTGCCGATGGCGAAGGAAATACTCCACTTCATTGGGCAGTGGGGAATGGAAATGAAATGGTCTGTCGTATACTTGTAGAAAAGAGTGCAAATGTCAACGTTGCCGATGGCGATGGAAGAACTCCACTTCATGATGCAGTGTTGACTGGAAATGAAAACATCTGTCGTATACTTATAGAAAATGATGCAAATTTCGACGTTGCCGATGGCAAAGGAAATACTCCACTTCATTGGGCAACGAAGAATAAAAATGAAAACATCTGTCGTATACTTATAGAAAAGGGTGCAAATGTCAACGTTGCCGATGGCGAAGGAAATACTCTACTTCATTGGGCAGTGGGGAATGGAAATGAAATGGTCTGTCGTATGCTTATAGAAAAGGGTGCAAATGTCAACGTTGCCGATGGCGAAGGAAATACTCCACTTCATTGGGCAGTGGGGAATGGAAATGAAATGGTCTGTCGTATGCTTATAGAAAAGGGTGCAAATGTCAACGTTGCCGATGGCGATGGAAGAAATCCACTTCATGATGCAGTGGGGAATGGAAATGAAAGCATCTGTCGTATACTTATAGAAAATGGTGCAAATTTCGACGTTGCGGATGGCAAAGGAAATACTCCACTTCATTGGGCAACGAAGAATAAAAATGAAAACATCTGTCGTATACTTAAAGAAAAGGGTGCAAATGTCAACGTTGCCGATGGCGAAGGAAATACTCCACTTCATTGGGCAGTGGGGAATGGAAATGAAATGGTCTGTCGTATGCTTATAGAAAAGGGTGCAAATGTCAACGTTGCCGATGGCGAAGGAAATACTCCACTTCATTGGGCAGTGGGGAATGGAAATGAAATGGTCTGTCGTATGCTTATAGAAAAGGGTGCAAATGTCAACGTTGCCGATGGCGATGGAAGAGCTCCACTTCATGATGCAGTGTCGACTGGAAATGAAAGCATCTGTCGTATACTTATAGAAAATGGTGCAAATTTCGACGTTGCCGATGGCAAAGGAAGTACTCCACTTCATTGGGCAACGAAGAATAAAAATGAAAACATCTGTCGTATACTTGTAGAAAAGAGTGCAAATGTCAACGTTGCCGATGGCGATGGAAGAACTCCACTTCATGATGCAGTGTTGACTGGAAATGAAAACATCTGTCGTATACTTATAGAAAATGGTGCAAATTTCAACGTTGCCGATGGCAAAGGAAATACTCCACTTCACTGGGCAACGAAGAATAAAAATGAAAACATCTGTCGTATACTTATAGAAAAGGGTGCAAATGTCAACGTTGCCGATGGCGAAGGAAATACTCCACTTCATTGGGCAGTGAGGAATGGAAATGAAATGGTCTGTCGTATGCTTATAGAAAAGGGTGCAAATGTCAACGTTGCCGATGGCGATGGAAATACTCCACTTCATTGGGCAGTGGGGAATGGAAATGAAAACATCTGTCGTATACTTCTAGAAGAGGGTGCAAATGTCAACTTTGCCGATGAAAGAATGAAGAAAAATCTATCCCTCATTATTCTTCAAAAATCGACGCGAACTTGAGAGATAACGAAGGATGCACACCACTGATTTTTACTTTGAAGAATTACTTACAGATTGAACAAGCGTTTATTGAATTAAAAAAAATGGGAAAATTTTGATCGAAAAACATTTATAACCAACGGTTCATTAGCTCGTACATATATATTATACTAGTTTGAGAGAAATCTGCTTGTGTTTGAGCTTATATAACTTATCTGGTCCGTATTTTGATTGTAAGAAATCTATCAGAATCTTATTAGAAAACGGGGCTATCCTAATGTGTCGGATAGCGATGGCCAAATCCCTCTACATTTCGCTGTTCAATGTGGTTCGCCTTTTTTTGTAGAGTCACTTTTACGCCATGGGGGCGACATTAATGCCATCAATTGCCAAGGAAAATCACCACTTGACCTTGCTAATGACTATGGAAATGAGGAAATCATCAAGATTTTTGTAGAAAAAGATTCCCATTTAGATAAAAATAATGGACATGAAAAATGTGGATCAAATTTATTTGAATCGGATTCATCTCAATCAAATTGATTTGAATAAGATTTATCTGAATATTCTCCATTTTATTCTTTATGATTAATTGTATTTTACTGCTTTTTAAATATAATAAAGAATCTAAAGCAATATAAAATCTAAATATTGCGTGCTTGAAAAATGACATATGTACATATCAACTTCGAAATATTTATTATTAATTTTCAGCTCATACCTGATTAAGAACACAACATTAATAATGTTTCTGTTGGTTTGAATTGTTATTTTTTGCTAGTGGATGAATTTATTTGAATTGTTTGAATGAATTTGCTAGTGGAAAATTTAAATAATCGATCCATATTATTATAACATTTAGTTTTCTACTGTACTATTTTTTTTAATTGTACAAATTTTTATTATATGTTTATCGGATTTTAAGTTTGATTTTGATTTAATGGAACGAATATATTTTTAATTTACAATGTTTTTTTATATTATGTAACATATAAAAAACGTAGTATTATACATACTTACACTTATGTACGTATGTATAATACTATGCATGTAAAAAAATGCAAATCTTTTTTATTGTAAGTGAATGTATTTGCCAGCAGTATGGCTCAGTGGTAGCGTGTATGTTTACACCAAATGATTATTGGGTTCGATCCCGCTATACTGCTCGTTAGACTTGGATATTTGTGACTCCAAGTCGATCGTTTCTTATCAGAGTTTGCCAATTTTATCTGACTATTGTTGAAACGGTACCTCAAAATTGGCAGCTTCTCGAAAAACATTGATTTATGTAATAAAAGTGCTGTATTTTTTAAAATTAATTTTCTAGAATACATATATCTTATTTTTATTTATGTTTTGAAAGAAGTATAGATCCTGTATTATTATTAATTATTGGTTGAGGAATACAACCAGAACGGGTTCAAGCTGGGGTTTATTTAATTTTTTATACATTTTTTGCTTAGGGGTTTAATTTGTTTTCGTCCCAGTCTTCCTGTCAAGCCTTCCCGGTATACATATCTATGTATGTAAAATAAAATATATAGTATATTCATATGTATAAGTACGTATGTATAAGTTAAATCGGAGCTGAGGGAAATTGATATTTTTAATTATTTATTTATATTGTCTACCGGCAAAAAGTTAACAACGAAAATGTTTTTTGATATACATACATATATTTTGATAGCACCTGAACTATAAATTGTAGTGGTTTTCATCCACGGATCAAAATGAAAGAGGAATCGTAATGATTATATTTAGATATCGAAGAACGATATGAAATAAATATTAAATACTACTTTTAAGTTCTACTTTGTTTATTTTGTTAAATATTTTTGTATTTTAATTAAATAAAATGCGTTTTTTATGTTATGTAATGTGTTATTATTTATTTTTATGCCAAGTTTGACCTTCAATATAATAATAGTTTAATTAACATCACTCCCCATTTCTTACTTTTCAATTTTGAACATTAACAGTTTGATTATTTATTATTTTAGGTCGACTAATGATATATGTACAATGGATTGATTTGCAGCATATTTAATTCAATCCCAATCTCTACATGTTTTAAAAAAATTAATTCTAAATCTTATACTTCGTGTATTTATGTAAGTGTTGGGATAGAAACAAAATAGTATTTATATATTTATATTTATTACATCTAACATATAAATGTATTCTTAATTTACAACGATATCGTATGTGGAGAACAAAATTCAGCGGGCGTACATTGTATTTTATCTACATACATTATTTTATACGAATAAATAAGAAGTTGTCGTTTGGTATAGTTTGTAAAGCTCGCACTTTTGAAACCAGACATGGTTTTTGTTTATTATTATTTACTTATATCTCTTACACATTACAGAACTTTAATTATAGTAGATATAATCTAAATATAATTTACATTAATTAGTTTTAATACCAAAGAGATTTCTTGATCTTGGACATTTTTTTTCTTTTTGCTAAAGAGTTTAAATGTTTAACTTATTGTGGTTGCTTTTTTGCATACTATGAATTCGTACACAAGTTTAACGAGCAAAACGCACTTTTGCCGTCTGCAGAGCACGTGCAATCGTTGCATTCGTCTTTGAATTGATCACCGGGAGTGCAACGGTATCCCGGCCCGTTAACAGCTGAAACAGTGTAAAACGTCTTTTGAAACTTACATCTACGTTCCCTTACGTGTTTTATATGTAAAATTCAATAATATATTAGATATTATGTACAAGAATATTAATATTACATTCAAAAGTACCTCTCTTCTCTCTGGGAGGGCACGCTCTTCTCGTACAAACAGCTCGTTTTCCATTTGCCAAACAAGTGCAGAAATTGCAATCGTTGTTGAAAACTGATCCTGGCTCACAAGTGAAATCCGGGGAGAAGACATCTGAAATTTTATTTAAAATGTATTTTCAATGTTTAAATAATTGATGTGTCTTGAGATATAGTCTAATTATAATCACCTATTGATCTCCTCTCTCTTGGAGGACATGCTCTTCTCGTACAAGCAGCTCGTTTTCCATTTGCATCACAAGTACAACGATTGCAATCGTTCATGAAAACTGATCCCGGCTCGCAAGTAAAGTCCGGTGAGAAGACATCTTAAAGTTTTTAAAAAATACAATAGTAAATGTTTAAACAATCGGGCTATTCTAAAATTTGGTCTAATTTAAATCACCTATTGCTCGCTTTTCACGTGGACAACCTTTCAACGTACATGCGGCAAATTTTCCACTTTCATGACATATGCATGTATTGCAGTCGCTTTTGAAAGATTTTCCAGGCTCACAAGTGAAATCAGGAGCGTTAACAGCTAAATATACACATTTGTCATTTATACATATGTACATATATAATGTTGAAAATATTAGGAATACTTATAATAAAATTTTTTGGAAACTCTTTATCAAAATCACTCGAGATGATTTGCAACATATGTTTATTGTTTTTTTTATATTTAAATGAGAACTCTTTCTTACTGGTTGTTTTGGAAACTTTCGATAAAATAAACTCTATGTTCAGACCAATTGCCGTATGGTTGGCTTTCGTGGCCTTACGACCCACGAGCTGTCCTATGTTTTTTGGTACTGACCGCACTGGTCAGCCGCCACTGACACTTCCGCTCCAACCGTCGCCGCTTGAACACTGCTTCTAAGCGGCTCGCTTCCTTGATCCCGAATCACCAGTTCGAGACTGGTGATGTTTGACGATACTTGGAGACCAGCTCCAGTATTCGTCCGGGGTGAATTGAGGAAGCCTGGTCTGTCTTCGTCCCGAAGACAGGCAACTCAGACACGTGTTCTTTGTATACGAACTCCCCCCCCCCTCCTTCCCCCCCTTGCTTGCTCTCTATACGTTTAAACTCAAAATACAGTTGCTCACATACAGATTTACAACCTGTTTTCATTATATAAATCTCGCACCATTTTCCGTCTCCCTGCATCACATTCACACATACGCACACTGTACGAGAGAGGGAGACAGAGAGCCGAGCCATCAGCAGAGATCAGACCACAGACGACGATCCGCGGGCACCATGAGGGAAGCCACGCCACGCTTTACTACGAGCTCTACGAACATCACGTCCAGGTGGCTTCTCGATTGAGAGCGCCTGGCGTCTGTACACTCTAATTTCCAATACCAGGTCTCATCTCGGATGGAAATATATGATAAAAAGTATATGTAATTACCAGTTTCACGTTTTTCGCGGGGGAGACAAAACTTTCTAGTGCAAGCAGCAAGTTTTCCACTTATATGACAAGTGCAACGATTGCAATCGTTCATAAAGACAGATCCTGGCTCACATGTGAAATCCGGTGAGTCGACATCTGAAGTTAAAGAATTAATAAAATAGTTAAAGGTTCAAATCGTTAACACATCTTAATGTTCTTAATAAAGTACAATTAAATGTATTTACCAATTGATCGTTTTTCACGTGGAAGACACGCTCTCCTCGTACAAGCAGCTCGTTTTCCACTTGCATCACAGGTACAACGATTGCAATCGTTCTTGAAAACTGATCCTGGCTCACATGTGAAGTCCGGTGAGAAGACATCTGAAATTTCATGAAAAATGTAATTGCAAATGTTTAAATAATTTGTCCATATGGTCTGATTATAAAAACCTATTGCTCTCTTCTCTATTGGAAGACATGCTCTTCTCGTACAAGCAGCTTGTTTTCCATTTAAATCACAAACGCAACGATTACAATCGTTCAGGAAAACTGATCCCGGCTCGCAAGTGAAGTCCGGAGAGAAGACATCTGTAATTTTATAAAAAATATGATAGTAAATGTTTGAATAATCGCAGTATTTAACATAAAGGCTAATTATAATCACCTATTGCTTGATTTTTAGGTGGACAAGCCATCAACGTACATGCGGCAAATTTTCCACTTTCATGACATCTACATGTATTGCAGTCGCTTTTGAAGGATTTTCCGGGCTCACAAGTGAAACCAGGTGTGTTAACAGCTAAAATATAAACATTTGTCGTTATAAAAAAATATGTAAATATAAAAAAGAAATTATTTGGGAAGAATAACCATTTATAATAATTTTTATCATATGTATGTATACGTGTGTACTCTTTTCATATTTATTTAAATACCAATTATTTCTTATTAGCTGTTATGGAGACCGTCTTGATAAAATAAACTTTCATTTCCAATACCAGACCTGATCCCAGATGGAAATATATAATAAAAACAATATGTAATTACCAGTTTCACGTTTTTCGCGGGGAAGACATAACTTTCTAGTGCAAGCAGCACGTTTTCCACTTATATGACAAGTGCAACGATTGCAATCGTTCATAAAGACAGATCCTGGCTCACATGTGAAATCCGGTGAGTCGACATCTGAAGTTAAAAAATTAATAAAATAGTTAAAGGTTCAAATCGTTAACACATCTTAATGTTCTTAATAAAGTACAATTAAATGTATTTACCAATTGATCGTTTTTCACGTGGAAGACACGCTCTCCTCGTACAAGCAGCTCGTTTTCCACTTGCATCACAGGTACAACGATTGCAATCGTTCTTGAAAACTGATCCTGGCTCACATGTGAAGTCCGGTGAGTCGACATCTGAAGTTAAAAAATTAATAAAATAGTTAAAGGTTCAAATCGTTAACACATCTTAATGTTCTTAATAAAGTACAATTAAATGTATTTACCAATTGATCGTTTTTCACGTGGAAGACACGCTCTCCTCGTACAAGCAGCTCGTTTTCCACTTGCATCACAGGTACAACGATTGCAATCGTTCTTGAAAACTGATCCTGGCTCACATGTGAAGTCCGGTGAGAAGACATCTGAAATTAAAGAACAAATAAAATAGAAAATGTTCAAAGGGTTACAACATCTTAATGTTATTATTAAAATACAATAACAAGCCATTATAAAATGATGTTCATGTTATAAAACTAAAGCATCTTCAATATCGGCAATATGCAGAAGTAATGCACTCAGATAAAACACTGTCTACTGATCTCTCTTTTCATGAGCTTCATTATTCAAAGAGCACGTTTTTCTACTGCAAATTGCACTCTGTCTGTTACGTATGCATCGATTGCATTTCTCAATAAAATCTTTTCAATTATGAACAATGAATAACTCTAATATATGTACATTTATGTATACTCATATTTATACCATAATTGTTTAATAATGAAAATTGAACAACCTACATACATACATTGTATATAGTGTTCTTTTTTATTAATATAAACTAACCTCTTTTTCTCGTCGCAGCTTTCCCACACTCTGTCCTGGTACATGTGAAATCTAAACCATCGTTTGTACACAAGCAAGTGTTGCAGTCTATCCTGAACTCTTCTCCTGGTTGACATTTTTTAGCGAGAGGCTGATCCCCCTTTAAAATTCAATTGAAACATTTAAATGCAAAACAAAACATATAAGTTCATAGAGTCTGTGCATATTTTCAGAAATTAACAAACTTAATCATTTATTTTTAAAACACTTTTATTATGAATATATATATTTCCAAAATTACATGTCTTATATCATCTACATACAATACATTTTCGAATAATAATGTGTATTATAATATTAATCAAATCAAATATCAATATATTGTTTGCCATATTTTGTTTGTTCCCATAACCTAAAAATTAAATGTAATATTATAATTTCAATAATTGATGCCATTGAAATGAAAGTGGGATAAAATACATTTTAATACAGAAATTAAATAAAAACCAGATAATTTCAATTAAACAATGTAAATTTTGATATATGTATGTATGTTCATATGAAGCATACATAAATTGCACTACTTTTTATTTTGAATTATAAAAGCTATATCTACATATAGCTTTTATGTAGATGTGGATTAGAACTTTAGATAATGAATTTGTTTATATGTATATGATCCTTATTTTTATGTGATTTAGATATATTACAATAGCTTTTTTAAACTGAAGAAAACAAACAAAAACATTTATATTTACTGTGATATTTTCAATTTTCAATAAATGTTTTTGGACCATGCAAGCAGTCTTTGGATCTGGTTTATAACTTTTGACAATAGATTTGTTTTAGTGTGATCCATCTTGAGTTTGATCTCATTTTTCGTGTGATTTTCAAAATATACAGTAGGTTTTAAAATTGATAAAAGCAGTATAAAAACAACATCATATCAAGGTTAAAAGAAGAACATGAACTTATATGAAATCAACATGAAACTTATATGAAATCATTGAATATTCTATAAAAATAGTCTTCTTTATTAAATTAAATTATCTTTGAAGCAAATAGTTATTAAACTATTTAAATCATACGGAATAAATGAATTTTTAAGAAAGTGTATGGCGATATTTTATCCCTGTACATTCCAACAGCATAATTTAACCACAAGTACTCTCGATATATCATCATTACCGGTGCATATATATATTTTTAACACTTCCTCTTGGTGCACACATAATCTGTGCCGTCCAAGTTGCACTCACAGTTGTTGCAACCCTGCTTGAACTTGTGCTCCGGCGTGCAAACCTTGGTTAGAGCACCACCATCTCCGGTAGCATCAAACTCTGGACACTTGTTCTTGGTGCACGAGTAACCTGTGCCGTCCAAGCTGCACACGCAAGTGTTGCACTCCATGCGGAAAGTCTTCTCTGGATCACATACCCGGCTCAGTGCTCCACCGTCTCCGGACGGATCAAACTTTGGTGGCACAGCTCTTCTAGACACTCTCACGTGACGACCCTGGAAGTTATATCGACTGTTAAATCTTATGTCAATAATTAGTTAGATGTTCGAAGTTTGAAAATCAATACTGATTCATGTTCAAAAATTAAAAATAAAGTTGAAAATTTGTTCAGAAAGATCTATCAATAGGAGAAATGCTGCAGTTATTGACCAGGATACATTACATATAGTGATTGGCCACTTGAATTTTCAAGTTGAAATATAAGAACATTGTGACATTAAAATTCAATCAAATTCGAAATGATTTCTTTGTATAATACTAAAAAATGTATTTTTTTTTATTTTTATACAAATCGAACAGTCATTAACTGTACACTGGCTAACATATGTAGTGTTCCTTTTATATATTATAATCCAATATTTCTATTTTAACGTTTTTCGTTTTAAACTTATAGGACGTACACAATTTTTTTTATTTTATTATTTAACTTGATATGCCATAACCTATGTGATGTTATTTCATCGGGCAAAACACTAGTGCAATATAATATGCATGCAATACAAATGGAAAGGAAATTAAGGGCAAAATCACACAGGAAGGAACGCGGCACATAATATTTCTTAAATACTTTAAACATGCGGAAAAAATGTGGCATGCCCAGCACATATTCATGGCACGCCCAACACACACCGTCCCAAAATCACCCCCCTGGAGTATTTTCATTAAAATTGTATCCTTGTATATATCCTCGCTTGACAGTGATCGATAAAGGTATATCCCATATTTGAAGAAATGTAGGAGAACCCCCATAGGGAGAGCCAAGCACACGACGTGCCGTTCTTCTCTGTGTGATTTCACCCTTAGCCCTTTGCCCACGGCAATAAATAAAGCGAACAAGCCCTGTACGCGGCACCTTTTTCGCGAATTTGGCAATCGCGTTTTCGACCTTAAATACAGATTTTAATATTTACTCAAGTAACCAGATATGTTAATTAACACATAAAGTATTATTTTAAACAATAAAATACATAATATATCTCGTAGTTTTGGCTTAATTGTCAAATAAGCATTCTTCATACAATTGGGACGTATCGTCGCCATTGTTCAACAGACGTGACGTCACATAAACTAGGTTTCAGTATGGTTCCACAAAAAACTAATTTTGACTGGTATATATTCATTTTAAGCAAATTGAATAGATGGCATTCAACTCTCAGTAATATATTCAACCAATTTTGAGCCTTAAAACAGTTGAAATAGGCGCATATAAAGCTCAAAATCCCGTGCAAAGTTCATAAATTCTATGGAAGACAGCCGCGCTACAGACTTGTCGCCCAAAGCTTCCATAGAAGACGGCCGCGGGCAAACGGTTAGAGTACGGCGAGCGTTATCTCACACAGACACACACACACACACAGATTAACGATATTGTTACGTATACTAAACAGAGCCGCCGAGTAATTTCGATCGGATTAGGCCGGGTAGCGTCCTGAGAGACCGTGTGACCGGGGTAAGTGGTTTTAAGGATTAGCGACAAGCTAAGTGCATGGGAGCTAAACAATGATTGCACTTCTCATACCGTGGGAATACATATCCGAATACGTGACTATACAGTAGGTAAACAGATTAGACGTCCTGAGAGATCTACCCCCTATAAGGCGGTACGTAGGCGATATCATGTCAATCTGGACTAAGCAGTGACAGTGCGTGTATCTCCTTAATCATCAATAAATGCTGTGATACGACTGTTGGCCTTTTATTTGGATCCTCCACCCACCCTTACGCAACAATATTATATATGTATATAATAAAACATACATATGTACACATGTACTTACATTTCTTTTTGGTGGACACACCTTCCTCGTGCAAGAGAATTCGGTACCATCGGCGCTGCATCGACAATCGTTACATTCCTTTTTGAACTTTTGTCCAGGTGTGCATACTTTTGTCAGTGCACCGCCGTCTCCGGTGGCATCGAATCCACTGCACTTTTGTTTGGTGCAAGTGTATCCGGAGCCGTCCAAACTGCAGCGGCAAGTATTACATTCTTGCCGGTAGCTGTGGGAGGGTTCACAGACTCTTGTCAAAGCTCCACCGTCTCCATTGGCATCGAAGCCTGAACACTTCTGCTTGGTACAATGGTATTCTGTTCCTCTAGAGTTGCAAGTGCAAGTATTGCATTCTTTGTTGAATGTTGATCCCGGCTCGCATTTGCGGGTTTTCCTAATCACTCTTCTGTGAGCCTGTAACATGTATTATGTTAAGTCTTTAGACATTCATTATCATTGTTAAAGTAATACAAGACTTAAAAATAAATTTCTAGAATTGTGTCACACAAATACAGTTTATCTGTCCTTAAAATAAAATGTTATCATTAACCAAAGAAATATTAAAGGTTCTTCGATACCTCTCCATGTATTTCCCGACTAGAGTGTTTTCAATTGATCATAAGGCCCCATACGCACTGATTGTAAATAGGTTTTTGATCTCTTTTTCAAATTATGCTGTACATTAACATTACAATAATATAATACTGATAAAATTTAATTAAAATTGTAAAATAGAAAATGATCAGTATATTAGTAGCTTTAAAATGGGTGCACCTCACGGGATCGAATAAAAAATGCACGAAAAACCAAATATCGGAAGGCAAAGATCGAAAATCGAAAGATCAAAAAAAAGGGTGCATGGTAAACGGTACATACACACGTACATCCTCACTTAATTTTCGAGAGCAGGATACAACAGGAACAAGAGGAACAGGCTTTTTCTCCCGTATAATGTGCACGCGCAGAATACAGGAGGAAAAGCCTGTTCCTCTTGTTCCTGTTGTATCCTGCTGGCGCAAATTAAGTGAGTATGTATCGTTTACCATGCACTCTTTTTTTTTTGATCTTTCGATTTTCGATCTTTGCCTTCCGATATTTGGTTTTTCGTGCATTTCTAATTCGTTCCTTTGGGGTAGACCCCTTTAAAATAGATATAACATGTATTGTGAACATAATTTAGTAATAATTAAAAGCATTTAAAAATCAAATACGCACTTGCGTTTTTCTGTCGCGCGATCACATAAGGTCTGACCGCACTATGCGTCAAACGAACGATCCGACACTTCACAACAGTGTGCGACCTACGTAGTAAATTATGTCAATCATTCGTTCGGTGCCTCGGAGCAAGATGGATGAAACGGACGCTATTATAGTATCTTTGATATGCGAGGAAGAAGAACAATCGATAAAAACCAAAAGATTATGGCTACATGCTATTTCAAAGTCACGATATGAAGAAGGAGAATAATTGCCGCAAGGCAACCCCCACTCAACGACACTTGCGCACGTCACGAACGACACCTTGCGTCAATGTCAACTTTGACGCACGGTGTCGTCCTACGTCATGCGACTGTCGCGCAGTGCGTTATGTCTCATACAATTTCATACAAACAATATTTGGTCGCGTACTGTTGTGGAGTGTCGGATCGTTCGGTTGTCGCATAGTACGGTCAGACCTTTGGTCACAAAAATAGAACATGCAGTTTCGAACCATTAATTTGAAAAATTTCTTGGAATGACTTATCAAATCGAGATGAATTTTATGAAATTGTCTTTTTAAAAGCCCCTAACTAATAAATGGATGTACCCAATATTGTTGTTTACGATTTTATTTTGCTTTTAAGCGCAACAACACAACTCATTGCTGTAAAATCTATTTTTAAATTGACAAAGTTCCGACTGGTTAGTCGCAAGTGCGCGCACCGTAATATTTTTGGGCTATAGTTTCGCTATAGATGTGAAAATTGGACACTGAACGCCAAGATGCTACAAAAAAACCAATGCACTCAAAGAAGTATGGAACGATGTATGCTTGGCATAACGAGGAAAGACAGGAAGCGGACAACGTGGGTGAGAAGCATGACAAGGGTAGTAGACATAGTGGATAGAGTAAAGAGATTGAAACGGCAATGGGCGGGCCACGTGGCTAGGAGAATGGACGAAAGGTGGACAAAAGAAGTGATTGAATGGTACGCGAGAGAATGCAAAAGGGTAAAAGGAAGACCGCAGGGAAGATGGGTAGATGAAATTAGGAAAATGTGCGGGGTGAGATGGATGAGAGTTGCGCAAAACAGAGACGATTGGAAGCGTGTTGGACAGGCCTTCATCCAGCAGTGGATAGTGTATGGCTGTAAATGATGATGATGAGTTTCGCACAGAAAATCGCATGTGAGTGTGGGGTCTAACGCAGCTGTTGAAGAAGATCTCAAAAAACTATTTCATGTTTTCACAAATAATTAACTCTAAAGGAAGGCCAAATAAACTGGAGTTTCAAATTGAAAAATAAAATGATAAATTGATTTAAAATAATTGTGTAAATATTAAGAAGTTTAATATTTAATTAACTATATGTTATTTTAAAGTTTTAAATTTAACTATATGATATTTCAAAGTTTTAAATTTAACTAAACATATGATACTAAATTTTTTTTTTTTACTTGCCGCCACAAAATTCTTAGTGACGTTCAATATAGCCTCAATAATCTTATCAAGTCATTAGGCGTTCAGTTCATAACATATTTATAAGAACATCATATTTATTCTTTATACGAAGACACCACAGAGCTTTATTCTTTAATTTTGCAAAAAATCAAAAACAAGGTGGCTTGAAATTGAATTTGGACAGTAATTTAATTTCAATTTGTAATGATATATTTCATTTCCATATTATCTAGGTGAATGAAATTAATATTTATTTATTTAAAATACTTGGGGGAAGCAGTATAGCCGATGGACCCATTAGTTTTTTTGATCATTAAAAGTTCACTAATATAATTAAAACCTGGGCTTTCTTTGAATAAAAGGATGGCAGAGCTCATTTCTTGTCAAGTTTTTTTATTAGAAACGATTGTATTCAAATTATATTATATAGAATATTCGTTTGAAACCATAGATACGCCCTGACGCTCTAAGCCGATCACCTTGTTGGACCATGTAAACACAAAAAAAAGTACAGATCATGCACACTCTCTCTCAGTAGCTAGTTAGCTTCTAAGTAGGAAGGTCTATTGACATTTTTCGAAAATGCCAACGTGTTCAGTGAAATTGTGTTACAATTACTCAAGAAAACATAAAAAGGCGGATGGCATCACATATCATAAGTAAGATTTAATATATATTGTCTTCAATTATAGTAGTATTTTAACATATAATGAAATATCGGCGCGATGTATGTACTGATGGAACAGCGGTCGACAACCTGGGTGTCACGAAATGCACGCGTATATCTTGTTGGCACTGAAGGAAATTCAGAAATCGACATTAAGTTTAAAACTACAAACAATGAACTAAATATTAAAGTATCAGCTTTAAAATTGATCCTTGTGGAAGTTACTAATGTTTAAATATTGTAATAGTTAATGATGGTTTTATTATAGTAACATACATTTGTAGTTTAATATAGTGTGTATAGCTAAATATTTTTTTCTTAATATGGCTTTATTATCAATAAAATAAAGTTATAAATAAAATAAAACTTCAGTGCATGTACATATACATAAACTGGTTGCTGAGCACTGCCGACCGCTGCGTTTCTTCCTTTTTTTACCACTTCCCCGCTAGTTAAACCCCCCGCACCCCTCAGTTAGTGGCGACAAGATCTCCAACGAAATTTGTATGTAATGGCATATCTAGGTTATTCTACATCTATGCTTGAAACGTAAAAAAGGTGCCAGAACGCCGTTCCACCTCGTTACATGGATAAAAAGCCCCGATTAAAACTATAAAAAATGTACTAATACTATTTTGAATATTAGTAATTACATATTATGAAACTTACCTTTGTTAATATTTTAAAGAAAGTGAAATTGTCTTTAGCATTTTAGTCAAAAAAGGAAATCATTGAAAATATTTTGTACTTCTGAAAACATATAGAAGAAGTATAGAACATATATAGAAAGATATATTATAAAAAAATGAAAGAAGAATATATGAAAAATACATACATAGTTTACTTACTTTTTGCACAGAAGGTTTTATCCAAAACACACACACACACAAATGGAATAGTAAAAAAAGAAGAAAAATAGCGTTTAACAAGAAAAGATAGTAGTAAAATACGATAAATTTTCATTTCATCTCTACAATACGTAAATAAAATGCTATTGCGTCCAAAATCAATAGCCAATCTGTCATAGTTTAAATAAATTTGTTTACACGAGATAACGTAACCTTAACCCTATTTTAAATGAATACATATAACCTTCAACCGATTAATTACTCCGTTAATTTATCGCATAACTCAGAAACGCAGTAAGATATATGTATGATATTTTAAAAGTTGAACCGAGTACAAGAAGATTAATAGTAAAGACGTAGGCGTAATAATAGATCTTTAATAGTCTGTATCATAAATTAAAACATACCTGAGGTGTGTCGAACAATGAAGTATCATCAGCGACACCTGAAAGTAAAATAAATAAAAATAAATCATTGACCCATTGTATACTGTGTCTGTTTTTGTAATTCCTATGTATGTATGTTGTGTATGATGTCATACTTGACATGACTTTGTAACCGATCATATGCTGCAGTGATTATGATGTGCATGTGTTGTTTATTTGCTTTCTTCGACATGCTGATCTGGCATCCGAGAATGTGCACCGACTTTCCCAAGATAAGTAGGCCATGTCAACACCACGACCAAAACAATTATGTCATTCACATAAATACACATGTCTCTCACTATCGACCTCAGATGAGTGTTTCAATATAAGTTAATTTTTAAACTCGATAAGAAGTATCGCTCTGAATGACGTCAGAGATTATTACACTCAAACATAGTCAAACATTCTTATAAGGTTTCTGAAATCTCAACATCATAAAGTGTTCTGCATTGTTGTATTTGTGAACGTACATATGTATGTAAACTGGGTAAAGGTTCGCCTTCAAAACGCAATAAGAAAACATGTGAAGATATGACACTTCGCAGAATATATTATCTATGTTAAAAAGTTTGCAAAGATCAAGTAAATTTGCATAATTTTGAAACATATGTTGACTCACTTTGTTAGTTAATATTTGTGTGTTCTTAGTTTGTAATCATATGAAAAGAAGAAACGTTGTGAAACTCCTAAGCTTATGTAAAAAATATGTAGAATAGTATTATCATACTTTTAAGATTGGAATATCAGATACAAAACTTTCCCCATATATTTAATATGGGTATACGTGACGAGACAGAATGTTAAATGACAGAAAACGCAAATATCAAAAGGCAATGATCGAAAATCGAAAGATCTTAAGTCGAAAGATCAAAAAAAAATGGTGCATGGTAAACGGTACATACTACAACAGGAACAAGAGGAACATGCTTTTTCCTCCCGTATTCTGCGTGCGCACATTCAAAAACAGACTGTCGATTTATTTAACACTGCTGCTGAATACATTTATAAGTGTTCCCAATCATTCAAAAAATTTAATGCTTTAATGCATTAAGTTCCTGAATGGGGGGAAATAGAACGAACCGTTGAATATTTGCAAGTAAGGAACATCGATGTTGGAAACAATGAGCTTCTTTTCAACCAGTTCGTATATTGAAAAGATTATTTAAATAAAAATAATACCAACGAAAAGTGGGAGACAACGCTGAAATTGAGTATGGAAGAGAAATGGCTGAAGTTTTTTAGAGATACCAAGCATATTGAACAGAAGTCATGTTTAATAAAACTATGTGAGTATATATTTGCCATTCCAGCCCACAATGCCAATGTGGAGAGAATATTTTCCGCGATGTCAACACAATGGTCGGATGAAAGAAATAAGCTGGCAGTTGAGACAGTTGAGGCAATTTTGGTGTGCCAGTATAATTTTAAATTGACTTGCGCCCAAATTTATCATTATTTAAAAGAGGAAAACGATTTGGGAAAACGATTGGGCTAAAAAAGACTAATTTTTTAAAATAAACTATTACCTACCTACTTTTCCATGTTTTATTTATGTAGCACTTAAATGTCCCGTATCAATGCTTGACAATTATGGCAACCCTACTTATACTATTTACAGTAAGTAACTTATCCTCAATCTTAGACACGTATAATTTTGGGGCTCCTTTTAGACTATGATGCCCCAAAATGCGTTTATTATGATTCCTGCTGGTGTGCGCTAATCGCCTGCATCAAATGTACACTTGGAGCAGTGGCGTGCCGTGACTTTTAAATCAAAGGAACAGGAAAAATAAAAATAAAAAAATACATATATGTATGTATGTATATAAAAAACATTTTTAATTACAAGTAGGTACAAAATTATATTATATATAATGAAATTTCACAATGATTTTTCAAATTTGTTTCATTTGTATATGAGAGCAATCTTTCTATCGCCTTTTTGTACAAGTTTTTGAACTACCATATCATAGAAATTTTGTATGTCTTCATATTTTTTTTATTGATATCATTGAAAGCATCTAAAGTCTACTTTCACCCTGAGCATTGCGAATTAAAGTTTTTATGTCGTTTAAAGATGGAAAAGTGCGTTAAACTGTTGACGTACTAGCTAACAAACGCCTCTTGTCGAGCTAAAAAACGTCAATCAGCCTTTTCATAATATATCTGTTCGAATCAACTTCGGCGATGTGTTTTATAATATCCATACTGAGCTGATTAATTATTGAATGTTTATTGAATATTTATTGAATTGAATGTGACAAATATAATTTTTTGTTTTCGTGCTAATAGAAATGTTTGGGGTAAGTCTTCCTTTATTAATAACATCTTGTTTATCTTGAAAACTCAATCTTTCAAATGATTTTTCTAGCAATCGGTCGATAGTGCAACATTCTGTGCATTATCGTTCTGTGACTTTCAGCCCGCTCCACCGTGAGTTGGTCTCGTACATACATACATACATATTGTTACGTACGCCGCGGATTAAGCGAATAGAATCCCAGAGACTATGTTACCGTTCAAGGGTTATCTGTTAACGGATTAACTAAGTGCTTGCACTTAGACCAACGGATATCTGTTATCGGATTAACTAAGTGCTTGCACTTACTTCCAGGATTATATCTGGACTCTAAGTGCATTTAGGCTAAACAACGACCGTTATTAGTCCTTTCTCAGAATCGGTACGGGGAGACCCAATGTCGTGGAAATACATATCCGAATACGTGACTATACAACAGGTAAACAGATTAGACGTCCTGAGAGATCTACCCTTTATAAGGCGGTACGTAGGCGATATCATGGCATTCTGGACTGAGCACTGCCAGTGCGTGTATCTCCTTAATCATCAATAAATGCTGTGAGACGACTGTTGGCCTTTTACTTGGATCCTCCACCCACCCCTACGCAACGATATGTTTCGCCAAGCTGTTCCATTCCCATATTTGAAATGAAGAATTTCTGTGTAAATAAACGTTATTTAAACACAATATTTTTCCAGAATAATACGTGATGATTATTAACGATAATAAACTTACTTAGATTTCCGTAAATGTTCAAAGAAACGAGTTAATCGGAATATGATTTGTCTTAGACGCAACGCCTGTCCATTGCGACTGCCGGTATCGTTTTCCGTGCAGGCATGGGAAGCGAATCCAGAAAACATATCATCTGACCAATACATGCACACAGACGTATAAACCGGTTTCCGAATTTCGCTAACTCCCCGAACAAAGTCATTCGCCAATTATATTTACAAATACATATCACTTTTTTGTTACTCATTTATATACATCAATTTTTATAATTATTACCAAAAATTTAAGGGAACAGCCTGGGTTCGGTGATTACTAGTCAAATGTGAACCGGTCACAGGACAACCGGTCGCTCTAGATCGGTCACACGTGATCACCCGTCACACTAAAACTGGTCACGAGAAAACTGGCCACACCCTAAAATCGGTCAATCAGTTTTCTCGTGACCGATTTTAGGGTGTGACCAGTTTTCTCGTGACCAGTTTTAGTGTGACGGGTGATCACGTGTGACCGATCAAGAGCGACCGGTTGTCCTGTGACTGGTTCACATTTGACTAGTAGTCCGTTTACCAACAGCCTGTTCCCTCTGTTCCAATGACGGCACGCCACTGACTTGAAGTATTGCAATTTTGACAAAATTTAAAAACGTGCTTAGCCGAGATATCGAATGACGATATCCAGGGTCACGGGTCGGTGCCTGCGTGTCTGCGGCACCGACCAACTCAAGATGGCGGCTGAGGGGTCACCCGGTCGGCGGTCGCAGATAGCGGTGTGGTTAGAAATGGGTCGACGGAAACTCCGTTCCATTATTTAATCCCCAATTCACACATCGAAAACCCTCAAAATGATAAAAATCAAAATCAGTGCCATGCATCGGCTAGCATTACTTCGCTATTCCCGCCGATAGGAGGCGCACGCGTCGTCACGGTCAAGGTCAGTTGACGATAACGACGCCATTGTCAATTAAAAAGTTTGAGATTCGTTCCACGGTGATTAACTGTATATTTTTTTTACTTGTGTAACGAAATCAATTATTGTTCGTGCAATTGGAGTACGTGCACAATATCACTGCGACTGATTCATTCACAATACTGATTTGTATTGGTCATTGTGTTCACGCATTTCGACAGAAAGCGATAACTTTGTGATACTCGCCGACAAAGTAACTCTGTCAGAGCCAGAAGTTGTCAAAAGTTGTCATTGATTAGGCACACCAATCAAATCATTGATTTTTTTTTTACTTTTTAGGCTGTTGTCAATCATTGTAGATAACGTTCCATGTTTCATTCATGGTACGGCAGCTGGGCGGATATTCGAACGAAATCGGTGGGTGTTTTGAGAATTATTTTTTTACACATTCATAGTATTTACTAACGCACTATAAACTATGGTCGAATTTTTCTTCCTGATATACCTATGTAGATTACACCCAATGGCGCCCTCGGGCAATTTTTTCTAAACACCCTTAGAAAAAAATTATATAAAACTGGATTACCATCCTCCTTTTTCCCGGGACCTTGCTACATTTTCAGACAGTGTCAGCAAAAGCATCAAAACCCAAATGTTTGGATATAATTCTTGTAAATTGTGCTGTTTTATAAAATTTAATACAATGAATGAAAGGCTTTTAAATTGATAAGTTCGTTGCTAATAATACTCGCGGTGAGCTTAATATGAAGATTGGCTTTTTCCAGTAGATTGTTTGACCAGAATTTGCCGAATAGAAATGTAGGGCCTTTGGCGCTCTAATTTTAATTTTAAAGCGCTTTTGGCGTATTGAGCGGCGCCCTAACTTATTTGGCACCCTCGGGCACTACCCGCCCCAGCCCCCCCCTAAAACCGGTACTGGTAGATAGATATGTATATATTCGGCTCTAGCTCTGGGTGAACACCATGTCCATATTCTATAGACAGGGCCACTCTAAAGGGTGATTTGAGGGTGCAGAACACCCGGGCGCCAACGCTCCAAAAGGCGCCAAGCTCCATAACAACAAAAATGGTTCGGTGATTACTGGTCACAAATTACTCGTCACAAAGTCACTAAAAACGGAACATCTGGCAGCCGAAAAGTCCATCATACTAACGATAACTATCATAGTAACGAGAACTTGAGTGCCAAATATTGTGTATTCGCGATTTTCATGGCAAGAATTGTCTTTGTGACCACCCCAATGTGACGAATAGTCCAATTACCAACAAAAATATATATAAAAAATATATCGACAGCTTCCGTTAAACAAAAATTGAAATAAATTTGCAACGTCTCCAAAGTCTACGTTTCATGAGTAAAAGTGTGGAAAAAAAGCATCTATGGCAGAAATGTAATGCACATTGATATGTATGTACATATGCACATTCAATAACTAATATCAGATTGGATCGAAAGTAAAATTAAATTATCAATAAAAAAGTCTTTATTGAGTTTATTAGTATCAGCTAATATGTATATTACTTTAAGATATAATATAAATATAACTATGAAAGGCTTTCAATTTTGAATAATAAGGTTAAAATATTCCCATAAAAAAAAATATATATACATACATACGTATATATTCTGATGATAAGCGAGGTGAAAAACAATGTGTGATTTTTTTATTTTATTATTATTTTTATTTTTTGGGGGGGGGGCGCAAATTTTGGATTTGTACCCGGGCCCCAACTACCCTTAGAGAGGCCCTGTGTATAGATGTCACACCACTGCTATGTATTTATAGGTATGTAGTTAGTGTCGGCCTTACACCCTATGGCGCCCTCGGGCCCCTAGAAAATTGTGACAAATTATTTTGTGACATTGTAGACCGGAGATAAGTTTCAATTTCAAATAATCAATTTAAGTGTCGCCTTTGGCACTCTAATCTACAAAATTTTAGGGTCTTTGGCGCCCTAATTTTAAATTTTAAAGCGCCTTCGGTGCATGGAGTGGCCCCCAAAATGCCCGGCGCCCTCGGGCGCCGACCGACCCAGCCCCCCCCTAAAACCGGCACTGTATGTAGTTACTAACTTAACAGTAAATAGATCATAAATAAAAATATATACACTACATACCTTGAAAAATATGACGCATGTGTTAGAATACATGAGTATATAAATTAGGATCTGTATCTATAAACCTACCATTATATCTCGATATATAACTGGCTCTAATTTTGTCATCATAATGTCACCCACAATGCACTTGAATAATGCTTACCGATTGGATGTATGAATAAACGCAAATAACCTAGCAATTATTGAAACCTAAAGTGCCAACCTGATTTTCTAAAAAAAAAAAAAAAACATAAATTGCCCATTAGAAATCCCTGACCGTACGCGATATCGCAATTACTGAGAACCGTTGATGAAAACGCACTTCACACACGATTACGGGTAAACCGGATATTCAAATTAATGTCGAAACTTCTATTATATTCCATGTTATTTTTTCAGTATCGTTCGAGGTCCATTCGAGGCTATTAAATTTTGTTTATCGTATGCACTAGTTTTAATAGTACGATTAGAAATCCGTCGAACAATAATAATTTGCATGTCTGAACGGATGCAGTAAAAAAAAGCTCGTAAAAAACGTGCATTTTGTGACAGTTTATAAAATGTAAAAGAGGCTAAATTTCCATTCAAATTTACAACACTTTAGCACGTTGGTAATAGATAAGAGAATAATTGTCAATTAGAATGATTACGTTGGTAGCATTTAAATCGATGTGACCTGACAGCTGTCGTAAGCGCATCTCAATTTACGGCCATTCACTCTGAGGTCGGCAAAAAATATAAGATAATAAAATTGATAACTACCTTACTTGCAGTCTTATTTTTTTTTTTTGAAGACTGGAATTTGTACACACAAATTATTTTTTTCGATGCTAAATGTAATTTTGTGTATCAATTTAAATTAAGTAATACTGCAGACACGACACAGTGTGATATGGCGGAAAACAAAAAAGTGTGTCGTGTCACGTTGCGTCAATGTGCACAATATTTGCAACATTGACGAAACTACATCCGCCTCAACCCTAGTTGGGAAGCTTTACACGATAATCAATCATAATTCTCAACCAGTGCCGTAGCGAGGCTGTGGCAAATGAGCGAATGCCAAGGGCGCTCGAAGCGAGGGGCACCAAAGGCGCCTTTGCCTATTTCATTTTTATTTTTTTAATAAAACATTTCAGATGAATTCGATGTGTTTTTAAAATATCCATTTGTATATATGTACATACGTACATCCATAGTATTTTATTCGAGGCAGCGTTATGCTTGTTTTACTTTGAATACTTCTGAGTTCTGAGAAATTGTCCGAACGATTTTTTTCTTTATTATTCTTTCGTATCAAAATAAAATTAAATCTAAACATAAAAAGATGTCAGATGAATTGGCCGAAGACGAATCACAAACTTTAAAGTTAATACAAAATTCATGTTAAAATATCACTGATACCAGATTTCAATGTATTCAACAACTGGCAAAAGAATTTTATTTTTTAACTGGTTTAATTTATTTTTTAACAATTATGAACTTCTTAAAGATCCCCGGAGAATGTATCACATTGATATTTTAAAAATATACTGGGTAGATGGAATTTACCAGAATCTTATAGAAGCGACAGTGGCTTCGACAGAAAGGAGCTTTAGTAAACGTCGATTAAAGGTTTTAGTCAAGAGCGATTATCAAATCCAAGTATATTATCAATATAAAGTGAATTAACAAGTAATATAAATTTTTATAATATAATAACAGACTTTGCTAACGCCAAATTTACGCAAAATTCGTCTTTAGTTTTTTCTATCAATATTTACGAAAAATACCTACCAATAACCATACATTAGCACTAATTATAGTCTTCCCCTAGACCCTAGACGGCTGTATGTCTCCCCCCCCCCCCTCCCCGCCCCCCAATTAATATGAGAAATCTAGAAAATTCTAAATCTCAACGGTATCTCAAAGAGAAGAATATCATATATATATATATATAAAGACGGTAATCTGTGTGTGTGTGTGTGGGTGTGTGTGTGTGTCCTAACTCTCGCCGAACATGATGAATCAACCAGTATGGGGAACAAATTTTTTTTTTCTTCATTTTTTTCATTTTTTCAGTTTTTTCATTTTTTTCATTTTTTCAGTTTTTTCATTTTTTTCAGTTTTTCAGTTTTTTTCATTTTTTCAGTTTTTTCATTTTTTTCATTTTTTCAGTTTTTTCATTTTTTACATTTTTTCAGTTTTTTCATTTTTTCAGTTTTTTCATTTTTTCAGTTTTTTCATTTTGTTCATTTTTTCAGTTTTTTTCATTTTTTTCATTTTTTCAGTTTTTTCATTTTTTTCATTTTTTCAGTTTTTTCATTTTTTTCATTTTTTCAGTTTTTTCATTTTTTTCATTTTTTCAGTTTTTTCAGTTTTTCAGTTTTCATTTTTTTCATTTTTTCAGTTTTTTCATTTTTTTCATTTTTTCAGTTTTTTCATTTTTTTAATTTTTTCAGTTTTTTCATTTTTTCATTTTTTTAATTTTTTTCATTTTTTCAGTTTTTTCATTTTTTTCATTTTTTCATTTTTTCAGTTTTTTCATTTTTTCAGTTTTTTCATTTTTTTCAGTTTTTTCATTTTTTTAATTTTTTCAGTTTTTTCATTTTTTCAGTTTTTTCATTTTTTTCATTTTTTCATTTTTTTCATTTTTTCAGTTTTTTCATTTTTTTCATTTTTTCATTTTTTCAGTTTTTTCATTTTTTCAGTTTTTCAGTTTCCCAGTTTTTTCAGGCCCAGGGGTGCAGAAGGCATCGGGGGCGCTGGGGGCGCCGGAGGCGTCGGCGGCGCTGGGGGCAAAGCCCCCGGGGTGCCGAAAGCATTGGGGGCGCCGGAGGCGCCGGCGGCGCTGAGGGCGAAGCCCCCGGGGTGCCGGAGGCATCGGGGGCGCTGGGGGCGAAGCCCCCGGGGTGCCGAAAGCGCTGGGGGCGGTGCGGCCGCCGGAGGCGCCGGCGGCGCTGGGGCCGAAGGCCCCGAGCGACGGAAGCGCCGGGGGCGAAGGCCCCGGGGTGCCGGAGGCGTCGGCGATGCACAAAATGTAATTCGTAATTCGTAATCACTTCGTAATTTGTCATTCGTAATTCGTGCATCAATTTCTTTCCGAAACCAGTCGATTCAATATCTTTAACTTTATTTTTATTCGAGTTTCAATTCCTTTTCGAAACCACCCGTTGAAATCAACGGGTCCAACACTAGTACTTAATAATGAAGTATTTTCAAACGTGTCTATTACGATTATTTTTCGCCATGGTAATGGAGGACGTCATTTCCACTTATATTGATGACCAAACTGAGCAAAATGGCAAAGTTTGAAAACGATCGGATAAGAACCAAAACTTCGTCAGACGAAAAAATCGATTCTGAACTAAGAAGAGGTTAGTAAAAAACGGGACGATCAATATTTACGAAAAATACCTACCAATAACCATACATTAGCACTAATTGTAGTCTTCCCCTAGACTCTATATGGCTGTATGTCTCCCCCCCCCCCCCCCCGCCCCCCAATTAATATGAGAAATTTAGAAAATTCGGAATCTCAACGGTATCTCACAGAGAAGAATATTGTTACGTATACTAAAATAAGAGGTTAGTAAAGAGCCGCCAGTTAAGTGCAATCGGATTAAGCCGAGGCGCATCTCTGACACCATACGACCGTTATAATTGGTTTCGAGGATTATCTGCAAACTAAGTGCAAGTAAGCTAAACAATGGCGTAGTAGCGGCACTCGGTCGCATTCCCGTCGAGTTCTCAGAAGTGACCGTGGTACCGTGGGACTGAATGTCGTGAGAATACATATCCGAGTACGTGACCATAACAATAAGTAAACAAATTAGACGTCGAAGATGTCCTGAGAGATCTACCCCTTATAAGGCGGTACTTCGGCGATATCAAGACATTCTGGACTGAGCACTGCCAGTTTTTGTATCTCCTTAATCATCAATAAATGCTGTGACACGTCTTTGGCCTTTTACTTGGATCCTCCACCCACCCCTACGCAACAATATACTTAATAATGGAGTATTTTCAAACGTGTCTATTACGATTATTTTTCATCATCGTAATGGCGGACTCCATACCGGATCGCATACATATATTGATGACCAAACCGAGCAAAATGGTAAAGTTTGAAAACGATCGGATAAGAATCCAAATTTCGTCAGACGAAAAAATCGAAAGCGAAGTGAGAAAAGCCTAGTAAAAGAGGGAATTGACTTTTTAAAAAATGCCTCAATAGTGACCCTTATCAAGTTTATGTAAAATTGGGAATTCATTGCTGACAACATTGCGATAGTCAATCGTGTCATAGACAATCACACTCCAACGTCACCGTTTATCACTCGTGACGGATGCTGTCACAGCTATTAAATTAACGTAATTGCTAATTGTTAACAATTTAGAAATCGGCAAGATTATTTATTATTCTTATTTTATAAACAATTTATTGGCGAGCGTGCGCGTGCACATCGTTTTCGATAACACGAAAACATTTAATGATATCATCGCTCATTGAATATAACATTATCATTAACTAAATTCAAATAAATTATCTTCCTAACACGTTCAATTTTTAAATTCACACCTACATATACAATTTTTGAATTCACGCGCATACAAATTTTCCAAGCCGATTCAGCAGTTCGGTTCAAATTGGTGATACAATTTTTTTTTTTTTTCATCAAATAACTCGTATAATTTAGGTTGAACCTAATTGATATCGTGACCTAGTTTTAATATTGATATCGAATTTTAAATAAATTTCAGTGTACTTTTTTTTTCATTTGTGTAAATAAAATACATATGTATATACATATATGTACATACGTTATCGGAAGTATCAATTAAAATGTACATATATTAGACGTTGTAATAAACTTTTGATTAGATATTGCCTTTTAAGAATAGCTCTCTATTCAAATCTACGACATTCTATTTCAGTTAAGGAGAGAGGGGTTTATATATCGAAAATGAAAACTTTTAACATTATATTATATTATGCTAAAAATTGACAAATAATAACTAATCGCCCTAATTCCTTAAAAACACAATCATAGAGACTAAATTTTGCTAAGATCAATATCATTTTTTATAACTTTATTGAGTTATACGTACAAATATCTCAAAACGATGGAAGTAAGTAGAAGTTAATCCAAGTCTTCTCTTATATGAAGAAAATAGTTTGTCTGTTTCTCCAAAACTCCTATGCAAAACTACCATTTTTTTCCCCAAAGCTTCCAAATTTTGTATACTCTCTTATTAAATCACATCTAATACTTGAAAGTTACGTCGTGTCGCAAATATAATATTAATATCAATGGCGAAACCGTACATATCTCTACAGTGCCTTAGGGCCGGGCCGCACCGTGCAACTTTGTCGGCCGACTTGTTGCGCGACACGAAAAAATGTATGAAAATGTGTGCAACAAACAAGTTGACGAATGTGGCATGTCTCATCTACCTGCATGCATTGGTCTGATCGCCATCAACCAAGTGTTCGCGAGTTGAGCGGTGCGGCCCGGCCCTTAGTTTAAACCAGCAGCGTGGACTAGTGTTTAGCATATACATATGCTTTCAAACAAGGTGTTCAAGGGTTCGAGTCCAACTGGTTGCTGCTGGCCAAACCATGGTTTATAACTCCAGGTCGATCGTTTCCTATCAAAGTTTGCTAATTTATCTGACTTTATCTTGGAAACGGTTCCAACAAATTGGCAGCCTTTACCCATTTCTATCAATTTTCGAGAAATAAATGTATCGAAAATTTCGAGTATTTTAGTATCACGAAATTTAACGATTTATTTACGTATGTATGTATGTATATATAAAAAAATGATCCGAAAATGTAAGTTTATCAAAATTTATCCATGGATGGATGCACAGCTTGATGCTTTATTAAAATTATTCTAAATTGTACATCAATGTTTGAAATTGGCATTGGGGTTTACCTGTTAGGCTTTACTGGTATGTCTAATATATAATTTCGAAAGAGACTTTGTAAGGTTGTAAGGTTTAGTTGGCAGCTTCAAAAAAAAAAATCAAAGTTTCTATTACGATGGTTGAATATTATTTTTTTTCGTTTCAAATAAATGTAATAAAAAAAACAAATGAATGTTTACAATTAAATTAACCACGTTTAAGCGGTTTACAAATTATATTACAAATACCGAGCGAAGCCGGGTAAAACCACTAGTGTAATATATAATTTCGAAAGAGACTTTGTATGTATTTATGTAAGTATGGAAAGTTTCTATGACGACATTTCGATTTTTTTTATTTTTCAATTCAAATAAATTTAACAAAAAAAAAAACAAATGAATATTTACTATATATTTAGTAATATTTACTAGATATTACTAGATATATAGATTCGCCATGTTTAAGCTGTTTATATTACAAATACTGAGCGAAGCCGGGTAAAACAACTAGTATATTATATATTGTATATATGTATGTAAGATATTAATGAAATTAGTTACCAACGATTCAGAGTTTATACGATGAAATTAACTACATTTAAATATATTAATACATTAGAATGTATTTCATCTTAATCAATGCTATAGATAATTTTGCAATGTTGGAAATAGATAATAGCATATATGGTGAATATAAAAATTATTATTTGTTTGTCAGTTTGCAAATCTATAGTTTAAATTGAGAATCACCAATTTTAACGTACATTCATGGTACTTCTACTACAACATTCTCTAGAAAGATTCTTATTATACTTTATTTTTCGACTTTTGCCCACTCGATCAACCGAAACTAGATCACAAATCCTTTTATTTGCCATATTGGTTATTATTACACTCATTTTATCGGTTGCGATATTGAAACAACACACGGTTTATCTAACTTCGATCGGTTATTCTAGAATACATATTCGAAGTCAACATTATTATAACACCAATCAAATTTCCACACATATGCCGTCGTAAACACCCCTCCGATTATATGTATTACTTAACAATCATTTATTTATTTACCAAATCCTATTCACAAGATGTTGATTCTTTTTGTCGTGCATACGACAATGACACCGCTCAGCACGAACAATCTAATAGGTCACTAAACGAGATATCGAAAATATTCTTAAATATATTATTTTTAACTATTTAAAAAATACAACAGTAGCCTTGAAGTTCCAAATTAAATATATTTAAAAAATATACATATATATGTTCCTCTTTAGATTGTGCATCGTTTGATGTATTTCTAATATTTTTTTATAAAAACAATAACAACATATTTTAAACAACTGCGACATACAAGCATGTTAAATAAATGCAACGTTTCCTTTATTTTTCAAATAAATATATTTTTATTCGATTCATTTATGTTCGACACAATCCTTTTTTTGTGTCAATTTATTATTAGCATGTGAATGTATGTATGTGTGAAAGTCGTAAATGTGCCTTTTATTGCTTTAACAATCACATCAGATTATTCTTAGACATTACGTGAGTATTTGTGTTTAATATTTAAATTATTTATTTACCTTTCAATTCGGCGAGCGACAGCAAAGCTGCGAAGAGGAACGTCGACAGGGCGATTCTTCTCATTGTCGGTTTTTTTTTTCGTAGGTTTGGCAAAAAAAATCCCACTGTTTTTCTATTCTAAAATTATAACCAGCCTTTGGTGCACCCCACCGTATTTTTTTCGTCGTGTTTTATGTTTGTTTAGTGCGCGAAAAAAATCGTCAAAGTTTGGTCGCGATGGCGCGCGTACTGTTCGCGCCCACATCGCTCGCGACTATTTTATACGGTGCAATTTACGAACCAGCGATCGTCAGCCTTTTCACAATCGATGTCAACTTTCCGCACAACGGTGAATTTTCAATTCGGCGAAGTGCTTTTATCGTCCACTGCACAGCTCATCCATATATTTCATTACAACTACCTGGAACTGATTAGCTCTAGGATTCTTATCGTGTCAATGTTTGTTCAGACTATCGAGAAAAACCAATAGCATGGTTTTGGACAATCGCTTAATTCTCGCGACTAGTATGCAATTTTCTAAAATGAAATTAATTCTTTTTTACGTAATCGTAATAAGTTAACAACATTTTATCTATATATGTACATATATAAAATTGAATGTATGTTGATTTGTCTGTATGTCTCGTATAGGCTCCTAAACCACTCAAACAAATACGATGGAACTTTCAGGATTTGTTGTATGCATGTCCGGGAAGATTGTTGTGAAAAAAATCGGGAAAAAACCTCTCAATAATACTATTTGTAATTACGATTTTACCGACGCGAAAGTTTGAAGCGCCATTGTGTAGTCAAGAAAATGTTTTTGTTGGTAACCACGTTACCAGTTGGTTTATGACGACACGGCGTTGAAGAGACGTTAGTTGAACTGCATCACTTGAAACGGGAATTGCATGCCTTATTCTGGCATTGCAACGCATGCCGGATTCAGCTAGTATTATAATAAATGTAAGTTGTATTTGGAAAACGTGTTAACAAAATTCGAATGCATTCTCAATGTAGTTAAGAACAATCGAGTACAATTACTATAAAAAAAAAAATGTCTGATCTGAATCACAAGAAAAGTATTATTTATTTATTTATTTATTTACATATTTTTGTCACAGTGACATTACAGAATAACACGTCACTGTGACCAGATATATAAGCATACTACATATAAAAATACACATATATGTATTATACATATATAAAGCATAATACAAATCCTATATATAAGAATTGACAGGATATCTATGTTATAAGTATTTTTTTTATTTTGAAATCATGTTCAAATAGTAGTGACATGGTAGGTAGGATGGTTTTTGCCAATGGAGAAACCGCTTCTCTGATAACTCTGATAGGAAACGATTGACTTGGAGTCACAAATATCCAAGTCTGGCCAGCAGCATTTAAGAATACATTCAAAACAAACTCTTTTCAATCGAGGTCAGCTCACCGGATTGAACTCGGTGACCTCTCGGTGCTTAGTATCAACGTAACCACCGAGCCACGCTGCTGGCTGAAAGTATATATGTATGTATATATGAGCCGCTATATTTTAAAGTGGCGAGAGTTCAATTTTTAGTTCCAAAAACACTATTTCAATTTGGCTTAACTCACAAGTTGCTATCACTGCTTTTAATTCGATATGTCCAGAATCTTGTAAAAGCAGAATAAACTTATTATAAGCCAGTTGTATTTTTAAATATTGTAAAATGCAAAGTATTATATTTAATGTTTTGCGAGTTATTTCTCGAAATGAAAAAAGGTCACATACAAATATAAAGAAATGAATTAGATATTAAATTCTCATATTCAAAATGATTATAGATTAAAAATGCATTTATAATAATTTAATTTTTCCTTTCAGAGGAGATAAATAGAATCACCCCATTTTTTTCTCGATTACAAGACGCGTGCTTTTTTACTCTCTTATTATGTCTTAAAAAATTGAATTGCATCGTATATGTACATTAAAGGGTATTTCCAAATTCCAGATTCCACAAATTTAGCCTCTCACATTTATAAATTTGATATCCCAATAAAAAATTGGTTAATATTTTTTAAATAGCTATAAAGTGTAACATGTGTTGTGCAACTAATCTTTTACACGTGGATCAAATATTCTGGAGTGAGTAGTGGTTCCGTGTGGACCTCCTGAATCGTCGAATAAATGCTGTGAAGCGACTTTGGCCTTTCATTTGGATCCTAAACCCACCCCTACGCAACAAAAGTTATTATCAGTAAAAAGCATGTTGACCAATCACAAGAAATACAGTCAGTATTCATCTACTTATATGAATATTTGTTTGTTTGTCGGTCCGCTACGCAAATCTACAGTTTTTAATTCAGAATCGCCAAATTTGGTACTTCTGTATCATGATATTCACACTTGGACTATAATCTATGGTGACCATTCGTATTGGTTTTACCAGTACAGTATTGGAATTTGGTTATCTGTTCTGCCAGAATCCTTGGGATGAAATAGATTTTTTTATTTTCATAAATGTACATCTATAATTTTTAAGTCCATAAATGTTTTTAATAATTCAAGTAAAAATTCTTTTGAAAAAAAATATACTGATTTGTCACATAACCTTAAAACATGTAAAATGGTCACCTTACCATAATCTAAAAAAATGTCTGAAAAAGTTATATTTTCAAAGCATTTAGTCTATATACATATATAATAAAATTATTATTTTGAATAAAACACCAATATTTTTTTTTTACTACCGCCATCTATGTATAAAATGAATGACTACCAACTGTCACCGAGATTAAAAATGTTCGGACTTGAAAAGCTTCTTAAACGATATTTTATCTCTATCGTAATGGCGGAGGATCCATTTACTTATATTGATGACCAAAATGAGCAACATGGCAAAGTATGAAAACGATCGGATAAGAGGCAAACTTTTTCCTGAATTGTAATCGTAAGTGAAACGTAAAGGAGGTATGTAAAAAATCAATGTTTGTCTGTCTTTCTGTCTAGCCAGCAGCATAGCTTGGACGTTAAGCTTCTGCTTACCGTCAAGAAGGTGCCGGGTTCTATCCCTGAATGAAAATGAATTTTTCAGAGTATGCTGCTGGTCAGACCTGGATTTGTGACTCCAGGTTGATCGTTTCCTATCAGAGTTTGCCAATTTTCTCTGATTTCATTGTTGAAACGGTTCCCGGAAAAAAAATTGGCTAAAAATCCTTCCTACCTACTATGTCACCACTATTTGAAAAATTTGATTGATGTACAATAAAAATTTATGTACAATTCATAGATGTCTCGTTAATTTGCGAGTTTTTTCAGTGTCTCGCAATTCAACGACTTATAATAAAAATGCTGTATTTGTATTTGTAATTGGCCAGGAAGGCGCATTGGGATTTACCTGTAAGGCCTTCCTGGTATATATGTAAAATAAAAAATTTAATTAAATTAAAAATTAATCACGGGAACGAGAATTGCATGCGTTATTGTGGCAACCATTCAACCGATTGCGATGAAACTTACATGAGTTATTGTGTGCAAGCCCGCGATGGTTTCTGTAAAAAAAATCGCCTTAAAACGGGAACGGGAATTGCATGCGCTATTGTGGCATTGCAACGTATGCCGAGTTCAACTAGTTTGTTTATATAATTCTTTTGTTCAACTTCCTTTGTTGTTTTTTTTCTTTTCTTTTATCCGACTCTTGAAAAAGTTTTAAATATCTTAATAGCAATAAAATATATAAAATAACATTTCGAACCTAAATTGATACTTTCAAAAAATTACATATATACTCTATATATAATAAAAGGTTACAAATTTGGTGTGTTTTTACAGCTTTTTGCCATTTCAAAAGCCAATCATGTTCGCTTCACAAGCCAAATGTTGGTCACCGATGGAAGACTAACCTCTGAACTTTTCCTTCCGGTATATAGACTGATATGGAAGTCCAGTAACGCATTGACCGCTACTTCAACACTCAAATTTTATGATGTTGCATGTACATATATGTATGCTCGATCACTGCGAGAAGGACTTCGTTATACGCGTCACTCGTTATGCGCGAACGACGCGGTTTTCATTATATACATATGTACATATATACATATATAATATTTCGAAAGCGAGTCTTTGTTTGTCTCCGTTTGTTTACGCAATATAATCGTACAAATTTCCGAGAAAATAAATTCTCAGTATTTTCATGTGCCAATTTGTGAGATTTTTATTTGATTTATATTCACTGTCTATAAATTTTCGCATTCAAAAATATATTCATTATTCGAAAATGCGCAGTCTGACATTATTGAGTCGATTTTTATAACCTTTCAGTGTTTATTTGCAAGAATACGAAAAAAATCAATATTTACATTCTAATTAGACATGAGTCAAAAAAATTAAGTACATATGTACATATATACTACATACATGCATATATATGTACATATATATGTATGTGCGTTTTCTAACATAATACTATTTGCATTTAAACAACAAGCAATTCTTTGGAAAACCCGGATCATATACATCACTAAAATGTCATACTCAGCAAACAAACTATACAGTATATTTAATATGATTTGGACACAAATAAAACTTCATCACTTCATTACACACTTAGCGTGATTATTTTTAAAATATGCATTCTATACTAGTAAGAAAACCAGTTCAATATCATATAATATAATATATCTAGCACAGGGGGGGGGGCTGAAACACAAGTATAGGTACCCCTCGCCCATTATTATTAGGGTTAACGTAAGGACATATTCTTTGGCTCATTTAAAAGAAATATTTATCTAGGGAATTCATACGAGTTGAATAGAATAATCGATTCTTCGTTATATTAATGACTTTTTCGGATCAAATGAATTTTCCTATTTATCTTATTTTTCGAAAAAAATACGTCTACGGCCTCTTAAGAGGGCTGTACACCCGAAACCTTAATTTTGTTGCCGTTCCTTTCTTCGATATACCTATATATTGAGTGAATGTATATATTGAGTGAATGTGACAATATATATCAATATATATATTGAGTGAATGCGACAGTTGCGCTTCGACCAGATAATACGTATTTTAAATCGACAAAATCGAGGTTACGTATTCTCCAATTTTCTCCTCCGAAACTGGACCAATTTTTAAAAAAATTTCATCATCGGTATGAGAAAGATATTTTCTATGCATCTGTGTGCGTATTTTTTTTTTAAATCGACCGTTAAATAAGCACCCTGAACTCTTTTCGTGGGTGTAAAAAAGAGGCGATTTTATAGATGTTTGGCGGCTCCTAGCTCCTATAAAAATGACTAATCAAAAAAATAAAACCACAGAAACACGCCTATGGTGGATATCCATAGCATTTTACAAAATAATTTCTTATTATTTAATTTCATATTACAAAATAATACGTTTGTATGGACAAGGCGCTGGTGTCCAGCCTTCTTAATGAGGCTTTCTTGTTTATTCAATAAAATAAAAAATATATGCGTGTTAAATTCTAGGCGCAACGAATTAATTCATGATCGCGTGATATACGTACATTGACATAATTTTCATATTTAAAACATTTATTTATTTAAAAATACATGGGGAAGTCGGTAAAGCCGATAAACCCATGGGGTTTACACTTATCTAAATCTAATATATAATTTCGAAAGAGACTTTGTATGGAATTATGTATATATGTAAGTATCTTTGGTTGGGAACTTCGAAAACAAAACAAAGTTTCTATGACGACAATTGAATTGGTTGAATATTATACTTTTTTCGATTCAAATAAATTTAATAAAAAAATAAATGAGTATTTACCATTAGATTCGCCATGTTTAAGCTGTTTATATTACCAACACTGAGCGAAGCCGGGTAAAACAACTAGTAATAAAATAAAACCAAAAATATTCATAACAATAATAAGATAAAATAAAAATTTAAACATGAAAAAAATACGAAATAAGAGAAAATACCAAAATATATAAAAATAAAAATAAAAATATCTAGAACGGTAACATAATAACTAAAAGAAAACAAAAATACAGAAAAGATATTGAAAAAGAAGAAATATACTATTTTTTAAATTTAGGGGGCCCATAGACCCCCCCCCCCCCACCTGTCTACTAAAAAAGTAATTTGAATAGTTCTCCGATTATACTTATTCGCTTTGTGAGGTGGTGTCTTCATGTTGAGAGCTTTAAAGACTTTTTAGCTTTTTTGACTGCTTAAAAGAACTAATTTTTAATAATATTTAATAATAACAAAAGATCCATTGATCCGATAATATGCTTATAGAAGCGGCTCCCAACATTTTACTCCTTGGCAGTCCATTTCCAAAATGTCTCTCTAATTCGACAATCAACATAATTAAATTTAAAAACACAGAAATGCCGTTCAGATCTTGAAGATATTTCATTGCACGAAGTAGTGAAAATACTTCAAAAAGAGCTCAATAAAAAAAAAACGAAAAGCCACTGACATAAAAGCAAACAAACGTAAAGAGTCAAAATCACGTTTATCGCATGATTTTTGTTTAGAAAAATAATCTTCTAAGAAAAATAGGTCGAGAGAACTATCGAGCGACCTTCGCCAATCATCAACGCAAATATTTGACATGCTTATTGACAAATTAATCGTGGAATCCATTATATTTCCTAATGACGTCATTGCGCTGATCGAAAACTGTCAATAAAAAAGGGTCATCCGTTAATGAGTACTAATTTTTTCAATTGCACCAAATGTATCAGCAAGCGTTCTTATTACACAACATTTTAATTCCCAAGAACAGCTCCTAACCATCAATTCACTAAGTGAATTGTGAAACTCTATTGTAAAAATAATGAATTCAAATTGTGGATAATTTCATTCGTTCTCAATTCATTAAAAACTAAAGATGGACAAACAATTTTAAGATACTTTAAAAAGTACACAGTCAATTCCCACCATCTTTACCTTTGCATTCCTGCTGAAAATGTTGAAAATTTTTTTAATAAAATAAAAGAATCTTACTTATTAGAATATTGATTAATTATGAACCAACCAAAAACCGCGTTCTTATAATAAATGTCGCTAATATACATATATACAAACATAGTTTCATTGAACCGTGCAAGGTTACGATATGTCCTAAACAGGATACAACGAGATTAAAACATTGATGAGTAAGTATTATACATATGTAAATTACTTAAAATAGAACGTTGTTTCTATTTTAGAGCTAATTATTATCAGCACTACGATGTATATAAATAAATAAGTGCGCAAATAAATCGACTTCGATACTTCCCCAGGGGGGAGGGTCATTTCCCCCTCGTTATTTTTGATTTCCCCGGCGACGTGAGCTTTAGCACATTCGCCAAGTGAATTTTTGCACTTTCGTAAAATCTCATTATTTTTAAGCGTTTTCAGGGGACCGTTCGCAATCTTAAATAACGTTTTATTCCCTGAAATTAAAAACTTTTATTAAAACATATGTTCGACAAGAGAGAGCTTATGGCCACGATTGAAGGTTTGAAATACTTGTATTCGGGGCTTTGAAAAACAATACGTACATACAAAAAACATAGATAAAGTAATTACTACCGCCATCTATGTATAAAACTAAAGACTACATAGACGTCACCCAGATTTCAAATTTGCAAACTTCAAACGCGTCTATAATTTTACGGTTCCACTTCATTGAGCACCCCAACACTAAAATTCTAAAGATTTAGGGACAACTCATTATATAAAGTGATTTAATGCCGTCACGCGTAATTGGGTGCCGATACGCGTGACAGTGCCGCCACATGGGCAAATGTATGAAATCATGCGCCGGGCTGAATGTGTTAAATGATATTTTTATCTCTATCGTAATGGCGGAGGATCCATTTACTTACATATATTGATGACCAAAATGAGCAATATGGCAAAGTATGAAAACGATCGGATAAGAGGCAAATTTTTTCCTGAATTATAATCGTAAATGACACGTAAAGGAGGTTTGTAATAATCGTAAGTGAAACGTAAAGAAAGTATGTAAAAGGGGCCGAACTCAATTGTTATCGAGCTTTTTACGAAAGAAAATTATATTCAAATATAATTTAAAGCAGCTTTTCGTATACCACGAAGGGCATCAAAAACTAAAAAGAGCTTCGTAAAATATAAACATAAATTTATCAACCTCAGCGTAGTGCACTTGTAGAGCTATTGAATACCAGTAGAGAGGTCGTGGGATCAAGTCCCGGCCAAATACGCTGCTGGCTGGACACAGATCGGCCGTTTCGTATTAGAATTTTCCGATTTTTCTAGCTTAATTCTTGTGACGGATCCAATAAATCGGTATCTTCTTCGTCGATTTCTCGCAACTTCCAGTTATTAGCATCTCGAATTTGTTGAAACTTATAAATGCTACCTATATAAGTATTCCTCGCAAAGTGTCTGTTTATCAAAAATATTTTTGATTGTCCATAGATGGCTTGAAAAATTGTTGGTACTTATGTGCAAACTATAATTTAATTATATGTGTCGCCATTGGGTATATCTAATATATAATTTCGAAAGAGACTTTGCATATATGTATGTAACCTTCGTTCGTTGATTCGTAGACGACACATTCGATTTTTTTTTTCGATTCATAGGCGCCGATTCGATTTTTTTCGATTCAAAGGATACGAAGTCCCCGGGGACGAAGTCACCGGGGGCGCAGGCGCCAGATTCTGGTATACATATAATTTTGAAAGAGACTTAGTATATATGTTTGTTTGTTTGTGACAGTCAATTTAATAAAAAAAAAACAAATGAGTATTCAAATAAATTTAAATAAAATAAAACTATTCAAATAAATTTAATAAAATGTTTACTATTAGATTAGTCATGTTTAAGCGGTTTATATTACAAATACCGAGCGAAGCCGGGTAAAACCATTAGTATGATATAATGGTTGTAATAAAATAAAAATAAAAAAACATTTTAGACATTTCCAATGTCAAGTATAATGTCTTAAGTCTAAATGTGAAATAACGCTATAAATACATCATATATGTACATAAGTGCATACTAGTTTAATATTAGTTTATAGTGATTTTCAAAGTTTTATTTCATTATTTTAACGGGTTATATAAGATTGTCCAACCCCTTGTCTTCTCGCTTGCTCTTCAACTCGCTTGTTAGAAGTAAGCTAGAGTATAATGCGATTGTGTGTAATCCACATGAAGCAAATTACTCTCTTATGATCGAAAAAGTGGAAAAAGCATTTCTTCGTTTTCTCTATAAGAAAGAGTGTGGATACTACCCATATCTCTACCCTACTCCTTTCCCTTTGGGCATGCTTGGGTATAATTCCCTTGAACTTCGGAGAAATTTCACATTAATTCGTTTCGTTCTCCAACTACTGCGTGGTAATACGTCATGCCCGTTGTTGCTGGAACAGTTGGGACTCTATGTCCCTAAAAACTATGTGCGTGGTAGACATCATCATTTGATGGTTGTACCTCCTGCTCGCATAGTTCTTTTTCGAATGGCTCCTATTCCAAGAGCTATTCGACTTATCAATGAAATCGTTGCTGGCGTGCCTGAATGCGATATTTTCCACCTAAGTTAACGTAGATTAACGTAGGTAACCTGCGCTCATCATTATTTTCTTAATTTGAATGTGATGTATGTATGAAATCTTAATCTACTCTCTTCCATTTGGGCCCCGCTGTGATTTTATTTTTTATTTTTATTTTATTTTACTTTTCCTTTTTCTTTCTCCTTATGTATATTTTTAGGTACTATTTTTTTATTTTGTTCATTGTGAAACTAAGAATAGGATTTGAGGATTTTATTTATTTGATTTTTACACCTTTGTTTATTTATTCTTTTTCTTATGTATTATTTTTCTTTTGTTTTTTTTTTTATTTTTATTTTTTCATTTTATCATGTTTTACTGCCTTTACATTTTCACTTTTTATTTTATGTATTTTATTTTTGTTTTTCTTTATCAAATGTAGGCGATTGTGGCGCATTAAGTTCTTCCTGTAATGCCACAATGGTCCAAAAGTAACTATAAATAAATAAATAATGATATGCATTGTCATTATGTACGCCTGAACATTGTTTCGATGAATTGCTTTTAAAATATAAAATTGTCTAAATGCTTTTTGAAAATACCGTGAATAAAGGTGCCGGAACGCCGTTCCACGGCATAACATGACAAAAAAGCCCTGTTTTATCCATCCATAGATCAATGGTTAAATATCCATCAACAGATTTAACAATTATATTTATCCATTTATTTTTATTTAAATCGATTTATTTTATTTATATTAAATAATAAAATTATACTTAAGTTAATTTATCCATAAATAGATTGACAATTAAACATGGCGACGATGATGATGAAAAGGTTTAGTCACCCATCATTTCAGATGGTATTATTAATTATATACATTCTCAGTCTCCAAGAGGTAAATATATGTACTATTTGAATTGGTACATGCCCGTCAATATTAGCGTTATTTGTGCAAATATTACAGCATATTCATTTTATTTTGTGACGGGTACATATTACCTATTCATATTTGCTCGATCGATTTACATCATCGTTTGTTTTTTTTAATACGCTCTAAAATCTTATTTCAACAGCACCGACATTTAAATATTCTTTTCTCTTATGTAATTCTTTTTAATTATTACAAATTGACACTCATCTGAAATATCTATATATATAGTATTTATAAAACATTTAAAATCTGCAGAGATTCATAAATTGAATGTGCTCTACGGATTAAATTATTCAAAATGATCGTGTAATGGTTCTCTAGGATATTGAATAACTTGCTACGTTTATTATATAATATAGAAATAATAACAACACGTTTAAAAAAAACGTATCTCTTCTATAATTTGTATATAAAATTATTATTTTGAATAAAATACCAATAATTTTATTTTACTACCGCCATCTATGTTTAAAACTAAAAACTGGATATACGTCAGGCACTTTTCATAAATTCAAATTTCAAACGCGTCTTCCACGATATTTTTGCACCATCCTAATGGCGGAGGATCCATTTACTTATATTGATGACCAAAATGAGCAATATGGCAAAGTATGAAAACGATCGGATAAGAGGCAAACTTTTTTCCTGAATTGTAATCGTAAGTGAAACGTAAAGGAGGTATGTAATAATAAAAATCGAGTGATTCCAATTCAGATTTCACATTTAAATAACATTTATTTAAATTTACTTAATAATGTTGCATTACTAACGAACGTGTAGGGCACATGTTTTTGACGAGAGTGACTCACCAATACCCAATGTATACAGAATTTTATGAGAGACTTAATTTTGAACGACTCCGATTCAAAATGAAAAATTAAAAAGTTATATAAAAAACGGTAATTGGACTATTCGTCACATTGGGGTGGTCACAAAGACAATTTTTGCCATGAAAATCGCGAATACACAATATTTGGCACTCAAGTTCTCGTTACTATGATAGTTATCGTTAGTATGATGGACTTTTCGGCTGCCAGATGTTCCGTTATAGAGATTTTAGTGACTTTGTGACGAGTAATTTGTGACCACTAATCACCGAACCATAAAAAACAGCTCGTAATACTTATTACGTCAAAAATTAATCGCGTATCAAAAATTATCGCATTCGTCGCATTGGTAGGTAAAATTATGGCTTTATTTATTTATGCACTTGGAAATGGTCTAATGCCGCTGCGACAAATGATCTCCATTACAAACGTATAGGTGTTTTGCTTTTTTTGACGTAAAACTACATCCATACATGGTGAAATAAATGATTTTTTGTAAAATAGCAGCTCTACAGCTTAGACTGCAGCTGCGCAACGCGGCCAAATGTTGTTTGTATGAAATTGTATGAGATACTAGCTGAACCCGGCATGCGTTGCAATACCACAATAATGCCAATAACGTATTCAATTCCCGTTCCCGTTCCCGATTCTCGACGGGTTTCGATAAGTGAATGTTTCAGTTTCAAATTAATACTTAATAATCAAATTAAATCACAGTAATGATAATTTGTCGGAAAAATAATAAAAAATAAATCTTCAATCTTAAATCTTCTTGTCAAAACAATGGTTGACAAAAGACATTGACAATAAGCAACCCCTCTTTCCTGGAAAATAGAACCCAAGCGCCTATGCTTAGTTATGTAATTAAGATAAATATAAACGTATAAAGTATGTATTAAATTAGCTAACTGACTAAAATTATATAAATATAAATAAACTAGCTGAACCCGACATGCGTTGCAATGCCACAATAACGCATGCAATTCCCGTTCCCTTTCCCGTTCCCGTTCTCGTTCCCGTTTTCGTTCCCGTTCCCATTTGTCGGTAAAACGCAGGCAGCGAACACGTTGGTCGCGACGCGAAAACATTTGAATTTATATCGTTGCAATGAGACTCATTCCCGTTTTTCCCGTTTCCGTTCCCGTTTTTGGGCGATTTTTTTCATATTAATCTTCCCGGACATGCATACAACAAATCTTGAAAGTTCCATCGTAATCGGTTCAGTGGCTTAGGAGCCTATTCGAGACACGGACATTCATTTTAATATACATATATATGTAGATAAATAATAGTTATATGTATTTTTCATTTGGTGTCATCTGGATGTAGACACCCAGTGCGCTACATACTCCCCACACGTGCCTTGGGACGCCACTGATCCTGAAAAATACAAAAAAAAAACAATGTTATCTGCCCATTCAACGTTCAAGGATTGACCCATTGGCTATGTCCACACTACCGATTCTACACCCGATATTCTCGAATTTTCCATATCCAGTTCCCATATTGCAACTTGTAGTTGCTATTTAGGAACTAGTTATGGAAAAATTCGCAAATATCGTAAATACACCCGATATTTACGAAATTTTCCATTTCCAGTTCCCATATTGAAACCTGTGGTTGCTATTTAGGAACTGGTTATGGCAAATTTCGTAAATATCGGGTGTAGATATCGGTAGTGTGGACGTAGTCATTGGAAGTGGTTTTCTATAGCGACCGAACTACCAACCAAACTTATTGAATCAAACCTCGTTAATTCGAAATTTAGCTTTCATTCTTATTTATGATACTACCAATATCAATTTATGATAAAACTATAAATTTCACAGCAATTAATACTTTTGTTAGTTATTGAAAATTAATATTATCATTCCTTGACAATAAGAGCATATGGCAGTAAGCTAATTTTGACAGTTTGACAGTTCTGTTTCTATGGAGTGTAGACTTTGTCTCCGATATACTCCAGCAGAGTCTTCTGTATCCATTTCTGACAGTTCTCATTCACTGGTTCAACGCATTTGGACCTGTTGTCAGCTACAAGTCGGCCATACTAACATAAACCCATCAACATTAACATCAATTCTTGTTAATCTAAATTCATCTGAATTCATTTTGCAGGTTCAAAAAGACAACGATTTGCCAGATGCATTTCATGCGAAAACAATCTGAAATTTCTCAGTTGTTTCAGAAACATATGTATTCAAAGTGGGGAAATTCAGAAACTGAAGGTATGTAACTGAGAGTTTGAATGTCAAAAGGGAAGAAATCATACTGGAAGATTGAGTATGGGAGGATAAAAATTAAATTGGGGACAATTCACTAGTAAAGTTTTGATTTCATATTATAAAAATAATACATGATAGAAACACAAAAGTAGTTAGCCCATTCGGATTAAAATATTGGGGGTACATTAATATATTACCATCAGTTAATAGTAAACAGAGCATAATTTGTTTAACTTTAAAAACTAAATCATCAACTTTAGAATTGCCAACGACTGTAGTGTTTCCTTATGCTAAATAATATAACTGTCTTAAATCTATTTTACAGATTCATGAAAATCTTAAATTTAAACTAAATTTTTGGAATGCTTATCCTCGGAATCCTCTTTTCGGTCAATATCATAAATTATTATGACATTATTACTAAAATTTGACAATAAAACGGCATGGTTATAATTTTTTTAATTTCGACCATATTTTGAGACATCATCTGACAGTTCAGTGTTGTTCGAATTTACCTTTTCAGTTCCGTGTTTAAAACATTTGGGGTTATTATGGAATGTAGACTTTGTCTCTGTTCTACTCCAGTTGAGTCTTCCGTCTCCATCCACGACAGTCTTCATCCACTGGCTCAACGAATTTGGGACTGCTGTCGACTGCAAGTCCGTCACACTTACTTCAACCTATTACTCAATCTTCCTCCACATGACATTATTTTATTATTATAATGCATTATTTTACAGGTTCGAAAAGATGACAATTTGCCAAATTTCATATGTCGTTCGTGTGAAAGCAAACTCGAAATGTTAATCAACTTTAAAAACATTTGCATTCATAATAACGAAACGCGGAAGTTAACCAAATGTTTGGTCATCAAATCAGAAGAAGTTATTCTGGATGACTTGATGTGGGAAAATGAGAATGATATTGATTCGTTACCAAATGTTTGCAACACCTCTGTAATCAATGAGGCTAGTAAATGGGAATCGAATGCTTCAAAACAAGGCGACTTAATAGAAAATGCAGATTCACTGGTATGGTGTGTTTTAATATTGTGAAAATATTAAGTACGTGTTAAAATGTATAAAATTATTTCATTTTACAGGTGCATGGGAAAGAAATTTGTTCAAGTAACAACGATATTTCACTCGAAAAACTTCCGTCGATGAATACTTTATATAATATAAAATCTTACAATACGGAATGCAAGTCGAGACCTCTCATAAAAGAATCCACATTATTCAAATGTAACATTTGTTCAAAATCATTTGCTTGTAAAAATGCCCACACAAGACATTTTAAGTCTCACACAAGGAAAAAATCTTACAAATGCGACATATGTTTAAAATCATTTATTTCTAAGCGCAATCTTGTGGAACATATTAATTGTCATAGTGAGATAAAACCCCACAAATGTGATACGTGCTCAAAATCATTCAATTCTAAATCTAGTTATAACAAACATCTAAAAACTCACACTGAGGGTAAACGTTACAAGTGTGAGCTTTGTTTGAAAACATTTTCTCGTAAATTTGTCTATACAAGACATTTAAAAATTCACACGGGGATAAAACTGTACAAGTGTGAAATTTGTTCGAAGTCGGTTAATTCTAAAACTTCGTTCACGGAACACATGAATTCTCACAATGGAATAAAACCGCACCAGTGCACAATTTGCTCGAAATCGTTTGCCCGTAAATATACCCTGATAGCTCATGTGAATTTTCACAACGGTATAAAACCGCACGAATGCGAAATCTGTTTGAAAACGTTTCATTCTCAATCTAGCTTTAGGACACATGTGAAACTCAATCATACTTAAATTAGAATAAAATCAATATGAAAGCATTATCCTACTTACAGATTAATTTATAAAAAATAAATTTAGTTAATAAGGTCTGGATGTGGTTAATTCGTATTAAATGCCCATTTTTGTTGATAGCAATAAATTCTAAATTATTTTTAATACATTAGAAATAATATTTTTGTAATTTTATGTATTTAATATATTCACTTTTATAAAAATAATAATGTACATTCATAACAAATATGGTTCGGTGATTACTAGTCAAATGTGAACCGGTCACAGAACAACCGATCGCTCTAGATCAGTCACACGTGATAACCCGTCACACTAAAACTGGTCACGAGAAAACTGGACACACCCGAAAATTGGTCACGAAAAAACTGGTAACACCCAAAAATTAAAAATTGGTCGAATTTTTGAGTGACTAATTTTCGGGTGTGACCAGTTTTAGTGTGACGGGTGATCACGTGTGACCGATCTAGAGCGACCGGTTGTCTTGTGACTGGTTCACATATGACTAGTCCGTTTACCACAAATATATGGCACAAAAAGAAATTATTCAACTTTAATTAAATGTATTCAATATTAAATAAATTATTCCAACATTCAACAAATATATTGCACATGAGATATTTTATTATCACTAGAATTAATTTTTTACACTTTAAAATCATTGAATCACACTAAGTCTGCTTCCATTTTTCTAATTAAAATTATTTTTTTGCGATGTATACTTATACTAGGCTTGTTTTTATTTGTGACAAAACCAATTTTTTATTTTTCTATATATTTTTTACCTCAGTTGTATTTTTTTCTTATAAAATTAGTTAGAAGTTCATTGTCCGTAGTGAATACTATCTAAAAGAAAGCTCTATTATATTTATAAACATTTGAAAATGTATCATTTTAAAATATCAGCATAAACAAAACTTTTTTTCTTAAATTACATTAAATAAGTTGACTTTATGAAAATTTTTAGTTGACATATTAATGTTATTTGAAGAAAAAAAACTTTCTCTAAAACAATCAACATTTTCCATAATAGAGCTGCAGACTCGGCTCCAAATTTTCTTACAATCTAACACGGAATTGCGTTTTCAATCATTATATCATAATTTTTTTAAACAAAAAATGTTCATTCTGATAATCTACTTTCGAAACATTGGTATTGTTGCGTAGGGGTGAGTTCAGGATCCAAATGAAAGGCCAAAATCACTTCACAGCATTTATTCAACAATTTGGGAAGTCCACACGGAACCACCGCTGACTCCAGAATAGCTGGTCTACCGTGTGTACCTCATTATAAAGGACAAGTTGCACAGCACAGCTTCGCCGATCCGTTTGTGTGTTTATTGTCTAGGCACAAAAAGATCTACCCGGGCGAATCTAATGTTTACGCAAGAACTCGCTCAGGTCTGTGGGAACTCCAGCGTATCCTTTGTTCGGGCAGTAATCTGGGGTCTCTATTGTTCACCGACGAATCCACTTAGACAGTGGATACTCTCTCTCAAGATGGACATTACAATAGGCTAGTAGCAGTTGATATTCTTGATATAAAATAATAATCGATGTCAAAATAATATATGGCCAACAGGAGTACAATTGTAAACGCAAAAATTTCTGGATAATATCATGTAGTTTTTAATATTAAACTTTAAAATTCAGCGAACATGCCATTTTTCCTTAATTATTTTTTGTCTTGAAACTCATTTATACAACTCAATATTATTCGAAATAAATACATACGTATATATGTATGAATATAGCACAACTTGTGCTACTCCGAATCAAAACCAGTGATCTCATATATTTCACAACAATACACAAGTCTTACGATGGCATCATCATCGCTCCTGTACAAAAATGCAGAACTAATCTCGATCTATACTACTCGAGGGCAACGACCCAGCAGAACTAATCTCGCCTGGAATTATCTTCGCTACTCTAGGGCAACGTCCACTTTGACTATTCCAGAAGAAAGAGTTCATCGCTTGATCGTAAAACGAACGAAATCCAGACGTGATGTCATCATGCAACTACGACACTTGACCTGAAGACCTCGACCCCGTAGGAATCTTCCAGAACGTGATCTCACCAGCCGAGCTACGCGTTGCACAATCAACAAAGTATTTAAACTGACGCACCCGGTTCAGACGCCCGTGTGAATATCTGGAGTTCAGCCAGCTTACATCTCAGCAGTTTGGCTTAATGGTAGCGTATATATTTAGCACCACTGAGGTCGAAAGTTCGAGTCCTCGTCAAACTGCTAGTTAGGTTTGGGGGTTTTGAAACGGTTCCTGAAAATTGGTATTAGATCATTTCTTGTTGTCACAAAATCTGTGTGTATAATTTGTAAAAATTATGCACAGTAATCTGAAATATATAGATATCTCTATAGCAGTGGGGGATACAAGAGGAACAGCCTGTTCCTCTTGTATCCTTCTCGTGCACATTAAGTAAGACTGTACGACAAAAAGAGAGAGAATTTCAGCGCACGCCACTGCTCTATAGACATCTCTATAATTTCGTGTTTATTATACATATATATAAGAATTGTACACAAAAATCTATAAATAATCCATATATGTCTCTATGATTATTATTTCTGTAATGATTAATTGTTATATGCTATGTATTCTGATTGTATATATATATATATATATATATATATATATATATATATATATATATATATATATATATATATATATTAATGTATTTCTGACCATTATCGTACACTCGTCGCATTGGAGCGATCTGTAATGACGAGTGTATATTGATTGTAACAATAAAATAAAATCTCCGAAACTGCACAACTTGCTTCTTCGTACATACTATTACTATTGTAACAACTGGACATTAATAAAAGATCCTCTTACAAACACAAACAGTATTTTCTTAGACTGGGATTAGGTTAGGTAAGGTTAACACATCTGTCCCGCGTACTACACATATTTAGTATCAAATCTAAAATTTGAAACTAATATGTTGAAAAGCTTATTCCTCCCTTCTGCCAATATCATAAATAAATATGACATTATTACTAAAATTTGACAATACAACGGCATGGTTATAATTTTTTTTAAATTTAGACCATAATTTTGAGACATCATCTGACAGTTCAGTGTTGTTCGAATTTACTTTATCAGTTCCGTGTTTAGAACATTTGGGGTTATTATGGAATGTAGACTTTGTCTCTGTTCTACTCCAGTTGAGTCCTCCGTCTCCATCCATCACAGTCTTCATCCACTGGTTCATCGAATTTGGGACTGCTGTCAACTGCAAGTTCGTCACACTTACTTCAACCTATTACTCAAACTTCCTCCGCATTACATTATTTTATTATTATAATGCATTATTTTACAGGTTCGAAATGATGACAATTTGCCAAATTTCATATGTCGTTCGTGTGAAAGCAAACTCGAAATGTTAAACAACTTTAAAAGCATTTGCATTCATAATGACGAAACGCGGAAGTTAGCCAAATGTTTGGTCATCAAATCGGAAGAAGTTATTCTGGAAGACTTGATGTGGGAAAATGAGATTGATAATGATTCATTACCAAATGTTTGTAATTCCTCTGCAATCAATGAGGCTAGTAAATGGAAATCGAATGCTTCAAAACAAGGCGACTTAATAGAAAATGGAGCTTCACTGGTATAGTGTATTTTCATATTGTGAAAATATTTAGTACGTGTTAAAATGTATAAAATTATTTCATTTTACAGGTGCATGAGAGAGAAATTTGTTCAAGTAACAACGATATTTCACTCGTAGAACTTCCGTCCACGAATACTTTATATAATATTAAATCTTATAATTCTGAATGCAAATCAAGACCTCTCGTAAAAGAGTCCACAGTATACGAATGTAGCATTTGTTCAAAATCACTTAGTTCTAAATCTAGTTATAACAGCCATCGAAAAACCCACCTTAAGCATAAACCGTACAAGTGTGACATTTGTTTGAAATCATTTACTGATAAATTTGTCCATGCAAGACATTTAGAAATTCACGCAGGGATAAAACCCTACAATTGTGATGTATGTTCAAAAACATTTACTACCAAAAATAAGCTTATAGAACATGGCAATTCTCACAGTGGACTAAGACCATACGAATGCGAAATCTGTTTAAGATCATATACTATGAAACGTAGCCTTGTACAACATTCAAAATGTCACACTGAGAATAAGCGTTACGAGTGTGACATTTGTTTGAAATCATTTACTAGTAAATATGTCCATGCAAGACATTTAAAAAGTCACACCGGGATAAAACCCTACACTTGTGATGTATGTTTAAAAACATTTGTCAGCAAATATATGCTCATAGAACACACCAATTCTCACAGTGGCGTAAAACCATATGAATGCAAAATCTGTTTAAAATCATATTCTAGGAAACGCAGCTTTGTACTACATTCGAAATCTCACACCGTAAGGGAAAGACCTTACCAATGTGATATTTGTTCAAAATCATATCTTACTAAACTCAACCTTGTAGAACATATTAATTCTCACACTGGGATAAAACCACACGAATGCGAAATATGTTTGAAATCATTCAATTCCAAAGGTTATCTCACGGTGCATCTGAAATGCCACACTGGGGAAAAACATCACGAATGTGGCATCTGTCTGAAATCGTTTGCTACTAATCGTTCCCTTCGGGAACATGTTAAAATTCACAGTGGGGTAAAACCATTCAAATGCGGCGTATGCTTGAAATCGTTCAGAAGTCGTTCACAGATTTTGATACATAAGAGATTTCACACGAGGGAAAAACCGTACCGATGTGACATTTGTTTAAAATCGTTCATTACTAAAGCTGCCCTTGCTATACATATTGATTCTCATAGTGGGATAAAACGCCACAAATGCAATGTGTGTTTAAAATCGTTCGCTAATCGATCGTATCTGCCGAGTCATATGAAATTACACACGGAGGAAAAACACTACCAATGTGATATCTGTTTAAAATCGTTCATCACTAAATCTGCCCTTGCTATACATATTACTTCTCATAGTGGGAAAAAACCCAACAAATGCATTGTGTGTTTAAAGTCTTTTACGTCTAAATACTATATGCTGAAGCATGTAAAAAATCACAATAGGGAAAAACCATTCAAATGCGAAACATGTTTGCAGTCGTTTAAACACCGATCTCATCTTTCAAGTCACATGAAATCTCACAGTGACGAAAAATCGTACAAATTAGCCATTGAAAAGGATTAGCCAGCAGTATGGCTCATTGGTTGCTTTTATGTTTAGCACCAAGAGATTATTGGGTTCGATCCATAGATATAGAATACATAGATACGCCCTGACGCTCTAAGCCGATCACCCTTTTGATGCATGCATACTCTCTCTCGGTAGCTAGTTAGCTTCCAAGTCGGAAGGTCGATTGACGTTTTTCGAAAATGCCAACGTATTCAGTGAAATTGTGTTACAATTACTCAAGAAAACATAAAAAGGCGGATGGCATCACATATCATAAGTAAGAATAAATATATAATGTCTTCAATTATAGTAGTATTTTAACATATAATGAAATATCGGCGCGATGTATGTAGTGTTGTATGCAGTGATTGAACAGCGGTCGACAACCTCTGCCACAGATGTCTCTAAATGCACACGTATATCTTGTTGGCACTGAAGGAAATTCAGAAATCGACATTAAGTTTAAAACTACAAACAATGAACTAAATATTAAAGTGTCAGCTTTAAAATTGATCCTTGTGGAAGTTACTAATGTTTAAATATTGTAATAGTTAATTATGGTTTTATTATAGTAACATACATTTGTAGTTTAATATAGGGTGTAAAGCTAAATATTTTTTTCTTAATATGGCTTTATTAGTTTGGTTTACTGTCACGCGGAGTGTCCAATAAAATAAAGTTATAAATAAAATAAAACTTCAGTGCATGTACATATGTATGGACATAAACTGGTTGCTGACCACTGACGATCGCTGCGTCGACCTTTTATTTCACCACTTCCCCGCTAGTTAAACCCCCCGCACCTCTCAGTTGGTGGCGACAACATCTCCGACCAAAAGTGTTCGTAATGGCTTATCTAGGTTATTCTATATCTATGGTTCGATCCCGGGTTAGATTTAGAATATTTGTGAGTCCATGTCGATCGTTTCTTACCAGAGTGTTTTCAATTTTATCTGATCATTATTGAAACGGTTCCTCAAAAATCATCTTACCTGCTGTCACAAATCTTCTGTATTTATTGTATGAACAATTTCTAAAAATGTATGTATGTACAAGTCTAAATCTATACATGTCTCAGTGGAGTAGTTAATTAATTCAGCTTTTCGGAATACAGTGATTTATGTAATAAAAATGCTGCATTATTTGTAATTAATTGTCTTGGCAGGCGCATTGGGGTCTTCTTGTCAAGCCTTCCTGGTATATATCTATGTAAAATAAATAAATAAAATGTGACATTTGTTTAAAATCATTTGATCACCAGCACTACATCCTTAGACATATAAAATCTCATATTGAGAGAACTGTAAAAATGTGATTTTATTCAAAATCATTTAAATACCTGTTTCGTTTCACATTGAAAAAAATTCGGATGTGACCAACCCATGACTTTGTGTATTTGAGGAATATAAGGTCACAAAACAAAATTTGATAATTAAACGTACATACACGTTCACACTAGGGTTTCTGAAAACCCGGGTTTTCAAAAACCGACGGATCCGGGTTCTTCTCACTCGCTCATTTTCTATAGCCTCACTATGGCACTGAATATCGCTGTACATATGTATATATCGAAAAATAACATGTAACTCCATTGAAAACGCATAAGTTTCCTAATAATACCATGTAGTTTTTAATATTAAACTTTAAAATTCGGCAGACATGTAATTTCTCCTTAATCATTTTTTGTGTTGAAACTCATTTATACAACTCAACATTATTCGAACATTAAATACATGTTAAGTTCCAAATCTAAAATTTGCAAGGAAATTGTTGAATCGCTGAATCCTCCCTTCTGTCAATATCATAAACTAGTGTTGTGCCCGTTGATTTCAACGGATGGTTTCGAAAAGGAATTTAAACGAATAAAAATAAAGTTAAAGAAATAGAAACGACTGGTTTCGAAAAGAAATTGATGCACGAATTAGAAATTACGAACTACGAATTACGTTTTGTGCATCGCCGACGCCCTGACGCCTTTGCAACCAGCGCCCCCGATGCCTTCGGCACCCCGGGGCCTTCGCCCCTAGCGCCCTCGACGCCCCGGGGCCTTCGCCCCCAGCGCCTCCGACGCACCGAGGCCTTCGCTCCCAGCCCTCCCGACGCCCCCGGCGCCTCCGACCCCCTGGGACCAGCGCCCCCGGCTACTCCGAATCCCCGGGGAAATGAAAAAAAATTAGTTATTCTGGATGACTTGATATGGGAAAATGAGATTGATATTGATTCGTTACCAAACGTTTGTAATTCCTCAGCAATCAATGAGGCTAGTAAATGGAAATCAAATGCTTCAAAACAAGGCGACTTAATAGAAAATGCAGATTCACTGGTATGGCGTGTTTTAATATTGTGAAAATATTTAGTACGTGTTAAAATATATTAAATTATTTCATTTTACAGGTGCATGGTAACGAAATTTGTTCGAGTAATAACGATATTTCATTTGAAAAGCTTCCGTCGACGAATACTTTATATAATATAAAATCTTACAATACGGAATGCAAGTCGAGACCTTTCATAAATGAATCCACATTTTACAAATGTCGCCCTTGTTCGAAATTATTTAATTCTATATCTAGTTATAACAGACATCTAAAAATTGACTGTGATCATAAGCGTGACGAGTGTGACATTAGTTTGAAATCATTTACTAGTAAATTTGTTCTTGCAGAACATTTAAAAAATCACACTGGGATAAAACCCTACACTTGTGATATATGTTTAAAAACATTTGTTAACAACTGTAGGCTTACGGAACATAGCAATTCTCACAGTGGACTAAAACCATATGAATGCGAAATCTGTTTAAAATCATATAACATGAAAGCTAAACTTGTACAACATTTGAAATCTCACACTGAGGATAAGCGTTATGAGTGTGACATTTGTTTTAAATCATATACTAGTAAATCGGCCCTTACAAGACATTTAAATAATCACACCGGGATAAAACCCTACGCTTGTTATATATGTTTAAAAACATTTGTTAGCAAATATAGTCTTACGGAACATACCATTTCTCACAGTGGACTAAAACCACATGAATGCGAAATATGTTTAAAATCATTCACTACCAGACGTTATTTGTTGATACATCTGAAATGCCACACTGGGGAAAAACGTTACGAATGTGGCATTTGTCTGAAATCGTTTTGTAGTAAACAATCCCTTGATAAACATATTATAAATCACAGTGAAGTAAGACCATTCAAATGCGAAATATGTTTAAAATCATTCGCTACCAAAAGTTATTTCATGGTACATCTGAAATGCCAGACTGGGGAAAAACGTTACGAATGTGGCATTTGTCTGAAATCGTTATCTAGTAAAGACTGCCTTGTGAAACATATTAAAATTCACAGTGCATTAAAACCATTAAAATGGTTTAATGCACTGTGAATTTTAAATTCACAGTGCATAAAAACCATTAAAATGTTTAAAATCATTCAAAGTAGACATATGATATCTCACATTGAGAAAACCGTAAAAATGTGATTTTTTTCAAAATCATTTCAATATCATCTTTTGTTTCACATCGAAAAAAAGTCAAACAAATCTTGTATTTAAAATGTAAAAAATTATTGTGGGACATTTTAATTCTTATTACGGGAAAATTATTTGTAATAAATTTTACATCTTAAGACATATTTTTATTTTAAATTTAAAAACATGACAATATTTGGAAAATGTAAAATGCTTTATATTGCAAATCTTGTTTATATAAGTATTTAAGTTGTAAATATATATAAGTATTCCATTTGGGACTCGCTGTGATTTTATTTTTATTTATATTTTGTTTCATTTTATTTTACTTTTCCTTTTCTTTCTCTTAATGTACATTTTATGTACTATTTCTCTTTTGTTCAATATGAAACTAAGAATGTGATATTTGTATTTTATTTTTGATTCTTACACCTTTGTACATTTATTCTTTTTCTTATGTATTATTTTTTTTTTGTTTTCTGTTTTTTTTTTTAATTTTTTCATTTTATCATGTTTTCTGCTTTTACATTTTTGCTTTTTGTTTTATGTATTTTTTTTTTCTGTTTTTCATAATCAAATGTAGGCCATTGTAGCGCATTAGGTTCTTCCTGTAATGCCACAATGGTCCAAAACTATGAAGAAAAAAAAGTTAGTAAATATTGAAGTTGTGGAGCATGTAAGAAACAAAACAGTCCTCCAGCTTCTTCATAAAAGAGAGAGCTTCTCGACACGGTGAAGCGCCGTAAGATGGAATATTTTGGCCACATTATTCGCGGCCCCAAATATCGCCTTCTACAAACAATCATTGAAGGGAAAATAGAAGGAAAACGGTGGCTTGGGAGAAAGAAGCTCTCTTGGCTCCAGAACATCGGGTTATGAATGGGACTTGGTCTCGAAAAGTTATTTCGACTTGCCCATGATAGGGAAGAATTCGCACGGACCATAAACGATGTCTGTCCATGGTAGTCGCCTAAGTCCGAATTCGGATTCGGCATTAGAAGAAGAAGATTTAAGTTGTACATTAAAAAAAAATAATATTAAATATTTTATTTTTCGTTTCTCATTTTTTACATTCATACCCCAAATAATACTTTTTTGTTTCTTTATTTCCTCTTCCTAATTTCTGGAGGTATTGGTGATTTTATAATGGTAATAGAGCAAAAAATGTGAAATTCGGTTCTGAATATTATCTCCAAAAATAATGATATAGAAGATAACAACAAAACAGAAGCAACTAACTTAATTTTTGACAGGGGTAGACTCGGGGCTTTTTTCCCAGGTAGAGTTCGTTCGCCGAGAAAGAAAAATTGGTTCAGTATGTGTGCTCATATGCACACAGATCTTCAGTTTGGCTGCGTTCAATAGCCAAGCAAAACAATTAATATTAAATGTTTACATGTGGAGTGCCATTACACAAACATTCTTCGACGATTCCTGTCCATGATATAGCTGCGGAAACCCTAAAAGTTTCCAAATCTTCTTTAAGAAAAATTATCAAAGATAACATATGTCTATCTTCTCCAACAGAAAAAAAATTTAGAGAAAATCCTATGTAGATGGTTTTGAGGAAGACATCATTTCATCCACATCTTTCATGTGACCGAAAAAATTTTGTCAACGCTTTCTCAAATATTAGAAAAATTAAAAAAAAAATGCATAGAGTTTACAGGCAAGCGCACTACTCTTCATAAGCTTTTGAAAAAAATGTTCAATAACAGGAAATTGTTCGTTGTTTATAAAAAGGTCACATTTTTAAGGTCGATAGCTCGATTTAGAGCAGAAGGTAAACCAATCGTGTATACCGATGAAACCTACATAAAGCCGGTACAGAACGAGGCTTTATTCTAAATGCCCTTATCATCCATGTATAAGGCTCACCAAAGAACCGGAGACTATCACCACGACATGAACTTCGACAATTTTATGAAATGGCTAACCGTGAAATTGATTCCAAATTTGGAACCGAATTCTATTGTGGTGATAGATAATGCGTCTTATCACAATAAGATTCTTGACCCAGCGCCGACTTCAAATTCCAAAAGAGACATTATGAAGCAGTGGTTGACGAAAAAAATATTTATTTCGACCCGCAAAGTTAATACTTTATAATAAGCATATTCGTAAAATATGCGAATAGATGATAAAATAACAAAATAAGTGAATTTTGCATAAAATTTATAAAATTAATAGACAATTTAGAAGGGTCTTCCTATCCATTTGCCCATTTATTATGTTACCATAGTGGCTTCGTCTAAACTCTAAAGTAAGATCTCGTTTCTGCAATATTTTCGTACTCAAGCGGCAACACGCCTGACCTTGTAACTTTATACGCAGCTTAGCTTATACATATGTGTATAGCAGTGGCGTGCGGTGAAATCCTTTCTCTTTTTGTCGTAAAGTCCAACATGTGCACGAACAGGATATAAAGGCTGTTCCCCTGATATCCTGCTCGCGCACATTACGTTAGGCTGTACGACAAATAAAGAGAGAATTTCATCGCACCCCACTGGTGTCTTGAGAGGTCTCTGAATTCAGCTGTGTCGTAGGCAGGGTCGATGGTTGATCCTCCATGTTAGCGTAGTAGGTGGTGGCAGGTCGGATGCTGAAGTTTGACTGAAGTTAACTTCTTTGTGGCTGCGTTTTATCGATAGTTTATAGGGTAGTGACACTCCCTTAACCTATCTATCTAACGTGTTATATGGGATCGGACTCTCGGTGATGTTTGTAGTGCGGGCTGCGGCTGCTCGCAAAAATCGATAAATTAATTTTTCGACGAGACGACTTTGTCGCGACTCGAACCGATCACCCCAAATAGCCTGAATATGGGTCTAAATTGAGCTAATGGTCACGTGCATCACGCCAAATCCAATTAAACTGAAGTTAACTGAGTTGGACTTCCTTTTATATGCGTTTGGCTGGATGCGATTTCCTGGCAGATGTTCGAACACCTGCATGTGCACGTGTTCGTCTAACGGAAGTTGATATCCGCTTGTGGTGTGCACGTGTTCCTTATGGGGTGCACGTGATCTCGCGCAGGGTATTTGTGCGTGTTCCATCTGGGGTTCACGTGTTCAGCGCGAGGCCAATGTGTGTGTGCATACAACGCAAGGTTGATTCACGTGTCGGACACGCGTTGTTTACGTTTCTGGTAAGGGTGTCTGGAGGTTGATTTTAAGGATGAAGATGGCGGTTTGCTCGCGTGATGTTTACGCTGTTTTATATTAATGTTATTATCCGATTGGGGATTGGGATTCCTACAATCTGACAATTATTTTTTGTTGAAATGAAAAATTAAGTGGTGTAAAGCATATGTAGGTAGAATATTTTTCAGTGCATCATATTTTTCAGTGCATTTTTCTATACCGGGGACGGTCGCGATCGTTCCTTGCAAAAAGGCAGAGTTTACGTAAGCTTGGCGTCCACTTAGCCGACTCGTAGCCGACTTGACCGGGTCCCTTCGTCGCGGGAAAAAACACGGGGGACGCCGCGAGGAGCGAACTCGAACGTCCAAAACATACACACTCACATTTCGACTCACACGCACGGTGGGTTCGGTTGTTACTAGTCAAATGTGAGCCGGTCACAGGACAACCGGTCACTCGTGATCGATTGTCCTGTGACCGGTTCACATTTGACTAGTAATCACCGAACCAAAATTTTACAATAAGAGGGCATGGCTATATATATTTTTTAATTTAGACCATATTTGGAGACATATCTGACAGTTCAGTGCTGTTCGAATTTATCATATCAGTTCGACGTTCAAAACATTGGGGGGCTATTATGGAATGTAGACTTTGTCTCTGTTCTACTCCAATTGAGTCTTCCGTCTCCATCCATGACAGTCTTCATCCACTGGCTCAGCGAATTTTGGACTGCTGTCAGCTGCAAGTCTGTCATACGTACTTCAACCTATTACTCAATCTTCCTCCACATTACATTATTTTATTATTATAATGCATAATTTTACAGGTTCGAAAAGATGACAATTTGCCAAATTTCGTATGTCGTTCGTGTGAAAGCAAACTCGAAATATTAATTAAATTTAAAAGCATTTGCATTCGTAATGACAAAACGCGGAAGTTAGCCAAATGTATGGTCATCAAATCGGAAGAAGTTATTCTGGATGACTTGATATGGGAAAATGAGATTGATATTGATTCGTTACCAAACGTTTGTAATTCCTCTGTAATCAATGAGGCTAGTAAATGGAAATCAAATGCTTCAAAAAAAGGAGACTTAATAGAAAATGCGGATTCACTGGTATGGTGTGTTTTAATATTGTGAAAATATTTAGTACGTGTTAAAATGTATTAAATTATTTCATTTTCAGGTGCATGGTAAAGAAATTTGTTCGAGTAACAACGATATTTCACTCGAAAAACTTCCTTTGACGAATACTTTATATAATATAAAATCTAACAATACGGAATGCAAGTCGAGACCTCTCATAAAACCCTACACTTGTGATATATGTTTAAAAACATTTCCTTTCAGAAATAAGCTTTTACAACATGGCAATTCTCACAGTGGGCTAAGACCATATGAATGCAAAATTTGTTTAAAATCATATGCTGCGAAAAGTAGCCTTGTAGAACATTCGAAATCTCACACTGATGATAAGCGTTACGAGTGTTACATTTGTTTGAAATCATATATTAGTAAATCCATCCTTGCAGTACATTTAAAAATTCACAACGGGATAAAACCCTACACTTGTGATATATGTTTAAAAACATTTCCTACTAAAAATAAGCTTCTAGAACATGGCAATTCTCACAGTGGACTAAGACCATATAAATGCGAAATCTGTTTAAAATCATATACCATGAAAGCTAAACTTGTACAACATTTGAAATCTCACACTCAGAATAAGCGTTACGAGTGTGACATTTGTTTGAAACCATATACTAGTAAATCGATCCTTGCAAGACATTTAAAAAATCACACCGGGATAAAACCCTACACTTGTGATATATGTTTGAAAACATTTGTTAGCAAATATAGTCTTACGGAACATATCAATTCTCACAGTGTACTTAAACCACATGAATGCGAAATATGTTTAAAATCATTCGCTACCAGACGTTATTTGTTGAAACATATGAAATGCCACACTAGGGGAAAACGTTACGAATGTGGCATTTGTCTGAAATCGTTTCGTGGTAAACAATCCCTTGATAAACATATTATAAATCACAGTGGAGTAAGACCATTCAAATGCGAAATATGTTTAGAATCATTCAATGTCAAAAGTCGTCTCACGGTACATAAGAGAATTCACACGAGGGAAAAACGGTTCCAATGTGATATTTGTTTAAATTGGTTTAGTGCTAAATATGCCCTTGCTATTCATATTAAAATTCACCGTAGAGTAAAACCATTCAAATGCGAAACATGTTTAAAATCATTCGCTACCAAAAGTTATTTCATGGTACATATGAAATGCCACACTGGGGAAAATTGTTACGAATGTGGCATTTGTCTGAAATCGTTTTCTAGTAAACACCACCTTGAGAAACATATTAAAATTCACAGTGCAGTAAAACTATTAAAATGCTAAATATGTTTAAAATCATTCAATCACAAAAGTTATCTCAAGGTACATAAGAGATTTCACATGAGGGTAAACCCATACTAATGTGATATTTGTTTAAACTCGTTTACCACTAAACCTTCCCTTGCTAGGCATATTAATTCTCATTGTGGAAAAAAACCCCACAAATGCAATGTGTGTTTTAAATAATTTGCTCACCGGTACAACATCTGTAGACATATGATATCTCACATTGAGAAAACCGTAAAGATGTGATTTTATTCAAAATCATTTCAATACCAACTTTCGTTCCACGTAAAAAAAAACCGTACCACGAGAATGTACCGTGTATCAAAGTATCTCGGTCTATGAAAACACTAACACTGATTGTGTTAGTAAGAGAATTCTTTATTTATGTTCACTTGTTACAATAGTAATTATATGTACAAAGAAGCTCATTTCTCACCTTCGGAGTGATGAATTCTTTCTTCTGGAATAGTCAAATGGGACGTTGCCAGAGATTAATTCTGCATGTTTGTACAACAGCGATGATTATGTCATCGTAAGACTTGGGTATTGTTGTGAAATATGTATATGATATCACTGGCTTTGATTCGGAATAACGTTTCATTTAAATGTTGACTTTGCCATGGAAAGTCACAAACAGACATACTAATACCGATCATTTGTATTAAATTATGTATTAAAGAAATCCTTGTCGTTATTAAATATATCGCGTTACGGACAGATCTAAGAAACATTATGAATAATCATCTTTAATATGGACGGTATCTAAAAGTGAATTCGTCATTTTATTATGAACTTGTTACATCTCATCTACATAAATAAATCGTCGGTGACATTATTTGTTTATCTTTGTTACATTGTATAACATTTTCTATATGTCATCTATATATTATAATATATATTCAAGAATATGTGTATGTATAATGTGTTGAAAACATAATAAATCATTGTATTTACTGTGTATAAAAGGTTTTTTTTTTTTTTGTCCTTGTAATTTAGATTTAGGTAAATATTTTAGAATTTATTTGAAAGTACATATATCATACAATTATAATATATTAGCCACTATTGTCATCGATGTTCTTACAGGTTTTTTTTTTTTTTGTCAACATTTAAATCAAACGTTATTCCGAATCAAAGCCAGTGATATCATATACATATTTCACAACAATAGCCAAGTCTTACGATGGCATAATCATCGCTCTTATACAAACATGCAGAATTAATCTCTGGCAACGTCCCATTTGACTACTGTCAAGCTCCGTCCGAAAGGTCGAATTAGTATATATCACCGTCAAGTTAGTATAAACAATTCTATAGAATTTCAACGAGACCGCTCCAATGAATAGACGATCCCATGGATATTGTTCAGACTACTTGTCTGATGGTCGGCTTTCGTGGCCTTACGACCCACGATTTGGCCGATGTTTTTTGGTGCTGGCTTCCCTCGGCTAGCACACACAGTAGTCTTTCGATAACGGTCTTCGCGTAAACATTGGGTGTGTTACCGTGGTTAGCTCCTCGCCACCGAAATCACCAGCTAGAGGCTGGTGATGTTTGACGATACTTGGAGACCAGCTCCAGTATCCGTCCGGTGTGCACCAGAGGAAGCCTGGTCTGTCTTCGTACCAAAGGCAGACAACTCAGCTACGCGTGGCTAGCCTCAAAATCACGCGTGGTTTCTTTGTTGACTCCCCCCCCCCCTCTTTCCCCCTGTTTGCTCTATGTACATTCAACGTGAAAATATAATCATTGTGATCAGACTTACGACCTGTTTTCATTGTTATATAATCTCCCGCCCTTTTTCCACATCACGCATCCCACGCACACTACGAAAGAGAAAGGGACAGAGGAGAGCAGCCATCATCAGCAGAGACCAGACCACCGACGACGAAGGAAGGCACCTGAGCACAAGTGAGGAAACCAGCACCGCCCACGCTTATCACGAGCTATCTCACAAACCGACATCAGTTGGCTCTCGATTGAGAGCCCTCTGGCGTCCTTACAGATATACCGCACGATACCGCGTATACGACCGCAATCTAACATGTTTTTTTTGTATGTTTAAAAATATCCCATTTACAACATACCGCATCCCTCGCTGTGTGTTCGCGCCCTTAAGATTAAACTGTGATTTGACATTCGAACTTGTCAAAGTGAAATGAACGCAAAAGCAATTGCCAACCTTCTCTAGAGTCTAGAGGCTAGAGAGCGTCAGATGAGCTGACTCTGATGAGATGCCCGCGATCTCCTAAAGACCACAACCAACGGCCGCGAGGGCTTTTGGCTCGAACATATGTCTAGTTGATAATAATAAAAATTTCGTAAATAAAAAGTATTTGCGAATAACTTTTGTAGGCGGGGTAGGTAAGTGTTGACCGTATCCCAGCCTAACGAAACACTGTTGTGCTAGTTTTATAAAGTTTTATTGTTTGCCTATGGTTGTACAAAGGTATATTTGTGGGCAAAAGTATGTCGTTCAGCGGTCTCTGGATATGGTAGTGTCGCTGGCTCGGCATTCAGCTATGTTCAGAAGGTCTCTGGATGCGGTAGTGTGTTGCTGGCTCGTTGTTCGGCTATGTTCGGAAGGTCTCTGGATACGGCAGTGTGTTGCTGGCTCGTCCGGCTGGTTGATCTTCCAAGTCCGCGTAGTGTAGTGGTGGCTGGTCAGGAGCTGTATGTCGACTGGTCTGCTGTTGTGTGTCGACGCTTACTGCTGTGGGTCGACTGGCGTTGTTTGGGTTGTACCTCCTTTTATAGTGTTTCTGGAATCACCTGACCCATGGTGGTGGTTTGTTGATGCGTAAGCGAGGAATTTGTTTTTGTCGAGGGGTAGAATTTTCTGGAACGATTGGCGCCGTTCCGCTCGATGTAGTTTAATGGTGGCGGCGTGTTTCGACCGTTTTGGTTCCGCTCGACTGGTAGGGGCGTTCCGCTTGAGTTTAATATAATGACTGCAGGTGTGCGTCGTCTGGGTTTCGTTCCGCTCGAGTTGGATTTGGCGATTGATTCCAAGAAGTGCACGGGTTGTTTACGTGTGAGTTCTGCAAGGAATGTGGTTTGTTGTTGTGGAATATTCTCGAATGTTTCGATGACGATGACGATGACGAGATTCCTACACTTTTTTGTGTGACCAGTTATCATACGACCAATTTTAATTTTTAGGTGTGCAGTTTTCTCGTGACCGATTTTAGGGTGTTACCAGTTTTAGTGTGACCGATCTAGAGAGACCGGTTATGCTATGACCGGTTCACATTGGACTAGTAATCACCGAACCCTGTGATTGTGACATTATCAGTAAAATTTTACAATAAGAGGGCATGGCTATATATTTTTTTAATTTAGACCATATTTGGAGACATATCTGACAGTTCAGTGCTGTTCGAATTTATCATATCAGTTCAACGTTCAAAACATTGGGGGGATATTATGGAATGTAGACTTTGTCTCTGTTCTACTCCAGTTGAATCTTCCGTCTCCATCCATGACAGTCTTCATCCACTGGCTCAGCGAATTTTGGACTGCTGTCAGCTGCAAGTCTGTCATACGTACTTCAACCTATTACTCAATCTTCCTCCACATTACATTATTTTATTATTATAATGCATAATTTTACAGGTTCGAAAAGATGACAATTTACCAAATTTCATATGTCGTTCGTGTGAAATCAAACTCGAAATATTAATCAAATTTAAAAGCATTTGCATTCATAATGACAAAACACGGAAGTTAGCCAAATGTATGAAGAATGAAGAAGTTATTCTGGATGACTTGATATGGGAAAATGAGATTGATATTGATTCGTTACCAAACGTTTGTAATTCCTCTGTAATCAATGAGGCTAGTAAATGGAAATCAAATGCTTCAAAAAAAGGGGACTTAATAGAAAATGCGGATTCACTGGTATGGTGTGTTTTAATATTGTGAAAATATTTAGTACGTGTTAAAATGTATTAAATTATTTCATTTTACAGGTGCATGGTAAAGAAATTTGTTCGAGTAACAACGATGTTTCATGTGAAAAACTTCCTTCGACGAATGCTTTATGTAATATAAAATCTTACAAGTCGAGACCTCTCATAAATGAATCCACATTTTACAAATGTCGCCTTTGTTCCAAATTATTTAATTCTATATCTAGTTATAACAGACATCTAAAAATTAACTGTGATCATAAGCGTTATGAGTGTGACGTTTGTTTAAAATCATTTACTAGTAAATTTGTTCTTGCAGGACATTTAAAAATTCACACTGGGATAAAACCCTACACTTGTTATATATGTTTAAAAACATTTACTACCAAAAATAAACTTATAGAACATGGTAATTCTCACAGAAGGGCAAGACCATATGAATGCAAAATCTGTTTAAAATCATATAATATGAAACATAGCCTTGTACAACATTCGAAATATCACACTGAAGATAAGCGTTACGAGTGTGACATTTGTTTAAAATCATTTTCTAGTCAATTTTATCTTGAAAGACATTTAAAAAATCACACTGGGATAAAACCCAACACTTGTGATATATGTTTAAAAACATTTCCTTCCAGAAATAAGCTTCTAGAACATGGCAATTCTCACAGTGGGCTAAGACCATATGAATGCAAAATCTGTTTAAAATCATATGCTGCGAAAAGTAGCCTTGTAGAACATTCGAAATCTCACACTGATGATAAGCGTTACGAGTGTTACATTTGTTTGAAATCATATATTAGTAAATCGGTCCTTGCAGCACATTTAAAAATTCACACCGGGATACAACCCTACACTTGTGATATATGTTTAAAAACATTTCCTACTAAAAATAAGCTTCTAGAACATGGCAATTCTCACAGTGGACTAAAACCATATGAATGCGAAATCTGTTTAAAATCATATACTATGAAAGCTACACTTGTACAACATTTGAAATCTCACATTGAGGATAAGCGTTACAAATGTGACATTTGTTTGAAATCATTTACTAGTAAATATGTCCATGCAGGACATTTAAAAAGTCACACCGGGATAAAACCCTACACTTGTGATATATGTTTAAAAACATTTGTTAGCAAATATAGTCTTAAGGAACATATCTATTTTCACAGTGGACTAAAACCATATGAATGCGAAATATGTTTAAAATCATTCGCTACCAGACGTTACTTGTTGATACATCTGAAATGCCACACAAGGAGAAAACGTTACAAATGTGGCATTTGTCTGAAATCGTTTTGTGGTAAACAATCCCTTGATAAACATATTATAAATCATAGTACAGTTAGACCATTCAAATGCGAAATATGTTTAAAATCATTCAATGTCAAAAGTCGTCTCACGGTACATAATAGAATTCACACAAGGGAAAAACGGTTCCAATGTGATATTTGTTTAAATTGGTTTCATAATAAATATTCCCTTGCTATGCATATTAAAATTCACAGTAGAGTAAAAGAATTCAAATGCGAAATATGTTTAAAATCATTCAATGTCAAAAGTCGTCTCACGGCACATAAGAAAATTCACACGAGGGAAAAACGGTTCCAATGTGATATTTGTTTAAATTGGTTTAGTGCTAAATATGCCCTTGCTATTCACATTAAAATTCACCGTAGAGTAAAACCATTCAAATGCGAAATATGTTTAAAATCATTCACTACCAAAAGATATTTCATTGTACATCTGAAATGCCACACTGGGGAAAAACGTTACGAATGTGGCATTTGTCTGAAATCGTTTTCCAGTAAACACTACCTTGAGAAACATATTAAAATTCACAGTGCAGTAAAACCATTAAAATGCTAAATATGTTTAAAATCATTCAATGACAAAAGTTCAATCTCAATGTATGTATATAAGAGATTTCACATGAGGGTAAACCCATACTAATGTGATATTTGTTTAAATTCGTTTTCTACTAAAACTTCCCTTGCTAGGCATATTAATTCTAATAGTGGAAAAAAACCAAATTTTGCTAAAAAGTGTTGTGGGACATTTTCATTTTTATTATGGGAAAATTATTTGAAGACATTCTGTAATAAATTTTACATCTTGAAACATATGAACATTCTAAATTTAAAAACATATGAAAATATTTGGAAAATGTAAAATGCATTATATTGCAAATCTTATTTTATATAAGTATTTAAGTTGTAATTTAAAAAAAAAAAAATATATATATATATATTAAATATTTTATTCCTCGTTTTTTGTTTTTCATTTTTTACATTCATACCCCCACCAAATAACACTTATTTGTTTCTTTATTTCCTCTTCCTGATTTCTGAAGTATTGATGATTTTATCATGGTAATAGAGCAAAAAATGTGAAATGCGGTTCTGAATATTATCTCCAAAAATAATGATAAAGAAGATAACAACAAAACCGGAATGGCGTCCCGGCACCTTTTTCGTCGGCATTTTTTATGTTTCTTTATAATATAATTTCAATATAATCTTTTCTAATAATGAAATTATATTATAAGTATTGAAATATAATGTAAATATTGAAATATTTTATAAGAAATTATATTATACTGCGCACCCCTGCGCCCTGAAGGGGGCGCAGCCTTATGGGGCTCAGCCGCATGGGGCCTCGAAGGCGGCGCAGCCCTAAAAGGCATTAGCTAAGGGGGGCGCAAAGGGGCGAAACCCTTAACGGCAATAGCTAAGGGGGGCGCAGAGGGGCGAAGCCCTAGAAGGCAAAGGCTCAGGGGGGCACCGAGGGCGAAGCACTAGAAGGCAAAGGGGGGCGCCTAGGGAGAAGCCCTAGAAGGCAAAAAAAATAAGATTTTTTTTAATTTTTTTTTTTTTTAATAAAATGTTTACTATTAGATTAGTTATGTTTAAGCGGTTTATATTATAAATACTGAGCGAAGCCGGGTAATACAGCTAGTATTTCATAAAGGAGAATTTCATTATTTTGTCACCGCACCAAATGTTAAAAAGTCGAAAATGTTCGTGTATGATCGAAAACGTTCGTTTATAAGCTAAAAAGTCGAAAATGTTCATGCGGTAGTATTACGTTTACCAACGGTTAGTATACATATCAGTGGCGTGTGGTAAGTCTCTCTCCCCCCGTCGTACATCCTCACTTAATTTGTGTGAGCAGGATACAAGATACAGGAACAAGAGGAACAGGCTTTTCCTCCCGTATTCTGCGCGCGCACATTAAACAAGGCTGTATGACAAAAAGAGAGATAATTTCACCGCATGCCACTCATATATATTACATATATACACATAGTACCGTTTACCATGCACCCTTTTTTTATCTTTCGACATAAGATCTTTCGATTTTTGATCTTTGCGTTTCGGGCTTTTCAATTTCGGTCCCGTGAGGTAGACCCCGCGTCTAGTGTGATTTTTTTGGTATCGGTACTCGAAGGTAAATCACAAATTATCTACTCTTCAACTAAGAATGTGCATTAAGTCAGAAATATACGCGTTACGGCCAAACCCGCCACCACCTCGCTAGGAAAAAAACATTCACCTCGAAACCGTCAAAACAAAGATAAAGCAAGTGTCAAATTTAAAAGTCTTAAAAATGAGTATGAGTGGGGGCGGAGGCGCCATTGGGGGCTCCTTCGGTGTCCTGTCAGAACGGGATCGTCGACTTCTGCGACTTAGACAGGTCACTATAATATCTAGAATTCCATTGCTTGTATACTTTTTATATGGAAAAAAATACATACATACATAAATGAATAGAAAATATGTGTTTATAGTAAATATTTATATGTGTGAAAAAATCAGATTTTGTTTAAAAACAAATTTCAACGGCAACAAATTATTTGTTGCCGATTTATATTGTCAGTTTATAATTCCAAAAGCGGTCAGTAAAAAAATGAAAAAAAAATTCTTGATCAGTAACTTATTCTAAATGATCTGTAGAATAGTAGAATATAATATACGATCAGTAAATTAGCCAACATTTATTTATTTAAGGGTTAGGTTGATTTAGGGTTGGCCCTATTCATTTAAGATAAGGTTGTCAGGGTCGGTATTTATTTTTGTCAAATTTTATTTTTCTCATCTTATAGTTATCGACCGTTTTGTTTTAATATCTGATTATTTAGTTTAACAACTGATCATTTAGAATACTCGATGATATTTTCGAAATATTTACTGATAATTTAGTTACTTTTACTGATCAAAAGCTGAATGAATTACTGATCAATTAAATACATCACAATTTCAACTCCGTTACTGATTTAGGTTCGAGAGCAATCCAAAGAGATTGCGAAAAACTTGAGACTCAAATGGAAAGACGAACAGAACAAACTGATTTCTGATAGCAAGCAAATGGAATTTGAAAATTTTAATAAAAATACTATACAAACCTTAAAAAGGGAAAACGAAAACCGTTACCTGACTATAGGCACTAATAAATCGGCCGTATTGATGCAAGAAAATCAAAAGAGGGGTAATCCATCATTTCTATACTGATTTCGCTGTCTTTTATTACATCAAATGTATCAAATTGTTAATTTTATAGAATGGTTGCAACAAAAAGAACGCAACATGAACAAAGCTCTTGAGAGGGGTAAATCTGCTTTCGATATCATGCGTAAGAATAGAAGAATACAAGGAGACGAAAGAAAAAAACTAGAATACAAACGATGGGAATCACCTCGGTACAAATTTGTTTAAAACCATAAATAAAAAACAACAGTAGTTGATAATAATGTATGTAGTAGCTTTATTTTTAAAAATTGATAATCTTATATGTACATTTTCAAGGAAGAGCAGATCTCCGACGATTTCTACCGGAAACACAAACATTAGGAAGAAATCGTCCAACGAAAAAATCAATCAATTCTATGAAGAATCTGAAGGTGCCGACAATTGCTGTAGTAATTTTCAACACCATTTAGAAATCAATTCCAACAATCGATTTCCACTATCCATTCCTGGTGCTGATTCGGGCGATAGTAATACCGCATTGAATAAAAAACGGGTAACAATATCCGGAGAGTTCAGTTCCCTTGCGATGAAGAACAATCCAAGTGAAACATCTAATAAACATTCGGAGATTGAAACTACTCTCATATCACCTGAAAGCGAGTCAAAAACTAAATCCCACGAAGAACTTGCCATTCAGAAAGCTCTGTGTGACTGTCGGCCTCATTTTAAAAGCATTGCAACAAATGTGGAACATTTGTTTAATAATAATCATAACGATAAACATACTAAAAATGCATCTGAATCGACGGAAAAGGTTTCTTCCAGAATAATCACCGCTAATCAAGAAAAGCAATCATCCGAATATGCTTCCAGACGTGATGATACTAATGAAAGTACAAAATACATTCCTTTGACTATTGTATCGGACTATTTGAAGAGTAGAAACATGTGTTTCGAAGATGATTCCCGTGATAGTAATGATAAAATCGGAGAAATTGATGTCGAGTATTCAAGGAAAGACAGTCTCGTAGACAGTGCTGGACACGTTGAGCGTAAAAAACGTCCCGATTGTAAGGAAGATTCTACGTTGAGATCCAGTAAGACGAGCAAAACCACCGATATGATTAAACATAATATAAAGCGAAAGCCGTCCACCTTAAATGTGGAGAAAATCCCCTCAAGAAATATTAGACTCGGTAAACCGTCAAATCTGAAATTGAAATCAAGCGTGTCTAATAAGGAATTCACATCACTTCCACGTCATAGTGAGAGATCAATAAATAGCTATGATCAGGTTAATAAATTTTCGAAAAAATTGTTCATAAATGATAAGTATCTGGTTAAAAGGCTACCGAGAGAAATCCACAATGCATATGAAAATGCTAGAAGAGAAGCGGAAGAAGAAGAAGCAATTGCAGCCGCAATTCACGCCGCGAGAATGAATGACAAGAGTAAAAATCGAGGAGCAGTGGCGTTGGAAAGAGTCAGAGCCAAAGATGACTATAAAAATTTGCTTGAAGAACTCGACGTTTTAACTAAGGAGGAGAGACTCATTGGAAAGGCGTTTCCGGTAATATTTTTATCATATTGTTGCGTAGGGGTGGGTTCGGGATGCAAATGAAAGGCCAAAGTCGCTTCACAGCATTTATTCAACGATCCGGGAGGTCCGCACGATAATAAATACCACTCATTTCAGAATAATCTGATCTACCGTGTGTACCTCCTTATTCAATGGGTTGAATATTATTATTTATATTTATTATTTATTTTATTCTAAACAGACCATTGTGGCATAACAGGAATTCCTAAGGCGCCACAATGGTCAAAAAATATAACACAAAAAAACAAAATAACAATTAACATAAATTAATACATAACGAAAATAATATACTCATCAATTATACATAAAAAAATACATTTGAACATAAACATAAATACATCCATACATAAACATAAAAAATAGCATTTAATAATAACAGATAAAGTAAAAATATCAAATAAAAAAAAATATAGCATAAGGAATGCCTTGCACCTACAGCCAGTTTCAATAAATATGTAAGAAACAACTACAAATACAAAACATCCCTGTAAGGCCCAGATGGAAGAGAGTTAATCAAAATTTCACTCATAAATCACAATCAATCATGAAAACAATGATGAGCGCAGACTACCAGATAAATGGGTTAGAGTAATTTCCGACAATTTACGCTCACTAAGGTGAAAAATATCACATTCAGTCTCGGCAGCAACGATTTCATTAAGAAGTCGAATAGCTCTTGGAATAGGAGCCATTCTTATAAAGGACAAGCTACACACCACAGCTTCCCCGATCCATTTATGTATATATTGTCTACCGTGGTGAGTCTATTTTGGGAGAACTCCGGTTCAGTTCTCTCCGAACGCCTGTTCTGGGAGAACTCCGGCGTATCCTTTGTTCGGGCACTTGCTTAGTCCCGTTGGCTTAATCCGGGGTCTCTTTTGTTCACCCACGAATGCACTTAACCCTTTTCCCGCGGCAATAAATATAGCGAACAAGCCCTGTACGCGGTGGCACCTTTTTCGCGAATTTGGCAATCGAGTTTTCGACCTTAAATACAGATTTTAATATTTACTCAAGTAACCAGATATGTTAATTAGCACATAAAGTATTATTTAAAACAATAAAATACATAATATATCTCGTAGTTTTGGCTTAATTGGCAAATAATCATTCTTCATACAATTGAGACGTATCGTCGCCATTGTTCAACAGACGTGACGTCACATAAACGAGGCTTCAGTATGGTTCCACAAAAAAAACTAATTTTGACTGGTATATATGAATTTTCAGCAAATTGAATAGATGGCTTTCGACTCTCAGTAATATATCCAACCAATTTTGAACCTTAAAACAGTTGAAATAGGCGCATATAAGGCTCAAAATCCCGTGCAAAGTTCAGAAATTCTATGGAAGACAGCCGCGCTACAGACTTGTCGCCCAAAGCTTCCATAGAAGACGGCCGCGGGCAAACGGTTAAACAGTGGATACTCTCTCTCATGTTCCCATGTTACAATATCTTATCTACAATGGCACATAATCTTGTTGGTCTTTTTATTTCTTATTTACAGGATCGACGTCAATTCGTTAAGTTTGGGAGTTGCTTTTCTTATGAGTATGTTGCCACTACTGGGATTCCCCAAGGATCAAATCTTGGCCCTTTATTATTCCTAATTTTTATCAACGATATTCAATCTTCTATTCACCATTCTAAATTTTTATTATATGCGGATGACTTAAAAATCTATAAGAGAATAATTGATTTACCTGACGCTCTTTATTTGCAAGAGGATTTGAATTCTATTTATGAATGGGCTAATGTTAATAAACTTCCCTTCAATATCCTAAAGTGTCGGGTCATTTCTTACTCTCGTTCTCGTTCTCCTATTAAATATCCGTATAAATTTCATGATTCTCTTCTTCAGAGAGAATTATTTATATCTGATCTGGGAATAGTCTTCGAAAATAGTTGGAGTTTCAACATTCACATTGAGAATATCTGTGATAGGGCAACAAAAATCCTTGGATTCGTAATCCGTAATTCATCCGAACTAGGGCTCACTGCCATTCGTCTCTTATATTGTACATTAGTTCGCAGTGTGCTCGAGTTTGGCTCCATTATATGGTCTCCCTATCAACTTCGTTACTCTCTAATGTTGGAACGAGTCCAAAGGAAATTCCTTAGATTTTTATATCTGAAGACATTTGGATTTTATCCATATCTGTTCCCTAGTGCCTTTGTCTTGGGATCTTTGGGTTTCAACTCCCTGGCAAAGAGAAGAGATTTATTTCTTGGGAAACATTTCGTAAAATTACTTAGAGGAGAGATTCACAATCCCACTATCCTGGAGAAACTAAAATTCTGGGCCCCGGAAAATCGTAGAGTTTTAAGAAAACATGATATATTTTTGCCAATTAGGGCTAAATCAAACGTGCTCATGAACTCCCCCCTCTCGAGAGCTGTTCGACTCCTTAACTTACTGGCACATTACTTGGACCTATTCGATGCCAGTTATGTTGAGTTGGTGGAACACATCCTAAATAGCACGATATAAATTTTTCAATCTTATTTCTTTGTTTTTATTTTGTGTACATATTTTTTACTTGATTTTTATTATTTTTTTATGATGTTTTTTTTTTATTTATGATTTTTATTATTTTCTTATGTTTTTTTTTATTTATGATTTTTATTATTTTTTTTATGATGTTTTTTTTGTAATTTTTATGATTTTTATTATTTGTATTAAAATCACATTGACGCTTTGGGGCAACCTGTCAAGTCTCTGTGGTATTGATTTTTTAAAATAAAATAAAATAAAATATGTATGTATGTATGTATATAATGATAATTATTTTCAGGATAAAATTTTCAAAAATACTACTAGAACTCGCGATGAAATAAAGCATCAAAATTTCATGGACATGACTGTGAAACACATGTTTAATGAATTTCACACTAATGAAAAAGTCTCGGCTACAAATAACGGTAGCGAAAACATATGCATGAGAAGTAATTCTATCAGTGCTTCAAATTTGATTTTAAGGTATTTGTAATATTTGCCTGTTATAAAAAATGTTTATATTTAATTTATTATATATGTATTACTTTGCAGTGATCAGAATGACACGGCTGTGAATGTGGCTATGTGGGATGTATCGAAGAGTTTAAATTCCAAAAACAAGACCGACGTGTCTTCGAAAGGAAGTGAAAGCAGTGTGCAATCCATAGTCTTTCAAAAACTCAACACCACAGCCAATCAAAATCATAAAAAAGATGTAGCGGCCAACGATGAGGACAGGATTATTACCAAATCAACTACAGAATTGGTAAATAAACATTCAAACTCAACGGAAGACGAAGAAACTCGCAATAAAACTACTAAAAAATGTTCGAAGAAAGCAAAGCTTTCATCGGCCAATAAGCGTTCATTGATTAATGGTGATAATGCATCTTCTGTGACTAATACAGTATCATTTGAAGGTTTACAAATTGTGATTGAAGTTAAAAACGCCAAGAGGGAAACTTCAAACGTAATAAAAACTTCCAAAACTAAAAATGAGGGGATTCAAACTGTAGAACGATCCGACTTGTCCAGCGAAGTTTCCATTAAAACATCAAAAATGGTATCCAGTAGGAAAGTTACCGTCGAAAAGGTGAACTGCGATTCGTCTGAATCGACTACATATATGAGTCCTCCAGAAAGATTTGATAAAATGTTCAGTAGAGGATTTCCAATTGCTAAAGACAGTCAAATGAATACTTCGAACGATTTACACACTTGTGAATTCATTACTAAAGACATAGCAGTAAACACAGACTTGGATTTTAACGACTACGTTCAAATCACATCACATTCAAACACTTTAGAGGAGATCAGCCACTCACGTAAACCAGCCGAGAGCTTGACTTGTGTCAGTAAGGGCATTCAAGTAGATCTTGTTAACAATTCAAAAGACTTGCATTCAAAAGTTGAAATTGATCCGAGGCTCAGAAACTATGTTATGAAATTGTTAGACATGTCGGAAAGTGAAGTGAAAAAATTAAATATTGACTTGAGCAACATTCACACTCCGAACAGTACAATCATCAACATGCCTGCAAATAAAGAAGCACTTACTAGGGATGTTGATAAAATTGAACGTTTAAAAAAGTTCATACAAGAAAATTATGCTCTGTTAGAAGACTTCGAAACGGAAGAATCCATTTTGTCTCCACACGAATCAGAAACGCACAGTAAAACCATCTCAAAATTAGACGACAAGCCTTCAAATTTGCTAAAAACAGATATGAAGGAGGCTGTTGTTGATAAAAAAAATAAAAACAAACGTATACTTGAAGACGCCGTTGAAACTTCGTCTCGAGAAAGTATTGACGATCGTTCTTCGTTCTCAGTTGCCGAGGATAAAATCGACACGAACAGAATTCGCAGCATTCCCATTCAACATGAAGTCAAAAAAAAAAGAGAAGTTAATGCAAAGTGTGATCAAAATTCAACCGATAGTTCGGATGACAAAGATATGTTGGTCGTCTTACACCACGAAAAGAGTGAAGCCGAAGCAGATCGTTCAGAAAGTGAAAACGCGGAATTAAATCAACTCAGCGATGAATGTGCCAGAAGAATATTGGACTTATCGCAGAAATTGGACCAGGTTAGACGGGAGAAGCATTCAATTGTATCTTCAAACGCCAGTAGTTCGAGCGAAGAGTCTACCGCTGCTCCTCGATGTAATAAAACAGCACTTACAGGTGTAGCTTTTGTACCTCTGCTTGCTGACATTCCAAAGCCGAATAATAACGCTGACAGAATGACCCGGATTGATGGCTCGATTGAAGGTGAATTACATTCCAGCTCACAAGATAGAGATTTTAACTCGAACGAGTTCCGAAAAGCTCTGGTTGTGAATAGAAATAGGGATATATTTGATGTTACTCCTCGCGAATTGTCCACCATAATGGAAGTAGACACACCTGCCACTGCAAGAAACTCCAGTTCACACTTTCGAAGTGTAAATCCATCGTATCTAGTATCGGCCAAACTTGCCGGGAGAGAAATCACACTGGATCATCTGCCAGATTTATCGATTCCTAAATTGGAAGATAGCGTTCAAGTCGAAGCCAATTTCAATTCCTTTATCTCTTTCAAAGACTTCATTCGCCGTAATGAAACTAAATTAGGGCAGTTTCTGTCGAATAGTAAGGAGAGTTCTTCATCATCGGACGATTCGTTGAAAAAAAGCCTTAAATCTGGTTACAGCTCGGACAATTCTAATTCTAGTATATCGGAAGCAATAGTATCAAATAAATCACTACTTTTGCAAAAAATGCGATCTTCCTTTAATGAAGTATCAAACCCAAAATGTGATATCTCTTCACACTCGCTGACTCCCGAATTGGAAAAACTGATCCAAAGCTTTGGACTTGATTGGGAATTAACCACCCGGAAGAAGAAGAAGAAGAGGACGCAACAGGCTCAAACTTTATCTTCTAGTAATTCTTCCTCGCAGATTTTCTTTGACAAGTTAGAACTATTAGGAAAAACGGTTGATGGCACGGATAATACTCGAGGACTTGCTACATTACAGGATGATTTAAACCTTTCGGATGAATTGCCTATCGGAAAGAAAATCGTTGAAAATATTTCGAATTTGTCTTTGTATAAAAAGCTAGACAGTCTTTTGAACGCCGAAGTTTTTAAAGTTCAACAAATAAGGGGAAAGGAATCGAATAAAGAAAACTATCCAACTTTAAGCGACCGAGTGGCCAAATCTGGTGGTAAAGATAAGACCCAGCACCGAACATCGACTCCTGTGCATTTCAAATCTTCTATGAGCTCAAACGCAAGGAATAGCTTCACTAATAATGGATCTAATTGTCTTTTCAATGCCGATAGTGATCTCTCGTCTGTGAAAAATGGTTCGAATTCTGATGACCGATTGTCAGTTCCGAATGTTAGTCTTAGATTTGGAAAACTATTTGATTCCAGTACACTAAATGCGGATACGCAGTGACGAGTGATCACACGTGCATTTACTATTTTTAAATTATTTGTATTTTATTTTTAAGGCTGTGTTTATATTATAGTATAATATGTATGCAATTATCCATTTTGTTCTCAATTTATCATGTGGTGCTGTCCTATATTATACGTATTTTTATCTATTGAAATTATTTTAAATATACCTATATTTGATCTACAATTAATAATTTGGTACATACATATATAACCTCACTTTAGTATATTTGGTATACTGATTGTAATTTTATTTTATTTTTTACATAGATATATGTATGTACAGTAACATGCAGAGAAATCGCATCACTTTCAATTGTTCGATGTTTTCGATTTTTTTTAATTACATGAAGCTATACACGAGTTTTTTGGTTTTATTATTTGATTTCAACTATTTAACATGTTTTACGATTAAAAAAGATTATTTATATTTTTAAATTAAGGCGAGATACGAATTTTAAAAAAACATGCACGATAGGGCACTTTTCTTATATGTATTTCAAATGTCTCTAGCTAAAATAATATTACAGTATATATTTTCTATGAATTAAAATACATAGGCAATGGACATGACAACAATAAATAGTAATATAATAATTACTAGACAATCGTCTAGCTTTTATGACGGGATTCATACCTGCCCGCACGGACAATACGACTTTTTTTAGTATGTCGTCCGAAATCTCTTCAAACCATACATTTTCAACAGTTTTTCTTACTCATAATTTGCCCCAGGGTGTTGTTTTTATTCCCTTTGCTTTATAATGGCCTATAAATATTCGTGACTATTGTCTGGTCATTTTATCGAACAATTAAAAGTGATGCTATTTCTCTGCACGTTACTGTATACAAGGAAGGCGTGTAAAAATATTTGAAAAACCTTTTCACTTACGTTTAGGCCAGTTATTGATTCACGCTGTTTCTTTGGAATTGATCTTCATTTTTAAATAAAAATTATAATTAAGAAAAGTTTGAGTCGTTGATTAATATTATTCAGTGACTATCACTAAATGAATAATGGAAAATAACGGATTAATAGAAAAGTATTATTTAAATAATAAAAATAAATTTAAATATACTAAATTTATTTTTTATTATTGAAAACTATTGAAAGCCAATTTCGAATTAATATAAGGAATTTAAAGCCGTATAATTAAAACTAGAAAAATTATAAGAAATGAAATATATGTAACTTTTCTGGATTGAATTAATTTTTTATATAAAATATATTTATACATAAGCATGTTTTTAACTTTGGCCACCCTCATATTAATTAGAATAAAAATATTATTTATTTATGTAAATAAACATTAAATATTCACAGAAAAATGAAACACATGTATTTTGAGAAGTTGTTGCACATTATTTATATTTATTCAAACATTTAGATATGTACATTAAAATTGAAATATTACAAAAAGTATACTTTAAATACATTTAATGATTATTTCATACAAAATTTATTTTAAAATAATACAAAAATCTGAAGTCGATCAAATAATCGAATCATATGGGATGACCAGTGCAACCGCATAAGCTCTTCGTCTACTAAGACTTGTCGAAGCTTTCCAAGATTTGATTGTCTCGTCGTATTCCCAAACATCACTGAAAACATTATTTTCATCACCTCCACCTGAAAATCAAAACTATTAATTGACATTTAAGACCTATAAATTAATTCACCCATGCCAAGTACTTTATATTGGAAACAGACCAATTCCGTATACAGGTTTCGGTAGTTTGGTGAATGCCGTCCAAATATTTGCATTCGGATCGTAATTCTCCGCACTGTCTAAATACGTGGAAGTTTGATAGTCATGTCCACCAGCGACAGAGTTTCCCATTGAATGCGAAGCTCTAAATCAATGGTGAAATTACGACTAAGTGCTACTGCTGAGAAATAACGAGCTTGATTTAGCGGCTCCAATGGATGTTTCTGACCGCTTTTCAAATCAATGTATTCCACCTGAAAACAAATAAAATGGTTATATTCCGATTTCTCTAAGCAGGTACTTCGCAACACCGGAAAACGTTACTGAAGTCACTGATTCATTAGAAGAATTCTTGCCGCCGATGATCTTTTTAGATAGGGTCCAACTTTTCTCTAGTCCATCAAATATATCGATGGTGCTTGCCATCTGAAAACACGTTATGCAATAAAACAATTACATTAAAATCCAATCAAAATATTATACTTGTAATACAAAAAACGCACATCAACATCGAATCCCCCAATCAGTGCCATTTTTTTCCTTCTATTTTTCTATGAGGGCTCGCTCTTGGGATGAAAGATCTGGCATTTTTGTTTTTAATTTCCTGTCTAATAGTGGTCATACATTCTGCACACGAATGACAGAACGTCATTACTTCGTCGACAATAAACTAAAAATATAGCACATTATTCGAATGATTTTTATCACTAAACCGTAACATTAACCTTTGCCCGCGGCAATAAATATAGCGAACAAGCTCTATACGCGGCGGTACATTTTCGCGAATTTGGCAATCGAGTTTTCGACCTTAAATACAGATTTTAATATTTACTCAAGTAACCAGATATGTTAATTAACATAAAGTATTATTTTAAACAATAAAATACATCTTATATATCTCGTAGTTTTGGCTGAATTGTCAAATAATCATTCTTCATACAATTGAGACGTATCGTCGCCATTGTTCAACAGACGTGACGTCACATAAACGAGGCTTCAGTATGGTTCCACAAAAAAAACTAATTTTGACTGGTATATATGAATTTTCAGCAAATTGAATAGATGGCTTTCGACTCTCAGTAATATATCCAACCAATTTTGAACCTTAAAACAGTTGAAATAGGCGCATATAAGGCTCAAAATCCCGTGCAAAGTTCAGAAATTCTATGGAAGACAGCCGCGCTACAGACTTGTCGCGCAAAGCTTCCATAGAAGACGGCCGCGGGTAAACGGTTAATTTCAAATACCTCCAACGAGAGTAAAGATAACCTCACGGATCTCATCAGCTGTGCCAATTCTATTTTACGGTTCGCATTATCATGATTTACCCACAATTTCACAGCATTGAAAACGCTTTCTTCGGAACGCACTAACAAATCGTCCCATTTCAAGATTTCGATCACATTGGAGACCGGCAGATTGAGAAAATCTTTTGTGAAAAAGTTTTGTGCAGCTGAAACAGAAGTGGAATTGAAAAATATTTAAGTGACATATTTTTTTATATAATCAACACTCACCGTCTCGAAATTTTCCAGAGTCAAATCCATTGCCTTTTCAAATCCATACCTAAAATCATATTTCACATTATTACATTTGAAGACCAAAATAATTGATTACTTTTGATGTTCATGAACTCTCACTTATTTCTCCAGTGTAACAATACTTCAGGATTGCTTCTATGATTTCGTAGTCAAAATCTGAAAAGATCCCCTCCACTAGACCTTTTTTACAAAGAGTTCGCTGCACGCCATTAAGACGACCAAGTGCGCGGGGAAGCTGCAATTATGAAAAATGATAATTTAAACTGACGAAACAATTTGGATTTTAAATAATTTTATATTTGAATCAAGATTACATTCGGCCTCGAACGGCAAAACTGGTGTCGCATTTCTTATCTTGTTGCATGGCCTCATACAAATACTCCACCCGTTTTGCAGCAAAATCAAACTTTGGCTTCACTACGAACATCTTGTTTCCGATCTTCTCTTAGATTTCTCCTGAAAAACAACATTGAATATTAGACAATATAACTGTAAGTGCCGAGCATTATAAAGTTAGACTTACCAATTGGAAAGAATAGCAGCGAATGATTTGGAGCACTGTCGTTCATCAGTTTTATCACGATAGATAAGAATATCTCAACCCAGCTTGCTGATTGCTTACACGGATGTGCCATTATACCACAGAAAAACATGTTTTTACAATATATTGTTAACAATAATAATGAAAATAACTACTCATCCGATATTTGTCCTCTCATAGGATAAAACACATTTTGAAATTAAAAATAAAATCATCGATAATATAATTCGACAATCTACTCAAATCTGCCATGCATATTTTGCACTCAAATGGAATACTACTACCAAAATTCAAAGGAAGCAATCAATAAGAATTGATTGATAACCGAAAAATGTATTTTCTTCAAGATAATCTCAATGACAGTGGAAAAACCGCACAAAAAAACAACCGACTGTTGAAAATAGAAGATTAAAAAGCCGCCGACATTCTAAAATTTGATTAGATGTATGTAGAGTCTCTGACCATTATTCTATAGGCGTAAAATTTCATTGCAGAGACTTTCTTGTTTGTGTAAAACATAAGTTGATTGCTTGAGTGGTAGCCATCTTCTCCGTGACAAAAAAAACAATTGGACATTGAAGAGCGTTGTAGGAACGATTCGTTTCAGAGACCCTTTGCAATTTCGTTTTCTGCAGACTCGTTTTCTAAAGCCCATCTTTTTGCATCGCAATATTAGCAAACGACGTCCATTCTTCCCATAGTTAAAACCACACTCCTAATTTTCTAATGGGTCGAAGTGAACCCTATTCTTTCATATGATACCCAATTATTAAGTCTGTCGATTGCCAAATATTACGTGCATGTCTACGCGAGACTATATCATCTTCATTCTCAATTTCAAACCGTGAAACCCTGTCTAGTTCGGATATTTTTTCAAACGTAGATTTTCTAGTCTTTTTTTTCGCTATTAGTCTGATTCCATCATTCTATTTTCAAACGTAGATAATCGGTTTTTTGTTCGCTGTTCGTCTGATTTAGCCATTCTGAGCTCTGCATTTTTCAAACGTTGAATTTGTAATCGTTCACAGCTCTTCGTCCATCTGATTCCGTCGTCTTTGACTGCATATTTTGATTTTCTTTCTGTCAAACGCCGAGTGCGTTATTCTTCTGATTCAGTTCTTTTTAAGTTCTTGATATTGTTGCGTAGGGGTGGGTGGAGGATCCAAGTAAAAGGCCAACAGTCGTTTCACAGCATTTATTGATGATTAAGGAGATACACGTATTGCCAGTGTTCAGTCCAGAATGACATGATATCGCCTAAGTATCGCCTTATAAGGGATAGATCTCTCAGGACGTCTAATCTGTTTAGCTACTGTATAGTCACGTATTCGGATATGTATTCCCACGGTATGAGAAGTGCAACCATTGTTTCATGCACTTAGCTTGTCGCTAATCCTTAAAACCACTTACCCCGGTCACACGGTCTCTCAGGACGCTACCCGGTCTAATCCGATCGCAATTACTCGGCGGCTCTGTTTAGTATACGTTACAATATTTTGACCGTCGTTTTTGTAAGCGTAGAGTTCTTTGCTCATCCGTTTCTTTCTTCCTAGTTTTTGGTTGTGGTTCACTAGTAACAGAAGAGGGCCGTTTTTTAGGAGCCATATTTATATTTAATGTTTAAAAAGATAATGAAAAACCGCATTAAAATTAACAACCACTCATCCGATATTAAAACCATCGTCTCCTACTAAAATAAAAACAGCAAATCCGCCATGCATTGCTTGCACTCAAAAGGAACCAATGTTTAAAGGCTAAAGAGATAATATTCGCTTATTAAATAACGCAAAAATATATATTCTTTAAGATAATTTGAATGACATTGGAAAAACCGAAGATACACGGATGACTGGGTCACTCATTGTACTCATTGGGTACAATGGGTCACTCATTGTACGGGTCTACGTGACGAGCCAGAATGTTAAATTGCAGAAAACACAAATATCGGAAGGCAAAGATCGAAAATCGAAAGATCTAAAGTCGAAAGATCAAAAAAAAAGGGTGCATGGTAAACGGTACATACTCACGTACAAACACACTTAATTTGCGCGAGCAGGATACAACAGGAACACGAGCAGGATACAACAGGAACAGGCTTTTCCTGCCGTATTCTGCGCGCGCACATTAATACGGGAGGAAAAGCTTGGTTCATCATAAAAATGAACAATGCACGACAAACAAACAAAGAACGGCACGCTTCCGGTTCTACCTCTAGTCATTATTAGAGGCCGGAATCCGAAGGGGCTGTTTAGTGGTTCAAAAATTGTAAATGCATTGTTAAAGGTTTGCCGAACCTTTTATACAAAGCATTTACAACAATTGAACAATAGGCGGCACGTTTCCGGCCCCATCAGATTCCGACCTCTAGTCATTATACATACCTCTCACCCACCGAATAATTTGAATGGAAGATTCGTCGGAGTAACATAGCTGAAAAAACGCACACATATTAATAATTTAGTAAATTTAGCAATAATTATATAACTAACAACTAATTTCGCAATAAATTTATTAAAATTATATAACCACTTTCCAATCATCCAGAGTGTTGATGCTGTCTAACCAGTGCCGGCCTTACACACCCGTGGGGCACCCACGGGCAATTTTCCTCTAAAGGCGCCCCTAGAAAAAATTTTTAAAATAGGTTTCCCCTCCTCCTTTATCCGGGCTTGGGACCGGCAGTGAAGTGGTTAACATGGTTACCCAACCCCACTGGCGGAGTTAAAAATTAATCAATTAATTAATTAACAAACAAACAAATTAATTGATTAAAGAAATATATGTATATTTCAGAAGTTTCCGAGCCTTCCTTTCCAAATGAGAATATTTTGCCAACGTAAACTCTCTTTATCTACCCACTACTGATAACACTTCACATGTGAGATGCTGTTTTCGTGAATTGGTAACGTTTCCAATTATTGAATCCCTGTGTCAAATTTGGAAAAAGATTTATCAAAAAGTCGGCAACAAAAAAATATAGGGAATTTTTAGTAACAGTTTTGTATTTTGAATTTTTATTTTTTTTTATATTTTGTATATATGGAATGCTATAAATCTAGCAATTAAAACGATCTTTTGTTTCATATCAGAGAATAACTGAAAAATTAATGTTTGCGTAAAGCATTAATGTAAAATTTTTTAAATGACTTGTTTGTAAATGAATTGTGTAATTTTAGGAAAGGCACAGCATTAATGCACTATGATGGAAATTCATTCGTTGTGCGAAATGGTGGTTAATCAGCTGCCACGAGTGAAAATAATCAGTTAAAAAAATATTACTGATTTTTTATCAGGTAAGGCCACACTACGTAACTAGTGAGCGACAAAAAAAAGCTGCATTTAGACTTCCCTCAAACCTCTCTACCTGGCGTAAATAATAAACTATCCCAACCTTCTTTTTAACTATTGTTGCGTAGGGGTGGGCGGAGGATCCTAGTAAAAGGCCAAAGTCAATTCACCGCGTTTATTGATGATTAAGGAGATACACGCACTGTCACTGCTTAGTCCAGAATGACATGATATCGCCTACGTACCGACTTATAAAGGGTAGATCTCTCAGGACGTCTAATCTGTTTACCTGGTTTATAGTCACGTATTCGGATATGTATTCCCACGACATTGGGTCTCCCCGTACCGATTCTGAGAAAGGACTAATAACGGTCATTGTTTAGCCTAAATGCACTTAGAGTCCAGATATAATCCTGGAAGTAAGAGCAAGCACTTAGTTAATCCGTTAACAGATAACCCTCGAACTGGGATTCTATTCGCTTTGTACTAACATAGAATTGAAAAGGTTTTGGTCGGAATTCGTAAGCCGGAAGTAGAACTTTTGTATTATCTAAGTTTTCCTACATTCGTGTTCAATTTGTATTGAAAATGCTCATAGCCGGTATGTGTGAATGTCTATGTATGTACATATGTTCGATTATCGAATTTTGGTTTTTATCCTTCTTACATTCCTCAAATACATAGATAAAGTTGTAGGTTGGTCACATCCGAATTTTTTACAAAAAGTAAATGTAATTGAAGTTTTTTTTTATATTAGGTGGATTGTTTCGATGAATAATTACTAGACGGTACAAACAATTTGAAAAAAACAAATCACTGAAACAAAGCGATGTTTTTTACTTTATTTAATTACATTTTCGGATGTGTTTTATTTAATCTTAGAAATTTATGGTTGCGAACCGAAAATTTAAAGAATGTAGCCAAACTCACAAAATTAGTACGCCAATATGGGAGTATTTTTTGCGTGAAACATCGGGAGTTTGCAAAGTGCAATTGAACGTTTTTGAAATATGAAAACATGCAATTGAACTTTTTATTCTTATACATTTGAAATCCCGGTGCTAGCACCGGGATCCCGGGACTGGAAATTCCCAGCACCGCAATCGCGGTGCTAAAGTAACCTTCCGGGATTGAAAGCACCACTCAGTACCGTGTAAAAATATGTCGTCTTCGAACCATAAGTCGGCCGAGGTAAAAACTGTGATTTTGAATATCATGAATGAGGGAATTGCGTTTCTGGATATTGCTCGTTGAGTGGGGTTCAATGAGACTTGTGTTAAGTTTATTAAAAACATTTAACGAAACAGGACAAATCACAAAAGCTCGAGGATCCTGAAGGGAGTCAAAATTGACTGAATTATTTCTGCTTCCAAAATCGGGGAGGTCTACGCTTCAACATCCACAGCAGTACATATCCGTAAGATCCAAAGGAAGCTGAATAAATTACGCTTTAGAGCGATGATACCCGTGAGTCACTAACAATTAAAAAAAAAAGCTGTTGGAATGGGTCATGGACAAGAAGAATTGTACATCAGAGGACTGGTACAAGGTGGTGTTCTCAGATGAATCCAAGTTCAATCTAACTGAATCAGATGGGAAGACCACAGTTCGCCCTAGAAGTGGAGAATGTTTTCACGAAAGTTGCGTTTCACCGAACGTGAAGCATTCCCTGTATCTTATACATATACGGTATAGGAGCTTTAGACTTCTATGAATGCCATTCAGTACAAAAACACGATACGGGAACATGCCTTACCCACTATTGAAGGCTTTTCAGAATTCGTTGCTGAACCAATTGTTCAGGACGATTCTGCACATTGCCATCGAGCTCGCTCTGTAAGTTATTTGTAACGATTTTGCTGTCTCTGATATTATTTATGTAGTAAATACCATCTAAATGTTTCAGATAACCAAATATAAACGAGATTTGGGCATGAAGTCCCTCATTTAGCCAGGAAACAGACTGACAAACTAAACCTGCACATCATAGATAGAGATGTTGATAATGAAAAAATCTTCCTGTCCGATCGTTATAAATATTTGAATTTCCAATATTAAGATACATCTTTTTAAGTAACGAAAATAGTGGGCAGGGGGGGTGTTGCTAAAAATTAACCAACGACCTGGTACTTTTTTATTTAGCACTACACCACTGAATATAATCAATGTTTGGGAGAAAGAAATCAAGCCAAAATTAATAAAAAATTTATATAATTCCATGCCTAGAATAATTGGGGCATTTATAAAAATAAAGGTGGAGTGACAAAACATTAAGGTTTATATGATAATTACATATTTCTTAATGTTTATTAATACAACAGCAGGTTGAAAATTGCTTCATAACAAATGAAACACGACCAAAATGCGGTCAACACGTTTACACCAATTTTATACATTTCAATAAACACAGTAAAAAAAATCAGTTTGTCCTGTTTCAATATCCTCATGATCTTTATCATAGTTTAATAAAACTTTGTACTGAAAATATCGCTGAAGTAAAATGGAATTTTATAGAGAAATACAAATGCAACTTTTTTTGTCGCTCACTGTGTATCGGCCGACTAGTTGAGCGACCAGAAAAAATGTAATAAGTGAGCGACAAAGACGGGTGTGGCATGCCTAAAGTGACCATACGTCCCGTCCCGTTTTTAAGTAGCCTGTCCCGTTGTCCCCAACATTCTATATGGACGCGCATGAATGTGTAAATGCGCATGCGCGAAAGGAGTATGAATACGACCATATAATGTACCAAAGAATACTATCCGCACTTGCAGGACACCTGCAGGATACGGGTCGTGCTGGATAGGTATGAACAGACCTTAATACTTGAGAAAATTTGTTCACCAGAAAAATATAAAACATAATTTTATTATATTTATATTATTCATTCCCGTTCTTTTATTTTCTTTATCAACATTCCTGTTCTTTTTATTAATAAATAGCTGAACCCCGGCATGCGTTGCAATGCCATAATAACGCATGCAATTCCCGTTCCCATTTGTCGGAAAAACACAGGTAACGAACACATATGAAAATAATTGCGTTGCAATGACACTGATTCCGGTTTTTCCCGTTTAATTTTTTCACAGTAATTGGTTCAGTTGTTTAGCAGCCTATTCGAGACACACATTCATTTATACATATATATATATATAGATCGATAAAAACTATGAAAAAATACACGTTTTCTTGAATACACATACTATTACGTAAAAATCGATAGGTGTCACGTTTTGAGGACAAAAATTAATGGTCACATTAGGCATGCCCCATGCAACTGTCGCCCAAAACCAAGTCGTTCGCAAGTCGCACGGTGTGGCCCATGCTCGACAAGTGGCCCAAATATTAATACTCAAAATTTAACCATTAATTGTAAAAATGAAAAACAAATCCGATATGAAGCTTCGTTTTGGAAAATGGTTTTGGAGCGTCTGTAGATATGGCTAACATTAATGTTAGATAAACTTTTGGATGGAAATTTTTTATTCCAAGTTCAATTGATTGCGAATCTTGATGACGTAATAAATATGCCATCTGGATCAGTAAATTATCTTAATCCAACAATACAAATCGAGTTGGTGAAATTGTTAGGAAATAAGGGACAAGATATAATAGATCTCGTCGATCCTGTCGAGGGACGTCGACGCGGACGTGGCCCACTTAGAACTGATTTGTAAGGGCGAGGTTATCGTCATCTCAGAATCAACGATTCTAGTGATTCGGATTAACCATGTTAATTTTTAAATTGACAGATATATCACGTCGATTCTATACAGGGACGTCGACGGGTGTAAAATGACGTGGACACGTAGAGCTGAATCGACCAAATTAAGGGACGAAAATATCGTTAAAAATTATCGAAATTAAGGACCAAATAAAGGACGAAAGATACCCGAAATCATGTGGGAGATGCACAACGCACCCACGGGGGAGGGGGCCACTTTGGTATCAACAAAACGTACCGAAACGTGCGCCAAAAATATTACTGGCCGACGTGTCGAATCGACTTAGCCCAGTGGTGCGAACGATGCGCACAATGAGGGGTCCACAACGGACCACACCGAAGAAATCGCGGAGCACTTTAACCGTACCTTTCGGGGACGCCACTACAACGAATGGAAGTCGACATTCTGGGTCCACTCCCGGCCACCGAACGAGAAAACCGTTACATACTGGTGGCTATGGACTACTTCACAAAGTGGCCGGAAGCGATTCCACTACCGAACCAGGAGGCAGAGACCGTAGCAGACGCCCTAGTAGAACAAGTGTTCACGCGGCTAGGCGTCCCGAACGAGCTGCACTCTGACCAGGGACGAAACTTCGAGTCAGTTGTTCCGTCAGGCACTGGACCGGCTGGGCGTCCACAAATGAGAACAACACCGTACCGACCGATGGAATGGTCGAGCGAATCAATCGAACCATGCGGGCGCACTTGACGAAGTTCGTCAACGAGGAGCAGGACGACTGGGACACGCTGGTTCCGCACATCCTCATGGCCTATAGAGCGGCCCAACACGAGCATCACCAGCAGCCATGATGTACGGACGAGAACTGCGCATGCCGGCGGACCTATTATATGGGGGCCCTCCACCAGACAGCGAACCTCAGGATCCACACCGATATACCGCGAAGTTGACCGAAGACATGGCCAAGGTACATCGGTTCGCCAGAGCCCACCTCCGGATGCAGAATAGCCGTATGAAGACGCGATACGATGTCCGCAGATCCGAACCGGCGTACGAAACAGCTGACCGAGTCTGGCTGTACAACCCTGCCAAGACTCCAGGGCTTTCACCAAAGCTGCAATCGCTGTGGGAAGGACCGTACACCATAGACACCAAACTGAGTGATGTAGTGTATCGTATACACAGAGAATTCGACGGCTCAAACCGATTAATGGTGGTGCACCTTGATAGACTCGCAAGGTATAAGGCCGTCGAATATTGACTGTAATTGTTTATAATTTTGTTTTACTATAACTTTAACTTGTATAATTAATGGGTCGATCGGGACTATCTCTCTTAAGAAGGGAGTTGTGCAAAGTTATTACGAGAGACGCCCTTAGACCGGTGACGTCATGATGACTCCGACCAATGGTGGAGTCGGGCGTTGCGGCCAATGGCTGCGCCAGCCTCCTCGACCAATGACTAAGATAATACGTGTATGCGCTGAGCGCTGATTCTTTGTAAGTATGGTGCGCTCTCGAACGGTGGCATTCGGATCCTGGCCTCCACCTGACGAGCAGCTAATAAAGACCTGCCTGCGTGTTTTCTTGTACCTCGACCTGACTCCACTTACCTCTGAATACTCTTCAGTACCATACAAATTTTATTTTAAATGTTTTGAATATCCTTTCAAGTAAAACGACTACCGCTCTTTTTGTCTAATAATTTTGCGATTTATGAAGTCTTTCGCATTTCCCGAAATTAAATTCGTCATCGATTCTAGACTTTCTGCTTTAAATTTGGAATTTCTTCGGTTAAGTTTAAGGTTTTCTTTATCGATAGTGTGATTGTGATCTAAGCAGACTTTTGTCACTTTTTATATGTATTATTTTTGTACATACCGAGTTTAGCTTCACATCCTTTGTAAAAGTGATGCCGATTCCTAGGTTACTGTACGCCTCGGCCAACAGTGGTCTTTGTTGTATAGCAACACGAAAAATGTGCTGATTTGTCCATTTTTTTCCACTGTATTGTTACGGGGACGAGTAGGAGATGGTGTAGAATATTATAGTCACAGATTTTGTCAAATGATTATATTCTTTAGATAGCAGTAAATATAAACGAGATTAATTCACAAGTGTGGTATTTTATATGTGTGAGTGAATTATGAGTGATGTACAAACAGTGGTACATATGAGTGTACACCGTTTGTGAGTTGGCAGAAGTGTGACGCCAACTGACAGTAGTCGAGCTACTGGCCGGACGGCCACCGGTAGGTGCGTACGCGCACGTGTGTATACTTAATGTACAATAAACGTACATTGATGGACCAACATCGTCTTTGATTATCTCTCCCGCAATCCTCCCTATATCTTCGAACTCTACACAAGTTACTAGTCCAATAAGTTAGAAAATTTCCAGGATTGTTATAAGATACCAAACTTTCAATAGTCTCTGAATTTTTCCGCAAATCGTACGTAAAATAGGATATTTGAGGTGTATTTGAGAAATGACTGAGGAAGAAGGGCTAGGTCAGTATCAGTCGATTGAATTTCCGCGACAGCTTGCATTAAGTTCACTTTATTATACGTAACTGCAGGTTTGATTACATCAGCATTGCTTGAAAAACTAGGTTATTTTTCTGATGAAACTGCTGAAGGACTCCATTCCAATATGTCACTAGAGGCTTTGAAAAATTTGTCAATTTTAGTCAGTTTCGATGAATTCACGATTTCGATTATTTTTTCGGGATTCTGAGGACAAAAATACCTCATACGTTGACAATTGATACTCAAGCCAATTGTTTAAACTTTCCACTAAAAATGCATGATTGGATTGCCCAAGGTATTGACAAAAATTAAGCTAACAGATGCCAAGGGGTTTCATACACAAACACTGATGGTCCATTTTTGGCGTGACAAAAGGGATCCACAAGCCAGAACTTGTTCCAACCAGGAAAATCAAGCCCATAGCAGCTATTAAATATAGCAAAAGTATGAGCAGTGTCAGTCAGACATGGACAATATTAATAATAGAATTGAAAGTGTTCATGTTGTCCGATTTAGCCCTGCTTATTGTACATGGAGATATTCATAAAACGGGAAGAAACTTCACGAGATTCAAGTGATGGCTTCCATAATTACCATCAATGAAGACCTTGCATTGTAGGCGAGGATATCCGATAATTACGGATTACCTTCTCTTAGGGCCACGTTAAATGGTGAAATTTTTTTGATTATTGCAGCAAATTTGGCCGCGGCATGAGAACATGTCGCCTGTCAAAGGCGTTGATATCTCAGATCGGTTCAGTTACTTCTTAAATGCTCTGGCAAAAGTGGTGATAAGATCCACTGATGTTAGAGGAAAAACTAAGAAGAGCTGGAGTGAATTACTTCTGATCAGTTATTCGGAACAGGCAGCCAAAGAGTTGTGCCCCAAAGAGGATACTTTTCTAGACAAAGCAATATCATTAGTAGGCAACTTGCTTATTTGTTACTAGAGCTCATACTAAATACATATACCTCCGAGATCGTAACCGCTGATGATTATTAAAGTTCAAATTATGTTCAAACTATGGACTCCGTCGAGTAACTACGACGGTTTTAATCTGAAGAATATCAGAATTAAGACGAAGACACGTTCTATTTTTTTATATCTAACCATTCGACTTAGTGAAATGTTTTATTTTGCCTTATTTTACGGAAAAACTACGGCATTATATTAATATACATAATATACATATATGATGATAGTGAATGTAGATCATTCCAAAGTGTATGTATTGTACATACATATGTAATTTTATTTTACATTTTTTTAAGTATGCGAATTTCACATATTAGTATGCTGTATAGTAAAATATTATATTAACCAAAACCACGTTTTCACGTGCAGTATTACTGCCAGTTCACGGCATTTATGTAAATTCACATTTCAAGTAAATTACTGTAAAGATTTTCAAAGACATCGTTTTGCAAGGATATAAATTGTATAACGGTCGTTATATATTGAAATCCCCTACCATTATTGGATTATACAATAAGATATGCATAGTTATTATACTAGAAATAAGAACAATCTAGTTGTAGGTAGAGTAAGAGAAAATAAAACAGCTGGTGGCGATTTTCACAGGGGTGTGCTCATGTACAATGCCCTTCCTGAGTGCGTCAGGTCATCCAAGACTGTGGAAACATTCTTGCGAGGTGCAAGGAGACACCTCTGTGAAGGACAGGAGGGCATATAAATTTATAAATAAATAAATTATAAACCTTAGAAATCAACGCATCTTCCTATTATCAAATCAATGCTCCTTACAAATAATATTCAAGGGCAAATACACATTTTCAATTTCCGAAAACATTGTTATACGCATAAAGAAATACACCTGATATTGCATCATACCCGAGGAAACATTGTCATTTGAATACAAAACACCACACATTGTTAGGGATGTCCTTACAACTGTCCTGATGCATCGGAATTCAAAGGAAGCCACCTCCTCCCCTCTAATAAAAAAATTACTAAAACCAATTGGAAGCTGATTATAATCCGATATAAGACCCACGTCGGCCGTACTTTGTAACATTAACGATGTCTAAAACCATCTTTGTTTTTGACGGTTTGGATCACCAATACTGCTCCCGATAAAACAGAGTAAAAATAATCGGTGTCAGAAATGAGAGAAATCTTTCCAACCAACAACATCGGAGACCTGAGATGAGGACCATCAACATCCTGATTCCAACCGTTCTTCTCTGGGAACAGTCCCAGAACCATTCGCTGAGTGAACGAGACCAATGGACGTGTCTGCCACAGCATCAACCGCCATCATCGTCAACTTCAAACGGCAGTCAAACTGGAAATCCAGCTTCCAACAGTAAGCCCAGATGTTCATCCATCTGTAAGCCGCTAATATCTCAAATTTTCAGGAATTCTACATATGTATGTATTTATAACAAAGCAATTTATCCATCACGAAAATCACCGAAGCATCAAGAGCATTTGTACTAGCAATCGAGAATGAGTTGACGCGAAAATACCCTAACTGGCACTAATATTTATTAAATTATTGGAAACGCAGAAAAAGCTAGTGCATGACCTTTCGCGACCATCAAATACGCGGTAATCAAACAAATAATTTTTGTTGAAATCAGTACAAAGTTCAGGTCAGAATAAGGACATTGTTGTTTCATTGATCTGTACATCAATAGAGATCTATTAAAACCCTGATTCAAATATATTGAACTTTAAAATCTTAAAGATACGCACGTCAGCAAAACCAACTATTTGACTGAAAATATGATTGACGAAATTGACAATTTTTATTAAGTGAAAATCCTCGCCAAGTATAAAACGTGGATGTCAAACTTGGTTGTTTACTGTCAAGAACACAAGCGACGAAGAGGGGAAGAAACTCCCGCTCACTCACCCTCTGGCCAAATAGAGGAAGATAATTGATCATCTTTTTTTTGTTGAAAGGTGTCGCCAATTTGTTAACATGTATTAATTATGAATGATGTATATGAAATTTTAATTTAATTCCTAAAAAAAATCATATTAGCGGCCAGCAAAGTGTTAATACGGAATATACCTGGATCATAAAATTTTGATCATCTGGGGAATTAATTACTTTTGCGACAAAGGACACTCCCATAAAAACATATTAGGGAAGTCCTTTCAGCTGCATTTGTAACGAACATCCTCATAATCAGACGTGCCTCCAGAATCACGAAACATAACAACCCCTCCCTTCAATAATTAAAACCCCTGTTTTTGTTGGAAACAAGCAGTAGATATTTATCCAGCACTAGAGTATTATCCTCCCAGTGGTTGTCGATCGACGTAACATGTCAATCGTACTCTTAACCACCTTAAGTTATATAAAACTCCGATACCTACTCAATTAGAGATGATTTTCGGAAATCGCTTCCCAAAGTGGGGAGTAGATAATAGAGGCTACTTTCTATTCCATTTCGGGCAGTGTTTGTGGCGCAAAATGAAGCCTGGAAATTAATAATAATCACAAACGAGCGAACTTTTGCGCTTATCTTGAGCTTTTATTCCGACGGGCGATATTCTCGCTATATGCGCCTGTGGAGACAAATGAGGTATCACAAATCATGTGGGTTATTTCTGTGGAATAAAGCCTTCATACTGACCGTTTCAATCTTCAAATAAAACGAAAACAGTCCTAAAAATACACCCATACATACTAACCTGAAAAAACTAGGCCAGATATAATATTCCGTAGTCATAAACCACTACTAACAAAGTATCTAGTGGATGACAGTATTATTAAAAACCATACTAGGACACTTAAGAGTTTCGGTGATCACCGATCATAGTACATAAGCTTCAGATTGAAACTAAAACAAAAGTTAGAAACAACGCTGCGTGGATGCAAGACAATTAATTGCCTTCTGGCTGTTGAACGCAGCTCGCTGATTGGACGAATAGTGCGGACTACTCATTGGTCGACACAGTAGACAATACAGGTTATAACTAGTCAACGGAGCCTGAAGGGGCCGTGTATTGTTCAAAGGTTGTAAATGCATTGTTAAAGGTTTGCCGAACAATGGCACTGTGACTATCCTACTTCTAGTTATAACCAAAGTGGCCATACATCCCCGTTTTTAGGAAGCGTGTCCCGTTGTCCTCAAGCACAGCTTCGGGACGTCGAAATGTCCCGTTTTGAAAAAGAGTATATTTATTGAATTATTATATTGTAACGTTACATAGAGAGACGCCCCGTAGACCGGTGACGTCATGGTGACGCCGACCAATGGTGGAGTCGGGCGTTGCGGCCAAAGGCTGCACCCGACTCCTTGACCAATGACTATACTTGTTTACGTGTCATAACGTGTATGCGCTGAGCGCTGAATATTTATAAGTATGGTGCGCTCTCGAACGGTGGCATTCGGATCCTGACCTCCACCGGACGAGCAGCAATAAAGACCTGGAACCTGCCTGCGTGTTTTCTTGTACCTCGACCGTATAATTATGTATATAATAAATCTACATAACTAAGGAAAAATATAGACTTTTTTCAATTTCATTAGTATCACAGGATATTGACGTATCGCTGCTAAGTATCCAAAATCAATTTCGAATCATAGTCTTAAATATGAAAGAGCGCGCACCGTGTTTTGATAAAAAAAAACACTATCAGTTAAATGGATAGATAACGTAATTTCAAATAACTATTTTCACATTTAATTTTTTTTGCCACTAACCCTTATTATTTAAGGATACCAATAGACGAATTGTATTTGAAATGTGCACGAGGTTTATTATAATAATAAATTATAAAAAAATAATAGGAATCAAGATGCGACTATTCATCCTGTGCAAACAGTCCTGGAACAGATAAAATTCTTTTTATCTTTATTACAAAAAAATTAAAATGTAAAATTCAATTATTTTTGAAGCACCGCGCGCAGAAGAATGATCATTTTACTACAATAATTGAAACACGAATACATATTCTTGTATTTCTACAACAAATAGATAGAAGATATAAATAACTCGTTGTGGATGACAAACCTACTCTTCATAGTTCCAACAGTCGAGATCATAAGGAGGCTCGTCAATGAGATGGACCACCAAGCTTCCACCTGAAACACCGGGCCCGGGAGATTATTGCCAACCCGTCCACGGCATAATTTTTAAAAACAACGAAGTGGTGATTCTCATCTCCTGAAGATCTTCAACACACCCCGGCGGCTGCATTCGGCGGCTAATCAACGACCCGTTGATGACGATTTTGATTAAAATCAACCACCAACGTCCGCGGCCTTAAAGTTGCTCGAGGGTGCACTTATTTATTAGACGTGACCGCCAAAACTCGACCGACTACAGAAGAGCAAGTCCAGTCAAAACCAACTGACGAATGAATATACCAACTGCAATAGTAGCTCCACTGTAGAAAGCCACTTGGGGAAAAACGTACATGCTGTCCCCTTCACCGTCTCTCCACCAACGGCATTTAATAGACAACAGAACATTGTACGTACAAAATACTATTGAAAGGGACAGCGTGTACGTTTTGCATAAACGTCTTCCTACAGCGGATGAACTAACAATATAATTTGTTTTTAAAAACAATGTTTCATGACATTAATTAGAAGCTGGAGATTTCGGTGTTTTCGGTGCGTCAAAAATTTGTTGAAAATCATCATAATTATAAACCAACAATTCGATGATGTTAATATTTGCTGTGTATTCTCAGCAGCTCTGCAAGGACCTGGTAACAGGACCTATGAGGGCAGAAAAATCGCATCAGTTGAATTGTACACCTCGATTCTTATTGGTCTACGATTTTCGTTAAAAACCCTCGCGCACGTTACAAATAGATTTATTAGTAAATCGTGCCACGTAATTCAATGCGACAGATATCGCTCACCGAAAATATTACGGACTACGAATGGCACAATTTGTCAAATAAGAAATCACAGCAAATAGCCTGGTACAGCAAATCCGACGATCTATAAAATCATCCGATTATAGACCAATTGGAAGTTTATTCAAATTGAAACTGCCACGATCTTATATAGAGAATTCGAAGAGTCCAAATCCACTGTTAATACGGACCTTGCCCTCTAATTTGAATATATACCAATATTATTCGATACTATGTCCCAAACGTGAATGGACAAATGTAAGGGAGACTATATATTTAGATTTTATAAACTGAAATAAATTGGCTCCTTTTGCAAATTTCTGAAAAACGTTTCGCCAGAAGCATCGGTGAAAATTTGTAGATAATGTTCACAATTCTGCCTATAAGCGGCACATAACCTAAGGACTGGTTGTTCATCATTGAGACACTCCACATATTGTTCAAAACAGAATATACACTCGTTCTCCATACAATCGTTTTCTACCATTGAGAGTACGTACATATGAATATTATATATAATCTAAACAATCTCGTCCCAATTATAAGATTTGATTTATTTAATGCTTTTTAGATGGTAGTACGTAAAAGTCGTATTTAATTTATTTTTCATTATATAATACATAAGTAAATCACAAAAATAACGTAAAAATTTGTGGACTGATACTGGGCATCCTTAACTAGAGGAGCATTTCAGTCTCTTCGCTTCACAGAACATCCCAATTCGTGAGATGTACCGGGTTATTATGGCTCTATGGTTGACCATCTACCACAAAGCCAATGGATTCCTGTACAAAAAAACATAATTCATTGGCATAGATCCAGGCCTGGCTGGACCTACAGGATCGTTCCGACCGTTAGCAAATGGTTCGACAGAAGACAAGGATATCAGCTTCCAATTGACTTTTGACGGTCCGCGACAGTCTCTGGAAGAACTTCCGCAAAATATAAAAAAAAACAAGCATGAGCTAAAGAGAGAGCATTAGAAACCATCGGGACGACGTGGTTCGAAGATTATCGAAGAGCAAAAGACTCGATTCCATAAGAATAAGCCATCTGGAGTATGACTCCCAACGGAGATCTGCAAGCACCATTTACGAGTAATTTGCGCTGAAGCGAAATAGGCAAAAAAAAACTTTAATCGTAATGAATAGAAGAAAACGCTGGAGGTCCGAAAGTGTGGTGTTCCAAATGAAAAAATTAATCAGACTGGCAATCGCCTAAATTGGAGAATGCTTTAAAGATCTGTATTTAACCAACAGTAGAGTTCAAAATGAAAATGTTAATCAGAGAGGAAATCGCCTAATGTGGAAAATGCTATCAAGAAAGCTGTGTTTCAACATTAGTAGAGCATTCCCAATTCCAGGAAGATCAAAATCAAATTTGAAAAATCTCAACAATCATCATCGAGGAATTTTTCCGGCGATACCTATCTTTACCAACTGCCTACTTATGGCGTGGAATCTGATATTCGTGTATTTTTTCTTTTATTTTGCCACATGTAGAAAAAAATTATCCTGTATAATCTAACCAACTGCTCCTAGAACAGTGGTTTGAATTTTTCGCTCATCCTCTCAACGAAGGTTAAGCCACTAAAATACCCATCAGAGACATACATGTGCACCGTCAAGACTACACACGTCGAAGAGGGGAAGAAAATCTTCAACCTTCCCAGCATCTTCGGCCAACTAGTGCCAAAAGATACGAGAAACATGACAATGCTTTCCATAAAGCATACAATAGACAATGTAAAATTTAGAAATAGGACATTGTGAAATTTCACAAATGCTATCTAAAAATATTATGTAACCAATAATAGTAGGCAAATTACTGGTTACATATCTAGTAGTTAGTCCAAAAAATGCAATGCAAAGACCTTCTATTGCTAGTCTTTTAGCAACACAAAAAATGTGCTTTCACAAGCTTATAAATTTGCGGAACTTTGGATTGTGATATCCATCTTATGATGTATTCCAAAAAGTGAATCCAAATGTCACAACTGTCCACAGTTTCCAAAATATTGAAATTATTTATATGCATTCAGGAATGATCTAAGAAAGCATCTATCCTCGTGCAACTTTTTACAACTGTAGAATCTGCACTTAGTTCACTTACACAAGTTCCAGAAAATCATTTGTCGAACCATTTCGAACAAATTATAGAATGGTTCATAAATATATACATCTGGCGGCAAAGAACCAATAACCTCACGGGTGTACCTACTTTTCCATCTATCGTTTGGTCTATATACCAGAAAACTATAGACGAAAAAGATCGAACCAACAACTTCGCTGAAGTCTACCATCGAAAACATCAACTGAGATTCGACAGCAAGTTCAAATCATTTAATACTAACGTAGTATTATTTCATATAATTTTAATATGACAAATACACTGGAACGAATTCTTGTTGAATGTAGCAAAAACTCGTCCTTCAACTTCAACCACAGTACGGTAAAATTGGTGTCGGCTTTTAAGTTGTACCAGGCATGAACATTAAGAGGGCTGGACAGCAGCGCCTTGTCCATACAATCGTACTATACTTCTCCGTTCCTCAATTATGGCACTAGAGAAATTATTTTTTAATATGCTATGGATAACCACCATTGGGGTGCATCTATCGTTTTATTTTTTTGATTAATTATTTTTTATATGAGCTAGGAGCCGCCAAACATCTATAAAATCGCCTCTTTTTTAAACCCACGAAACGAGTTCAGCGTGCTTATTCAACGGTCGATTTAAAAAAAAAAAAACGCCAATAGATGCAAAGAAATTATCTTTCTCATACAACGAAATTTTTTTCGTAAAAATTGGTCCAGTTTTGGAGGAGAAAATAGTAGAATACGAAACCTCGATTTTGTCAATTTAAAATACGTTTTATCTGGTCGAAGCGCAACTGTCGCATTCACTCAATATATATATTGATATATATTGTCGCATTAACTCAATATATACATACTCAATATATATATCGAAGAAAGGAACGGTAACAAAATTAAGGTTTCAGGTGTACAGCCCTCTTAATAGCCGAGACAAATCGATATTATGCTAAAAATCATCACCAATAACCAACTTCTACGCACTCACGAAAATAGAGATGTACTCGTTCATTGTGTTAAATAAAATTGTTCGGATCAATCCTAATAATGACAATAGTCAGAAAAAATACCAACGACTATTAAGCACCAATACTCTTATCGAAACCCCGTATTTTAGAAAGACCACGAGTAGAAATATAAAGATATCTCCATTTTTCTGACAAGAGGATTCCAACCGACAGTCAAATAGCCATTACTAGCCATTAATACTAACACTAAGTATTAGTTTTTAAGAGTTGGTACCCCAGATACCGATTTGAGTGCGGGCCACTGTGATAAATTACAGTGTTATATATGCATTTGCTATAAAGTTGGATTAAAAGACTTGCTATAAAGTCTTGTATAATTTATCCCTCTTCACGATCCTCCCTTACATGAATTCCCACAGTACCATACCACGGAATTATAGAATATAATTTTTTTAAATCGAGTATATAACCGATTATATAAATGATAATCGAATATATAAATGAAAATAGCAAAACGCAAAATTCATGTCCGGAATGTCAAGCGACACCCATCTTACTAATAATGTGTAACTAATTACACAGTTGTATATATTACGTCGAAGTAAACCTCTATCGGAAATAAAATACGCATATCACAAGGTCGTCAAGATTTTGTCAACGCCTACTCATCCACCATAACACCCCGAATTTCATAAAAATGCGGGGGTATACGGTTGTACTAGTTTCTCAAATCGAAAGTAGAATACAGAAAATTCAAATCGACTTATAAGAGAATGGTGTGCGAATCCAAAACAGGGTATATTTGAGCTTCAAGCTACATATACTCCGGGGATGGATACCTATAAACTGCACTATATATTATAATATAAAAAAAAACTTTTATTATTTAAATAATAACTTTTCCTCGGTCCGATGCATCTCGGACCTAAAGTATTGTTCATTTTGCAATATCTAAGGAATTTTCACGATTGAAAATGTCTGGAGCGACTTGAAAAAATATGTTTACATTATGGATAATCCTACTAAGATATCCTAATTAAAGTATTTTGGATATGTGAAATAATAAAGTCAAAATCAAGGATACCGTTAGGGCATGCATCGCCAGTATGCCTACTCGTTTACGGGCAATTATTAAAAATAGATGAGGAACGACAAAATATTAATTTAAAATAAATTATTTATTAGTGGAAATATAATATAATCCTCACATTTTTTATACCAAAAACTGAATACCTGCTTGTGGCTCAAATAATGAGGCCAGATACTGTACATCAGTGGTTCTCAAGTGCGGCCACTAGTGGATTTTACTGCGGCCACCAGCGACTCAAAAGTAAATAATACTATTAAAAAATATATATATATTTTAAAAACTACAAAAAAGTAATTGGACAACAGAAACCATGCTCATCATTGACAAACTAAAAAATATAGCGAAAAGCCTTGTGACAGAAGTTGAAAATAACAATTTTTTAATTTTATCTTCTGTTAGTGATTTGATAGATAAGTTGACAGACACAACTTCAAAATTAAAACTTATAATAATAGAGTGTCTGAAATCTCTGAATCTGGAACTTGATAAAAGGTTCGAAGAATTGAATTTTTTAAAAACTGTTTCTTTTGTATCTTCCCCTTTGATCATGATGACAAATGAAAATTTCATAGTACTACAAAATTGATATTAATTAACTGGGCTAACGCAAAAATGCATTATTAGAAATTAGTCATGATCAAGTACTTAATAACCATTTTAATAATATTTCCGTTCAAAAATTTTGGTTGGAAATATACGTTGGCAATGAAACAAACCAATATAAAGATTTGGCAACAATTGCTTTATTAATATTGTCTATTATTCCCACTACCGTATATTGCGAATGATCATTCAGTGCAATGCAATTTATTAAAAACAAATTTAGAAACCAGTTGACTGACGGAAACTTGGAAGCAGCAATGCGGCTTGCATTGGAAGAAAGGAGTATTGAGCAATTTCCATTTGCATTATTATTAAATAAATAGATACCAAAATGTTAAAATTGATTTTATTTTATGAATAAATTTATCCATTTTTTTGTAACTTTAATTTATTTGATTAAATTTGGTGCGGCCACCAGACATTTCCATGGGACCACTATTATCACCTGTGCGGCCACGGTAAAATTTCGCCTGAGAACCACTGCTGTACATGATCATTGAAAATCTCCGTAAAGTGCAATATACGGTGGAATGTGTTGTGGAACATATTTTGGCCCTACAACCACGCCTAGCACAAAAAGCTGACGTTGAAAAGAGAAGAAAGAAGAATCACAACAATACTGGGGGGGGGGGGGGGAATCGCCCGCTAACGGAGAAGATTCAATTATATTATTGGCGTTGGTAGATGCACAAGATAAATTCTTGACAGTAGATGCAGGTGCGAATAGGAGAACGATGGAGGTATATTCGATAAATCTACTTCAGCTGAATCACGAGAAGAAAGTTTGATTATACCAGAAGACAGTCCATTAGTTTCAGGAATTGACCCTCTCCCATATTAAAATATAGGCTTTCTCGCGCAAGCAGAGTAGACAATGCCTTTGGCATTAAGGAGAGTTCAAAAGAGTGATAATATATGGAATCCCATCCAACCACGAAGCAATGAGAAAACAGAAATGGAAAATGTATCCAAGGCTGCAGAAGAGGACGTTGTCCTTTAGGAAGATAACAACGAAGCTGGCCGTTTAAGCGATGATGAGTCCAAGTTCGAAATAAAAGATCCGAAAGATCCACCAGCTGACAACTAAGCGGAATTCCTTAGCTTTAAAGTGCCACTAGTGTCCTAATAATGGAGAACTATTCTGCGAGCGAAGCATTTCTGCTCCAAAAGACCCATCACAACGTCTCTCATGGTCAATAGTTAGAACTTGGCGAAGAAAATGGATTCGACCAGTGATGACATCGTCCGCAGTGCAGCTTTCCACCGACTTCAAGGTGTTTTAAAATGTTTAATATTCTAAAGCGGGCTCTTCACTCGAAATGTGAGTGTGTGCGTTTCGCGCGTTATTCCTTTCCCCGTTTTTTGTCCCACGAGAGAGGGTTTCCGAACGTTCACGAACGCATCCAACGCGCGTTCGCGAGTTGAGTTCGCGTTCGAGACGCGAGTTGTTATCTCTGAAAAAAAACTTCAAATGAGCATCTCGTGGTGTAGAAGTCAGGAACTCAAACTTACTGAATGTGTACAAGCAGAGCCAATAATATGGCAGTCCAAACATAAGGACCATAAAAAAATAAATATGGTCCATGATTCTTGGACGTGAGTGAACGCGATTATGGAAATTTCGTCAGAGGAACACAAAAAAAAAAAAAAAAGTCGCTGATGTCCAGCTATACGACGTATAGAAAGAAAGAAAGTAAGACTCCATCCACAGTGGTGCAGGCTCAGGTGAACTTTATAAACCTACTAGTGTTGGGCCAGTTGATTTCAACGGTTGGTTTCGAAAAGGAATTGAAACTCTGAAAGAAATTGATGCACGAATTAGAAATTACGAATTACGTTTTGTGCAACGCCGACGCCCTAACGCTGTAGACCGGGGATTAAATTAAGTTTCAAAAAACTTACTACAGTTACAGACAATATCAGCAAAATTCGCACACAGCAACCGAAATATTCACCAACAGTATGGTTATGTCTATAGGGACTACTTCGAAGGACGACGAAGTGATCATAACTGTCAAACAGATCCAAGCATGTTAGTTTCTTGAGATTCAACAAGAGTCTTTTTGAATGAGATGAATGGATTGGTAAATTTTATTGTTCTTTTCTTTTTTTGTAAGATTGGTGTGATAATTTGGGGCAACCTGTCAGGTCACATTGTCATATACTATATGATTACTATTATAAAATAATAAATAACCACAGATACAGACCGTGATCCTAACGTGAGATGGCCAGGTCAAAAATATTGATGACTCGTGGATGTGGAACTGCTTCGTCTGAGAACAGACAGCGAGTGTAGACAGTAATAACGGACTACGCCCAGCCGATCCAAACAAATGACCAAAACGATAACTTGAGATGGCCAAGTCATCTATGTATGATGTTATGACCTCATTACCTCGGGATTTATAACAGAAGTCTTATCTGCTTTCAACCAAAGATGACCATATACGGTCGCATCAGACGAATTAAATGACGAATCCGTATCAAAGCAATGTAAACGGAAACCATATTCGATAGATAACATAAGCAATAACGTCATCTATTTAGTATAAAAGAGGATACCCAAACCTCGATAAGACCGATTACGCCGAACAACATGCCGTATAACTGTGCTTATCTTCTCTACTCAACTCAGTGAAAACCCTTGTGAAAAGCCTAGTGAAAAGCTTTGTAAATCCCTTTGTTAAAACTAGCGCTTATAAACTTTTAACTTCTACTCGAACATAAAATCATCGAAGTGATCTGGACCTTTTAGTAAAAAAGGTGTCTATAAATTCTCTTAGACTAATGCTGTAACTTTATAAAGAATATAATTAATTCTAAATTAATTAAAATACAAAGTGACTTTTATTTTATCTGGTTTGCTCGTAGATCAAACATTGATCTGCTTGTAAATCAGATATCATTTTTTTGTATCTCCGGTCCGTCAGGACATAACAATATTGACGACTCCTGAATGTGCAACTACTTCGTCCAAAGACGACGAAGTGATCGTGATTGAGGATTTTGATGAGTGATCAAAAAATAACCACACATAAATACCATGATCGAAAAAGTGAGACGGCCATATTATACGTACAATATATTCAGATGATTAAACAATTATAATTTTATACGTTTTATTATACGTACCTATTTATGCACATACATGTGTAAAAAAAATGTTACCGAAGTAACTTTTAAGTTTGAATGATTAATTTTAATTTCAAAACATCCACCGTCAAATATATATAATTTAACTGAACATTCTCAATAATAAAGGTATTATTTTTTGTATATATTTTATTAAATACATGTCTACGTATATGCGTAAACAGTATTTCGTAATAAACTGTTACAAATATAATGTTCGACATCCAATAAAATTCCCCCATTTCAAGATGACCTGCCGAAATTTATAAGCTTATACCACGTCATAGCCTGAAATGAAGAGCGTAGCTCAACTTTATGAAATGCCAAAACTGGTTGAGGTTCGCAATCCACGAGCGAATTAGCTAAAGAAATTCCACCGAAAAGTACCAAAGGGTGACTGTTATAATATGGAACAATACGAATTCCTGATTAAAATCATTTTTTACATACCTCCTTTGCATTTCACATGGTTTTCGTGTTAGTGGTAACTTTTATGCATCTAAATCAGATGCATAGAACCATCTTACTGCGTAGGAACTTCCCACGTAGTAAGATTTCATCATGGAATGACAAATGAAAAAGCAGTGGTTGGCAAAAACCGTCGACTGATAAATTCTGTGATAGAAAGATGAGAGCTTTTAAAAACTAATGCTCAAATTTTTCAATTTCTTTTTTCATTTTAAATGCTTTTTATTATTACGAAATTGGTTAAATTATCAAAGTCTTTTAAATTTCAATAAACTTCGTAAAATGGATAATAATTCTTTAAAGCCTGTAACAATGTATGTATGTACATACCAACTGCCCTGAGGGAAGTCATCGATTAATGTGTGGGCACTTTTCCTCGGAATCAACTTCCACTAGGCGGATGATTCGAGATGGAGGTATACACAAACAATGAAAGTTGCAGGCTAGTTGGTCCATCAAATATGTGTGCAACTGTGAACCAAACATCTGTTTCATATTATTACATATACACGTATGTCACCATATGCTTCACACAATAAGGCGAAAACGAGCAAAACGTAAATTGTATCACCATACCGGTAAATAAAAAAAACCGTTAATATACGTTCCAAAAGGAGATATCAACCTATATAAAAGGGTGAACTTCCAAATTGATTATTATTATGGATAAAGATCCGTCTGATAAAAGTAGATGATGTTGAACCTCATGGTCTGATCTCATTTCAATCCGATTTTCCCTTGAATTACCGGGAACTTACTGAACATCAAATACCAATGGCTTCCAATAACCGCCCTTACCAAATGTATAGTCTTAAAAATGTATAATCTTCGAAATGTAAAATCCTCCAAATGTAGAGTCTACCAAATGTATAGTCTTCCAAATGTATAGTATGTATACTGCGAGTATTTCCACTTTGTAAATATATATATAAAATTTATAAAGTATACATATTAGCCAGCAGTTTGGCTTGATGGTAGCGTATATAATTAGCACCAATGAGACCGAAGGTTCTAATCGCTGTCAAGCTGCTGGTTAGATTTGGGGATTCTGTGACCCCAAATCGATCGTTTCTCTATCAGAATTTGCTAATTTTATCTGATCATTGCTGAAACGGTTCCTGAAAAATTGGTATTAGATCATAAAATCCGTTTATTTGTAAAAATTATGCCCAGTAATCTGAAATCTATAGATATATCTATGTATAGACATCTGTATAATTTCGTATTTATTATATTGATAAAAAAATTGTACACAAAAATCTAAAAAATAATCCACAGATGTCTCTATGATTATTATTTCTGATTAATTGTTATATGCTATATATTCAGATTGTACATCTGTATTTCTGACCGTTATCGTACGCTCGTCGCATTAGAGCGATCTGTAATGACGAGTGTATATTGGTTTGTAACAATACAACTCTATAAATTATGTACGTATATATACATACATACATAAGTACTTTGGCGTTTTGGTTGTCCAATTTCGCCCAATTTGGCATTGATTACGTGAAAATCTTTATACTAAAGTGAGCAGGTGTAATGGCACCAATCACATTGATAAGGTAACAACGATGATAATAAGAGCGGGAGGACTGCCTCCTGATGCAAACAACATCTTATTGACAAGCTTTTGAGACACATCTATGGGTGTATGACAAAATTCAAAGACAATGTTTCGAAATATTTCAAAAATTCAGGCATCAACCTAGAAACCAAGCCAAACCACCACCCTCTTCAGAGATGGTTTGGCGGGGGAGAGGGGTGTCCTACAGAGAAATCGCAAAACCATCTGCTTAAGGGTGTCCTGATAGGCAGTGTGAAGCTCAACTCGAGCCTATTCAATAAACTTAATTGGATATTCCGACAGGATTAGACACAGAAAAACTACTAGGTTTCGAAGGCACTTCATTCCTGAAATAAACCTCAATACAAGCACGTCTACCACCATTCAGCGAATAACACAGCGCTCATTTATAATTAATGGCACACGAAGACAGCGAACTAGGCTCTTTCCAAAGAGTCCGTTACTTAAATTCAATCTAAGTGAAAATATCAACTAAAATGGAATAAAAAATCGCTTGTATTTTAAGGGTTTTTGTGGGGTTGTTAGACGATCCGACTAATCAGGATTGTCACCAGTTAAAAGTATCGTGTCCCGGCGTCCCAAACAAACCTCTTGGGATGCCCAAATGTCCCGGTTTACTACTTTTTTAAATTCCTACAATGAACTATTTGTCTCCGTCTTATACTTTCTGGACAACTATGTGTAGAAGGGAGACAAAAAAAATTGCTACAAGAATTATACTTGAATTTTTTTGTGACGAACACACATGTTTAAGGGGTCGAAAAAAATAGTGGAAGAAAAATCGAACAAGAGTAAACTGCCACTTCCGGTTGACAGATACTTGCTAAATTTTATATATAAGTTGCTATTAAGCTTAAACTTTTAGATATGAAATTTCAGTTCAACAAACCAAAAGGTTTGAGAAAAACATAAAAAAACTCGATTCTTTAGTGTAAAAGTACTACTTCCGGTTCAGATAGAAATATTTAAAAAATATAAGGTTATAAAAATTTATATTTCTATCATATTTAAAAAAAATTCGGTCTGATGCAGTTAGTGGTTTGGGAGATAATTGAATTCAAAAACTTAAAAAAAAGAGGACACCTATAAGGGGAGGTACCATTTCCGGTCAACTTAATATTGGAAAAAAAATTACGTGTCGATAAGAATTTCATTAACCGATACTAAGTTTCAGTTCGATAGGACTAACGGTGTTAAAAAATATCCCCAAAATACACACACACACACACATTTTTTCTAGATCATGAAAACGTGATCAGTGATCGATTCCGAGTTCGAATCAGTCAAAATCTCGAGTTCGAATTTTCGCATGATCACAAAACTTCATCTATTGTTACTACGTACATACATAGATAAAGTAAAAATATTTACCAGGCATCAATCAATTCATCTTGAATCGATAATTTTCTCATATTCAGAATGATTCACCAGTGATGAATCATTTGTTTGTGTACATTATTTGTATATTTTTAATTTATGGTTGCTTTTGTTCCTATTCAATATAAAAAAAAGCAGAGAATAGATTTTATTCCTATTAATGGGTCCATGTGGACTTAACATTGTATTTTTTTGGATGTTTATGACTGATTTTATTCCTATTGAAGTTAAATTAATATAAATTAAAAAATATTTCAACAGATTTTGTTTGTGGGGGGGGATGTCCCGGTCTGCTTCCATGAAATCTGACAACCCTAGCTTTTGATAAAAATGGAACAAAATTTTTTTTTTTTGGCTTTTTATAATAGTTGGGGGGGGGGCAAATTTTAGATTCCTACTTCAGTTGATGAAAACAAGGACCAAACAGTCCCTAGGGCGAGATGTGACGTATGCATGTTCGCGCTTCCAATAAAATAATTAAATGGTTTACCAATCACTTCAAAGTTGCATTTGGTTCAAAGTGCATACTTCAAGTGTCCGATTTAAATCGAGTTTTATATTTAGTCCACGAATAAAAATAATCATTTAATGCGGACAGATAAGAAAAGGAAAGAGATAAAAAGAGGAAAAACTGCCGTCGAGGGTTAAGTTTGCAAAATATCAGATAAGCAAAGTGGATAAGGAAATCATGTAGAATAGCGATAGCTATCAGCCCCTATAGGGGGGTTGAAGGTTTTGGACCGTTTCCCAGCCAATGGAAATTCAGTTGAATTTTGAAGAGGATCTTTATTACTCGATTAATACAGGTGTATTTGTATGTACAGCGAAGTAGGTAAAGGATTCACTGGAACGAGCTAGGTCGAGTTCCTGAAGCTCACTGGCATCTGGGGACGATGCACTGGTTTATAAAGGTGTTGCTTGAGCAACGCGTAGCTGGGCTGGTGATTCTGGTTCTATGTTCTAACTAACGTTCTGGAAGAACTATAACGTTCTGGAAGATTCCGACGGGGTCGAGGTCTTCCTTTGTGTTCGATGTTTGATGCGTAGTTGCGTAGCTCCTTGGGATTTCCCGTGTACTCGTGATTGCGTATCTGGAGCGAGTCGAATCGCCTTTATGGGTAAGCTGGACGCTGAAGTATTTCGGCCACGGCTAACTTTCGTGTACGAGAAGAGGACACGATGATGTCATTTGTACAGATTAAGTTCGATGAGGGAAATAGGTGATATCACAAGTCGTGCTATATCTCTACACCCCCTTTACACAGTCCTATCGCGCGTGAAACAGCTAATCGTGTGCGTGTAAAGATCGTGGACCGGGAAGGGATAAACCGCGCGATAAACTCAGCAGTCCTGCGCGCAATCGTGTGGCTTGACGTTGTCTTAACACAGAAAATTCTTTCGGGCGCGCTTTTATTACAAGATGGCGGACTTAGGCACGAGGAGTAAAGAATTGATTGCAGAATTACTTTTAATGTACCAGTCTTCTCCGTGCCACTGGAAAATTAAGTCCGAGGAATATAAAAACAAAAATCTGAAAGAGGAAGCTTATAAAAAAAATAGTTGACTTCGTTAAAGAAACAGGATTTTCTAATGCTAATCGAGATTTTGTTGTCAAAAAGTTTCAAAGTTTAAAAGGGTCCTTCCGGAAGTTAAATTTTCAATAAAATAATTAATAAATAATTTTGAATAAATTTTAAATTTAGAAGTTAAATTTTAATTCTTGAAATCGTTAATAATTTTCTCGTAATTCTTCAATCAGTGGCATATGACAATATTGCTGTCTATATTTCTTAACCCACATGGATCGATTCTTCTTATTTTTGATTAAATCAACATCAACGAACATCATAACTAGCGCCGTGATATTTCTTCTATCCATTTTTCACCGCAACACTACTATAAAACTGCGTTACTTCAGTAAAACTGTGCGTTTCGCACACACTCCAACACGCGCCAGTTTCGCGCGGTCTATCACGCACGATTAGCCTTTACACGTTCGCTCTTTCCGTTTTAACAAAAAGTGGTAGGAGTAATCGCGCGCGAAAGGACGTTAGTGTTTACAACTGCGAAAACAGTAACGCGCACAGGCTTACCCGCACGCAATCCTGTACGCTCCTGAAAAAGCGCGATAGAACGACTGTGCAAAGGGGGGGGCTAATGACTCTTCAGGATAGAATTCAAAATGGCCGCGACGGAACATTCTGGAACGGAGACCTGAGAAATAATTTAAAAAAAAAATGTCCTCTTAAATAAAGGACGAATGCTCAGCGTAGGTACTGTAGGACGCTGGGCAGCCAAGATTAGTTGTGCATGTTTGTACATGAGCGATGATGATGTCATCGCAAAGTCCGAACCGCATTTGCGGTGATGATGATGTCATCGCAAAGTCCGAACCGCATTTGCGGTGATGATGTCATCGCAAAGTCCGAAACGCATTTGCGATTTTCGACCGCGCCATCTTTTTCCCGCGCGTCACTAGGCCGCAAATACGGCCGAACGGTTCCATACGCGCACTTGCGATTTTCTGTCGCGCTATCACTTGGCCGCAAATAAGCTTGTAAAAAAAAAATAGAACATAGTTATGACTGCGCGCGCACACACTAAGGTTTCCGTCGCGCAAAAAAAGACGACGCGGTCGAAAATCGCAACTGCTTATAAAGGCGCCGATGACTTGTTTATTTTTAAGAAGTATATAAAATCGCTGGCTTTAATTCGGAATAGCACAATTTGTGCAGTATACTAAAAGCGCGCGTCAAAAGTCGCTTCATATAAAATCCGGTTTTATTGTGCAGTACCACAACAAGGTTGGTCGCGCCGCAACTGAAGAGCTCTCCGTTCGAATTGTTTTTACCGAATGCGCAAGCGGGCGATAGCTTCCGATAACACAATAGCGAGAACATTTGATAAAGAGTACTTATCTTCGGCTGGAGACTAGCAGCTTCCATCTCCAGGTTCTCTTCTTCAAAATGGCAGCAAGGCAGCGGGATCGGGACCGGAAGATAGAAACACGCGCAAGGGCTAACGTAGAGCTACTGACCGGTTCGGGCCAAAGCCGGTCGCTTATATAGTGTCGGTTCGCGCACTCGTGAATACCAACTGCTCCACGCCACGGACGAAATTTTTACACACATTTCATTTTTAATTTGTTTCTAAAATTCTCAAATTGATACAATTACAATGTAAAACACTATTATTTGTTCGGAAATAATATTTGCTAGATTTTTTATGCTGTGTGAGTCTAGTTTTTTCGAGTTTTTCTTTGTCGACATGGCGGTAAAGCCATCAATGGCTACGTCCACGCACCGATATATACACCCGATACACCCGATATTTAGGAATTTTTCCATAACCAGTTCCCATATTGCAACCTGTAGTTGCTATTTAGGAACTGGTTATGGAAAAATTCCTAAATATCGGATATATCGGGTGTAAATATCGATATTGTGGACGCAGCCAATAGCCGTTACGCTCTTGCAAGCTTCAATATTGGGGTTTCCCCGATGTCGTATTTTTATCGATGCGCCATCGTATTTGTCGTTGGAATATTATATCAGAAGCTAGCGACGATTTATGATTTGTTTTATTTAGATTGAAGTTTCGCACGCATTAGCTTAGATTATTTGTTGGAAAAGCTTAAAACGTGTGGAATTAATTGATAATTTGATTTTTATCGATCCATCGACCTGAATTCTTGCTCTAATTTGCTTGAAAGCTTTAGCGCGAATATATTGCGATATAAGTTGACAGGATATTTTCATATGACAGGCGATAGATTAATCTAGATACGTAAAATTTGCTCGGAAATAGTTGTCAACTATAAAAATATTCAATGGAGCGTTCAATAATGTACTAATAAAAGTTATAAAAACTACATATATATGAACACATCACTAATCAACAGATTTTATATAATGACAATACATATGCAAAGAGATAAAGACACGTTTGTACTTTAAAACTTAGGTTAAAATGGGCCGAGGCCACTTAATTTTGAAGGTGTCTTTCTTTGAATTGAACCTCTTTTCATTTCCTTTTGAGCTTGCATGATGCTGGTTGGTTTTAAAATAAAATAGTTATCATAACAGACATGTTTTTCATAGAAATTAGTGCAAATATATGTCGAGTTGTCAAATATGTCAAAACAATAACTAATTTTTATTGTTTAATTCAAAGTGTCCAAAAGCTAAAACATGTTAGAAATTCAAAAGACTTGAAACATTTAATAAATCAAAGAATCTTTCTGTTCAAAATATATAAAACATACTTCATATTTCCAAAGAAAGAAGGTTTCTATCGGTATACAAAATTTGAGTGTTGTTTCATATCTTTAACAATATTTGCACAAGTTTATAAAATTAAGTAATTCAACTCCTTTAAAGTCCTCATTTATCAGAAATCATTCAACATCATTGGTAATTCTTGAAAGAAGTGTCCCAACAGCATCTGAATAATTTTCACCGATTATTTTGCTAATGAATTTGAATTATGTTTGTTCCTTATACAAATCTAAACCAAATTTTACATAGTTGATTTTTAATAGATTATTGTCTACTTGATATTTACACATTCTATCACCATTCCTGGATTTCGTTCTCTTTACTAATAATTGATTATATATCGATGGATTCTTTGTTATTTCTGAAAATTTAATACACAGTATGTATATAGTACACAGTATGTAATATATATATATATATATATATATATATATATATATATATATATATATATATATATATATATATATATTTATATATATAGAACTTTTTTGCTGATGAATTGTGTATTTAGTTTCAGATACAGAAATATAAAACTAGCTGATACAGCCGGAATTCTCCGACCACACAACTTTAAAATTCCAAATAATGAAATAATAAGCATTTCAACAATGGCCATTATGAATCTATTATAGTATAACTTTGTAATATCATGTAACGAAATGATATATATATATATATATATATATATATATATATATATATATATATATATATATATATATATATATATATATATATATATATCATTTCGTTACATGATATTACAAAGTTATACTATAATAGATTCATAATGGCCATTGTTGAAATGCTTATTATTTCATTATTTGGAATTTTAAAGTTGTGTGGTCGGAGAATTCCGGCTGTATCAGCTAGTTTTATATTTCTGTATCTGAAACTAAATACACAATTCATCAGCAAAAAAGTTCAATGATAAAATTTGTCATTATGCAGATTATTCCAGAAAGAATTATGTGTCAAATTACGCGATATAATATTGTTTGCTCAATGAAATGCCAGTGATAAGGAGGTGTCATATGTCGACAGCAACTCGTCGAGATATTCTATGGCAACAAATTAAACGATCAGAATTTAAATCATTTTCAATAACATAATTATATCATTCAGGGTCAGAAAAAATAATCAATAGTCAGAATAAAATTAATAAACGGTCAGAACAAAGATTATAAATGGTCAGAATGTGAAAATTAATAAATGGTCACAATGTCGAAAAATAATAATTGGTCAGAATACTTAAAAATAACAAGTAGTCAGCAGAATTTTTTTTTGTCTTAGACTTTTTTTTTAATATAAATATTTGCAATCGATAAGCAAATTTTATCACTGGTCAATTTTATTTTATAAGATTTGGCAATCCATTAATTGCCATCTTTTTATCAATTATTCGAGCACTCTGTGGCGCTTTAGTCTAGTGTCTTTTGCACTAGACTTTATAAGAGCTTTTGCCAGCTCGTTTGAGTGGGTTTCGAGTCTACGCTTGTAGTTCTTTGTATAAATATCTATTTCAGTTTTAATTAATGGTATAGTTATAGCATGTTTATGAATTTAAATGCTTCTCGCAAACCATGGGGCATTTGTTATTATTCTAAGAGATTTATTTTGGAATCGTTGTATGATTTCCACGTTAGAATTACTACTCGTTCCCCATAGTTGGATACCATATGTCCAGACTGGCTTTAAGATTGACTTATATACTAAAATTTTATTCTCTAATGTTAGACTGGATTTTATTCCTATCAACCAGTTCATTTTGTGTAGCCGCTGGGTGAGTTGCTCTTTTATTTTTGATGTGATCTTTCCATGTCAGTCTCCTGTCAAGGGTATTTTGCTGCAGTACTTTCAGTCAGTTCATCGTTTTTCAGTCTGACTACTCGTTTCTTATAGACTAATGCAAATAATTAAAAATGAATTTTAAATATGTTTAAGTAGTTCTTCTATTAAACAAATAATATGCTTCAATTATCAGTAAACTTTAAAATTTATCGCTCATAAATTATTTTATTATACAATAGTAACACCTGTAGTCATCGTATATGTATTACCCAAAAAAAGGAAAAAAAAAACATAAATAGCATTAAAATATTTTATTTATCGATCATTATATCTCTCCGTTAATTGTTTTTTTGTGTCCTCTAAAATATTTTTCACTTCATTGACAGTTATGATAGATTTTTCAAGCTTTTTAATTTGATTTTCAATCAAAAACATTTGACTGTATACAAACAAGGTAGAAAGTTTTGATAATGGATTTGTAAACAAATTGGTTTCCGCTTTTGGAGGATTTTTTCATTCCTTACTGTATATATTGAAAAAAATTTAAATAATTTTAAAACTACAGATTCTACATCTATTGACAAGACATCAACGGCAGTAGAAGCTGTGTTGTGAATAATATGTGCAGGACCTCCGACGCTTTTAGCATATATTTGCAAACAATGTTTAATGTATTTTTAAAAAAATGCCTCTCTTCCTCTAAAATTCGTGTTAGTATTGTCAGCCCAGAATATTAGGAGGACTTTTACTGGAATATTACAATGTTTCAGTGCCTCAATTATGAATCGGAGGGCATCAAGATGGGCGGCGAGACGATCACCAATATAAGATATGCTGATAACACGGCACTAGTTGCTGAAAATTTAGCAGACCTGCAAAGATCTCTAGACCGTGTACATCAAGAAAGCAATCGAAGAGGTCTGTGCATAAATCTGAAGAAGACAAAATTTATGATAGTAGATAGAATGCAAACAGACACCGGGAATCTAACCTTGGATGGAGAGGTGATAGAAAGAGTAAAAAGATTCAAATATTTGGGTACCTGGCTGAATGAAGAGATGGACCTAGATGAAGATCTAAGAATCCGCATCGAGATGGCTAGAAAAGCATTTGTAAAAATGAAGGCGGCGCTTACAAACAAGCATCTCAATCTTCATACACGGTTGAGATTCGCGAAGAGCTACGTCTGGACAGTATTACTACACGGATGTGAGACGTGGACTCTGAAGACCAAGATGATACAATATAATATTTCGCAATACAATACAATATCTAAGGTGATACAATATAATATCTCGTTTATACAATATTTCCCGTAGGCAAATTTCTATTGATGGAGGCTTGTGTACCTGATGTTCCGTTATCGAGATTTTAGTGATGTGCGCGAGATCGTTATTTGCGGAATAATCACCAAACTATTTAATTTCTGGTAATTGGACTATTCGTCACATTGGGGTGGTCACAAAGACAATTTTTGCCATGAAAATCGCGAATACACAATATTTGGCACTCAAGTTCTCGTTAGTATGATGGTCTTTTCGGCTGCCAGATGTTCCGTTATAGAGATTTTAGTGCTTTGTGACGAGTAATTTGTGACCAGTAATCACCGAACCTTAATTTCTATGACATCTACAATAAACCATATGGTTGGAAACTGTTTGATTAGGACCATATCTCAAACTGACAGCAGGATTGCTTTTGTTATTAATCTTCTGTTAGAAGTGATATGGAGTGTAGGCTTTGTCTCTGTTCAGTTGCAGTCGAGTCTTCTGTCTCCATTCATGACAGTCCTCATCCACTGGTTCAACGCATCTCGATCTGCTGTCATTTGCATGTCGGCCACAATTACTTTTCACATATTGACATCTCAATTCAATTCCATTACTACCTAAATTTATTTTTCAGATCGACAAAGACGATAGCTTACCAGATTCCATATGTAGTTCGTGTGATAACAGCCTGGAAAAGCTGAACACCTTCAGAAACATTTGTATACGCAATCACAATTCGCCGAAACCAAAGTTACCCACAGTTAGCCTACCGGCTAAAGCACATACTAGGGAGAACCAATACAAATGCGACACATGTTCAAAATCATTCAATAATAAATCTACCCTGACGAGACACTTAAAGACTCACACAGGGATGGAACCCTTCAAGTGTGACAAATGTTTGAAATCATTCAAACGTTCCTCTCACCTCTCGAGGCATATGAAATCTCACACGAAAACAAACTCCTTCAAATGCGACATATGCTTAAAATCGTATAACCGTTCAGCTCGCCTCTCGAGGCATATGAAATCTCACACTGGCGAGAAACCCTACGAATGTAACATATGTTTAAAGTCGTTCTCCGATCAATCTTATATGGCGAGGCATACAAAATCTCAGCACGGGGTAAAACCCCACAAATGCCAAATATGTTTAAAATCATTCGCTTCCAAACAAAGGTTCGAGGAGCATGTTAACACCCATAACGGAATAAAACGATATCAATGCGAAATTTGTCTAAAATCGTTCACAACTAAATCTTACATGGTGAGACATATCAAATCGCACACGGGGGAAAATCCATACGAATGTGACATTTGTTTAAGATCGTTCAATTTGAAATGTTCCCTTTTAGCGCATATAAACTATCACAACGGGATAAAACCACACCGATGCCACATTTGTATGAAATCGTTTACGACTAAAAAAAACCTGGTGGATCACATTAACTCGCACAAAGGCATAAAACCGTACAATTGCGAAATCTGCTTAAAATCGTTCACTTCCAAGTGTAACATGCTCAAACATGTGAAATCTCACAGCGGGATAAAACCGCATCGGTGCGAAATCTGTTTGAAATCATTCACGGCGAAACGCTACCTCGAAAAGCACATGAAATCTCACACGATGGCAAAACCGTACATTTGTGACGTTTGTATGAAATCACTCGCCACTAAAAGTCTCCTCATCGAGCATATTAATTCTCACAGTGGAAAACTCCACAAATGCCACATTTGTTCAAAATCGCTCACTAGTAAGCGTAGACTCGTGGAACATATTAATATTCACAATGGGATAAAGCCATATCAATGTCCGATCTGCTTGAAATTCTTTGCTTCTAAGTCTAATTGCGACACGCATGTGAAAACACACACTCAATTAAACTATTCGAATTCGGCATATGTTTAAAAAGATTACTTGTTAATCTGATATTGTGCAATATATTTATTTATTTATTTACAAATTTGCCATAGTGACTTTACAGATTAACTCCAACTCGTCACTATGGCTACATAAAAAGAAAATGAATTATTATTATATTATATTATTATTATACAAAAATTATAAAACAAATATAAAATATAAAAATACAAAATTGTAAAAACATGAAATATAAATATATAAAAATATGAAAAATAAAAATATAAAAATTTGATGATATAAAAACATAAAAATGTAAAAATATTAATATAAAAATATAATTAATTAATTAAATAAAAATATAATTGTAAATGCATTATTAAAGGTTTGCCGAACCTTTTTTACAAAGAATTTACAACAATGGAACAATAGGCGGCACGTTTCCGGCCCCTTCAGATTCCGACCTCTAGTAATAAGGTGCTACGATCTCAAACTAAACAATAAATCAACCAGATCAGTATATTTTAGATTAACACATTCAGCCCGGCGCATGATTTCATACATTTGCCCATGTGGCGGCACTGTCACGCTTATCGGCACCCAATTACGCGTGACGGCATTAAATCACTTTATATAATGAGTTTTCCCTAAATCTTTAGAATTTTATAGGAATTTTAGGGTTGGGGTGCTCAATGCAGTGGAACCGTAAAATTATAGTCGGCTATAGCACTATCCGCGTGGTACACGCCGGGTTGAACGTGTTAAACAAATCCAATCTAATAGAAATGCGGTTGAGGAGCTTGATGCCCCTGGCGACAGGAGACGAAAGCATTAAATTGGTACGTGCCTCAGGTGAGAAGAACAATTCGCGGTATCTAGTAGATCTGTATTTGCTGAATCTGAAACATTGAGGTTCAACTCGGCAAGAATACGAGGATTGCATATTAATCCAATTAGAAGTTTATAAAAATGTTTTCCCCTATATGTACATATGTACATAAATATAAGGTAAATCGAAAAGAAATGTCATTTTTTAATGATACAACAAAACATTTATTTAAAAAAAAAACTATACATAATTATTCTATTAAATATTTTCCATCATTATCTATGATCTTCCTCCACAATATAGGCAGTTTTTTAATACCTCGATCATAAAATTCTGGCGGCTTATTATTAAAATAGAAATCCAAGTGATTTTTTACTTCTTCGACATTTGAAATTTTTTTATCACGAAGAGAATGTTCCATCGATTTAAATAAATGATAATCCGAAGGTGCTATATCAGGTGAATACGGTGGATGTTGAAGAACTTCCAAATCCAGCTCTCTTATTTTATCCTGGGTAATCCTTGCTGCATGAGGTCTTGCATTGTCATGCTGTAAAATCCTTCTTTGATTATTGACTAAAACTGATCTTTTTTTTAACAGTTCCGTCTTTAATCGTTCCAATTGAGCACAATACAACTCTGCAGTAACCGTCTGTCCAGGTTTCAACAATTCGTAATGAATTATTCCCAAAACATCCCACCATACACATAGGAGAACTTTTTTCAACGTCAATGTTGGCCAGGTCGTCAGGGGTAGGCACAGGTACCTGGTTCGATGATAACCATTGTTTTTTTCTCCGAGAATTACTGTAAAGGACCCACTTCTCATCCCCAGTAACAATTCGTCTTAGAAATGGATCTGTTTCGTTTCTGGACAATAGAGATGAACATATTGTTACGCGTTGATCTATGGCCGTTGGTGAAAGTTCGTGCGGTACCCATACACCCTGTCTATTTTTTTTTCCAAGCCTTTTTAAATGGTTTTGAACTGTTGTACGTGGACAACCAAGGTCTTGTGACAATTCATGTATTGTTTTGCGCGGATCGGATTCCACTAATGAATTCAGGGTGTCATCATCGATTTTAAGGGGTCTTCCTGTTTTTGGTTTGTCCTTTAATGATCTATCGCCACTTTTGAACTTTTTAAACCATCTATAGCACTTTCGAGTATCCAAGATGTCTCCATAAATATCACAGATGGTCTGGGTAGCTTCTTTTGACTTTAATCCTTTGTCAAATAAAAATAGCATAAAATATCGCAAATGTGTTTCTTCAATCTCAGGCCTCTGCATTTTTCTACTAAGGCCAAAAAAATAAAACAAATGTCAAAAATGAAAGATTACTAATAGAGCTTCAAAATGATACTAACCACGACGTGTTAACTCGACGGCAACCGTTGACAAACTGATTTCAAAGTGACGCAACAAAAAAATGACATTTCTTTTCGATTTACCTAATATATAAAACTGATTTGATTTTGATTTTTAAATGCTTTTTATTATTACTAGATTATGTTCTTAATGCATCTTATATCTATTTTAATAGCTACTGATAGTCTGATCATTTTCTATTTTATTTTTGTTAGTAATCATAGTATTATATTATTCAAATGTTAATGTACACGTGATTGGAATAAAAAGAGGTCAAAAGCCTATTTATGTACAATTCTTATAAATTATCATAATACATCTTATCATACTAAAGACTCTAAATTCGAAAATCTAAAGCAGATTGCGTTTAGGTAATCTGTGTTTATACCTGAAAGGTGTAGATATCTTGTTGTAATTACCGAGACTCTTCACAAGTGTGTTAGTATGGTTATTAGTGATTTTGTCATAAAATCTACTGGTTGGTTTGTTAGTAATATCTGTGATTAACGGAATATTGTTGATAACTGGTTTGAAATTATCAAGATTTGTCACAAATTTACACCTCGAGTTTGCTGACATGTGCCATGTTGATGTAAACTTCAAACTGACTAAAATCTTTGTTCTCAAAACAATTGTTTTTATTAAACAACCAATCATCGTCCCTAAACTCATTATATCTTATACCAATGTTTTTCAGCCTAGATTCTAAAGAAGTTTTGAATACACGTGTTGAATGGGTTCGGTGATAACTGGTCACAAATTACTCGTCACAAAGTCACTAAAATCTCTATAACGGAACATCTGGCAGCCGAAAAGTCCATCATACTAACGATAACTATCATAGTAACGAGAACTTGAGTGCCAAATATTGTGTATTCGCGATTTTCATGGCAAAAATTGTCTTTGTGACCACCCCAATGTGACGAATAGTCCAATTACCGTTGAATGTTGGGCACAGAAAATCACGAAATAACAGCAGGTTAAATCTATTTTATGGCCCCCAAAAAAGGATCCCGTATAGATAATATCTCAAACAAATAGATACGCACGCGATTCGCAAACGATTCACTTTTGCGAGGTAGCCCGTTTACCGTAAATCATATACCTAGAAAGCATTGAAAGTGGTATTTGGTTGTCAACTGAAAACTTAATCAGTGTTTTAAAACCACAATTTCACTTGTGTCCTTTTGGATCAAATTGAAAGCAGAATTCCCAGATCTTTATGAATTTATTAATTTATTTATTTTACAGGCAAAAACCCATTTAAGCAAATAACATAATATGAAAAATATAATATAAAACGTATAGTATAAAAATAAAAGGTAATTGGATTATTAGTCACATTGCGATGGTCACAAATACTATTTTTGCTATGAAAACCGCGAATGCGGAATATTTGGCAATCGAGTTTTCGTTAGTATGATATGTAGCTATCGTTAGTACGATGGACTTTTTGGCAGCCAAATGTTCCGCTATAGAGATTTTAGCGACTTTTGGGGGAGCGCTTTGTGACCAATGATCACCGAACCAAATAAAATAATAACATCAAAAGAAAACAATAATAATAAATATATTAATAGAAAACAATATCAATATCAAAGTAGTGAACATCAAAAATATGCGGTTTTATCACATGACATAATATATTGTAGCGTATACTAAAAAGTATATTTTCATATTTACATAATTACCCACATAATTTCGATCACATTTCTTTTGATAATAATTTACTATTAACGTCGATTGATTTATTAATGATAGTATTGTAACGTTACATAGAGAGACGCCCCGTAGACCGGTGACGTCATGGTGACGCCGACCAATGGTGGAGTCGGGCGTTGCGACCAAAGGCTGCACCCGACTCCTTGACCAATGATAATACGTGTATGCGCTGAGCGCTCTATGATATAAGAATGGTACGCTCTCGATCGGTGGCATTCGGATCCTGACCTCCACCGGACGAGCAGCAATAAAGACTTGGAACCTGCCTGCGTGTTTTCTTGTACCTCGACCTGACTCCACTTACCTTTGAATACTCTTCACTGGTGTCAGAAGTGGGATCTACATGGTTGAGACAAGGAGCCACAAAGGTGCGGATTCGGGGTCTTCATCGCTGCCGGAAGAAATGGAGCCGAATCGAGAACAAAGCCCTGGGGAGCCGAGCAACGGAGGACGGAGACGGGAGGAGCTGAGGAGCCGGGTGTCGAGGAGCCGGGTGCCAAGGACACCGGAGCCGAGCTACAAGGAGCTAAGCCAGGGAATGGCGAGCTGCCAAGAGCAGGTCCAGTCCCTGCAAAACACCTTCGCCACGTTTTTGCAGTCCTGGGAGAAGTCTGCGACACCAACGCAGCCGAAAGCCGACGTACATCCAGAACCACCGAGGAGATCAGAGGTATGTTACGAGGACAGGCGGACCACACAGCGAGACACGTACGGGGTGCGGCAACATTCCCACCGGTACGACTACACCACGTTCGACGGTACTGAACGGTGGAAGGACTTCCTCAACCACTTCGAGTTTGCTGCACGGCTGAACAAGGAGACTACGAACCTGGAGGACCGACTGTGCTGCCAACTCCGAGGTGCGGCCGCCATTTTCGCCAGTCAGCTGCCATCGACGCTGAGCTACGACGAATTGACGGAAGAGCTGGCACAACGTTTCAGACGACAGGGCACACCGATTGCATGCCATGCGGCAGCGGAACAGAGAAGATGGAGTGCGGAAGAACCAGCCGCGGACCACGTAGACGCGATACGAGCCCTCTGCGAAGACATGCTGGAGGGCGTCCACACGAACGCCGAAGCAGTCGAACGCATGACCGTGTGCATAGCGGCGAACTCCTTCACGTACCCCAGTCTACGGGCCAAACTTGGCGCGCTCCGGATCACCCCGACTACAGCGGACGTGATAACCAGAGCCGACGCAACACGACAAGCCGTCATCTTCGAAGCGAAGGAACAACGGTCGGCACAACCAACGTCGAGAACAGTACGTCCCGACGCGGGAGCGTTCAGACCATCTCGACCGGCCGTGCGACCCCCACGATGGGTGTCATCGGACCAGACAGCGCGACCAGCCACTACTACTCCAACGTGTTGGAACTGCGGACAAACGGGACACATTAGCCGGTTGTGCCGCAAGAAGAGGGTCCGGAAGCTGGAGCCAACGAACGACGAGGATGAAGACGACGAGGAGGAGGCGGCTTCGGGAAACGAGCAGTGATCGGCCTGTTACGGGTCAGACCGATCACCGGTGCACGCAAAACACCCGGAGTGAACAAACTGGACGGCAGCGGCACGGCCGGCTCGTTTGTCGTGAAAGGAGAGATCGGAGGCGTGCCGTGTCGAATGGTGGGGGACACCGGGGCGTGCATCACGGTGATCAACCCGGAACTGTTCGCGAAGATCTCTCCTAAAGATTACACCGTAGTGAAGGGCCATTACAGCAGAGCGCGGCAAGCGGCGGGCCAAACCATCAAGATCCACCGATGGATACGGGTGACCCTTAATCTGCAGGGCGAAAAGTTTCCGTGGAACGTAGCGGTGGCGGATATCCAGGATCCCATATTGTTGGGACTGGACGCACTGAGACATGTCCGAGCTACGTTCGAGTTGGGCGGAGAGGAGAAGTGTATCATCAGGGGCGTGCAACGCGAGAAAGGCAAGAAAAATGCACCTGCTGTCAAGAGCATCCGCGGGGAAGTACCCCACCCGAAGATCACGGCGTTACTCGAGAGGGCCGATATTCTGCCAGAAGAGAAACGGCGCCTCGAGACCATGATTCGGGAAAATCGGAAAGCGTTCGCCCGGGACGAGAAGGACCAAGGAAGGACCACCAAGGCGGTCCACACCATCGACGTGGGAGACGCGAAGCCGATGAAACAGCCGCCGAGAAGGATACCGCTAGCACGGAAAGAGGAAGTACGCGCTATGATCGACGACTTACTGAAGCAGGGCGCGATAGAACCGGGGCACGGGCCGTGGGCGTCACCGGTAGTTCCGGTCGCCAAAAAGGACGGGTCGCTAAGGATGTGCGTGGACTACCGGAAACTGAACACCGTCACCAAAATAGACTCACACCCCATCCCGAGGACCGACGACACTTTCGACCAGTTGAACGGAGCGAGCTACTTCAGCACACTGGATCTGCAGAGCGGATTCTGGCAGGTACCGGTCGCCCCGGAAGACCGCGAGAAGACAGCGTTCGTAACAGAGTTCGGTCTGTTTCAGTTCAAAGTGATGCCATTCGGGTTGTGTAACGCGCCAGCGACGCTCGTACGGTTAATGACAAAAGTGGTCGGTGACATAAGCAATGTCCTCGTGTATCTAGACGACATTATCGTGCACAGCAAAACTTACGACGAACACTTGGTGCATTTAAACAATGTGTTCGAACGGATACAGGCAGCCGGCCTTAAATTGAATGCAGACAAGTGTCGATTGTGCTGCCGCGAGGTCGAATTTCTGGGACACCGAGTGTCAGCCGAAGGAATTTCGACAGATCCGAAGAAAGTCCAAACCGTGCGGGACTGGACGACTCCGAAAACACAAACCCAAATGCGCAGCTTCCTGGGACTGGCCACGTACTACCGAAAATTTGTGCGCAATTTCGCCGAGATCGCGAAACCACTCCATCAGCTAACGGAAAAAGGGCGCGAGTTCAAGTGGACACCGACGTGCGAACAAGCGTTCGAAAAGTTGAAAGAAGCGCTGACTACCACGCCAATTATGTCGTATCCCCAGCCGGGAGAGCGATATGTGTTGGACACCGACGCCAGTCAACATAGCATCGGTGCAGTTTTGTCTCAAGTTCAAGGGGGGGTGGAGAAAGTGATCGGGTATTTCAGCCGGACAATGAACAAACCCGAACAAAACTATTGCGTGACCCGAAAAGAACTATTGGCGGCAATTAAAGCCATTCAACACTTCCACCACTACCTATCGGGCTCGAAGTTCACGTTACGAACCGACCACTCAGCGTTAACGTGGCTGAAGAACTTCAAAAGACCGGAGGGCCAGTTGGCGAGGTGGCTGGAAATTCTGGGCCAGTACAACGTGACCATCATTCATCGACCGGGGATAAAGCACGGGAACGCGGACGCACTATCGCGAAGGCCGTGTACGGAAGAGTGTCCCAAATGCTCACGCGCAGAGACAACCGATCAAGAAAACGACTCGGCCCGAACGGAACCAGTAGAACCCGCAGAACCGGAAGCACGAGTTGCCCTCGTAGGGATCTTGCCCAACGAGATGACAAACTCGACGATCGACAAAATCGTCGAGTGGAAGAACGCCGGAACGAGACCACCGTGGGAAACAGTATCTGCTGAGGAGCAGGAACTTAAAATACTGTGGACCCAATGGGACGCATTGGAGGTGGAAGGCGGTAAGCTGTACCGGAGATGGGAGAACACCGCGGGAACACGTCACACAAAGCAGCTGGTGGTGCCGACTGAGAAGATACCCGAAATCATGTGGGAGATGCACAACGCGCCCACGGGGGGCCACTTCGGTATCAATAAAACGTACCGAAACGTGCGCCAAAAATATTACTGGCCGACGTGTCGAATCGACGTCACCCAGTGGTGCGAACGATGCGCACAGTGCGGGGCCCACAACGGACCACACCGAAGGAATCGCGGGGCACTTCAACCGTACCTTTCGGGGACGCCACTACAACGAATGGCAGTCGACATTCTGGGTCCACTCCCGGCCACCGAACGAGGAAACCGATACATACTGGTGGCCATGGACTACTTCACGAAGTGGCCGGAAGCGATTCCACTACCGAACCAGGAGGCAGAGACCGTAGCAGACGCCCTGGTAGAACAAGTGTTCACGCGGCTAGGCGTCCCGAACGAGCTGCACTCTGACCAGGGACGAAACTTCGAGTCGAAGTTGTTCCGTCAGGCACTGGACCGGCTGGGCGTACACAAAACGAGAACAACACCATACCGACCTCAGTCCGATGGAATGGTCGAGCGACTCAATCGAACCATGCGGGCGCACTTGACGAAGTTCGTCAACGACGAGCAGGACGACTGGGACACGCTGGTTCCGCACTTCCTCATGGCATATAGAGCGGCCCAACACGATGCGACAGGAGCATCACCAGCAGCCATGATGTACGGACGAGAACTGCGCATGCCGGCGGACCTACTATATGGGGGCCCTCCACCAGACAGCGAACCTCAGGATCCACACCGATATACCACGAAGTTGACCGAAGACATGGCCAAGGTACATCGGTTCGCCAGAGCCCACCTCCGGATGCAGAATAGCCGTATGAAGACGCGATACGACGTCCGCAGAACCGAACCGGCGTACGAAACAGGTGACCGAGTATGGCTGTACAACCCTGCCAAGACTCCAGGGCTTTCACCAAAGCTGCAATCGCTGTGGGAAGGACCGAACACCATAGTGACCAAACTTAGTGACGTAGTATATAGGATACGCAGGGAATTCGACGGCTCAAACCGATTAATGGTGGTGCACCTGGATAGACTCGCAAGGTATAAGGCCGTCGAATATTGACTGTAATTGTATGTAACTATTTTGTAATTGTTTAAGTGTAAATTAATGGGTCGATCGGGACGATCTCTCTTAAGAAGGGGGTTATGTAACGTTACATAGAGAGACGCCCCGTAGACCGGTGACGTCATGGTGACGCCGACCAATGGTGGAGTCGGGCGTTGCGACCAAAGGCTGCACCCGACTCCTTGACCAATGATAATACGTGTATGCGCTGAGCGCTCTATGATATAAGAATGGTACGCTCTCGATCGGTGGCATTCGGATCCTGACCTCCACCGGACGAGCAGCAATAAAGACTTGGAACCTGCCTGCGTGTTTTCTTGTACCTCGACCTGACTCCACTTACCTTTGAATACTCTTCAGTATTGATAATATTTAACGTTGAATTATTTCATATTTAATATTGAGTGAATGGTTTGATATTTAATGTTGAATTATTTCATAATTGATTATTTAATGTTGAGTGTTGAATTATTTCATAATTGATTATTTAATATTGAGTGTTGAATTATTTAATATTTAGTTTTGATAATTTAATATTTGATATTGGATACTTGTACTCAACGTTAACGTTAATGTTTGGTACTAATTTAATAAATATTATGATTGTGAATAAACTGTCAATATATGTAAATATATCATAAATGGAAACACACGTCAAGAGTAATTATTAAGCTCAGAGCAGAGCTCCATGCAACCGCTCAGGTCCCCAAGTTGCAGATAGGGGAACGACTGGATGGTTGGAAGGGTGGAGTGTCCATTGGTGGAAAAAAACTATCCAATCTTCGGTATGCGGATGACACAACGCTCATAGCTAATAATCATGAAGAAATGGCCGAACTGATCCGTCGTGTTGAGACAGAGAGTAATGTGCTTGGCCTCCAGATAAACCGCCCCAAAACAAAAATTATGATAATTGACCGTCACCAACAGCTGCAAAACAACAACTCAGCTTTAAACGGTATAGATGTGGTCGATAATTTTGTCTATCTGTGGTCACTCATATCTAACAACGGCGGCAGCGAATTGGAAATACGGCGCCGGATTACATTAGCAAAATCGGCAATGTCACAACTAACGAAGATTTGGAAGAATAGAGCCATTACAACTGCTGTCAAAATCCATCTCGTGAAGAGTCTCGTTTTTTCTGTCTGCCTTTATGGTGTCGAGACGTGGACCATGAAGGCGGCGGATAGACGGAGAATCGATGCCTTCGAGATGTGGTCCTGGAGACGGCTACTGCGCGTGCCTTGGACCGACAAACGCACGAATGTGTCTATTCTTGAAGAATTGAAAATCAAGGATAGATTGTCAACAATATGCCTGAAACGTATATTGCAGTTCTTCGGCCACATTGCACGAAGAGGTGAGGAGAGCCTGGAGCGGTTGGTTGTGGTTGGTAGCGTCGAAGGCAGAAGAGCCAGAGGCAGATCCCCCGCACGCTGGACTGACCAAGTATCTGCAGCGACGGGCGCTTCCACGGTAGCAAGTCTTCGCCTGGCCGAATTTAGAACTGAATGGAGGCAGCTGATTGACCGCACATCATAGTCACGATCCTCAGTGATGAGGGAACCGACAGCTTTAATACTAAAAAGAGCCGCCGTTAAGAGGGTTGGATAGCAGCGTCACTTTTGAATATCGCTTTATAAAAAATGTTGTTTTTGTTTCTGTCTTCGAGCTACAGCCCGAACTACCACGAAAGTGAGTGAGAGTGTGTGTGTGTGTGCGCTCGCGTTTTGCATCGAGCACAAATTCCCAAACATCGAATATTATTGATGTATTATTGATGCGAGCGGGAAATATTTGTATGTACTTGCAACGTTTGGGAACATGCATCTTTCGTAATATGCTGTTTCGGTCGCTCGCGCTTATGAATGTATTTACGCGTCCCGCTTCTTTGTTCAGTCGTGTCATATGCATATCGTTCAGCGTTTGTTTGTACGAAAGTCTAAGAACTGAGTACTTACAATGGATGGAAGAAAAGGGAAGAAATAACGTATGTTCCAGTCGACTAAAAGACAAAAACGATATTTTAAACGAAATATCCATCTTACAACACATTCGACCACCAGGTAATAATGCTTTCTTGTGACTTAGTAACTATTATTTATTATGCAAAATGTAGTGATGTGAGCATAGCATAGGAAAAGGAGTAAGACAAGGAGATACAATCTCGCCCAAGTTATTCAATGCGGTGCTTGAGGGAGTTTTCAGGAAATTGGATTGGGATACAGCCGGAGTAAGCATCAATGGTCGCTTTTTGAGTCACCTTCGGTTCGCAGACGATATAGTTCTAGTAGCTCGTGATTCAGTTGACCTACTTATCAGACTAACACAGCTGGACAGGGAAAGTAGAAAAGTAGGATTAAAAATTAACGTAGATAAGACTAAACTAATGTTCAATAGTTATTGCATGCCTGATAGCATCCCCTTAGATGATAAACCAGTAGAAGTAGTAAATAATTATTTATATTTAGGTCAAATAATTGACATGTCTGGTAGTAAAAATGAAGAGATAAAGAGACGTATGAAATTAGGGTGGAGTGCATTTGGACGGATGAATGCTGTTTTTAAATCAAAAATGCCACTCTGCCTGAAGAAAAGGATCTTTGATCAATGCGTTTTGCCAGTGATGACGTATGGATGTGAAACTTGGACACTGAACGCCAAGATGCAAAATAAAATCCAATGCACTCAAAGAAGTATGGAACGCTGTATGCTTAGCATAACGAGGAAAGACAGGAAGCGGAACACGTGGGTGAGAAATATGACAAGGGTAGTGGACATAGTGGATAGAGTGAAGAGATTGAAATGGCAATGGGCGGGTCACGTAGCTAGGAGGATGGACGAAAGGTGGACAAAAGAAGTGCTTGAATGGTACCCGAGAGAAGGCAAAAGAGTAAAAGGAAGACCGCAAGGAAGATGGGTGAACGAAATTAGGAAAATGTGCGGAATGAGATGGATGAGTGTTGCGCAAAACATAGACGAGTGGAAGCGTGTTGGAGAGGCCTTCATCCAGCAGTGGATGGCGAATGGCTGTAAATGATGATGATGATTTATAAATATACACATACATACATACACACACAAATACATACATTCATATACATATACATACATACATACATACACATATACATATGTATTCGACTTACGACCGACGGTCAGGAACGTATCTCCGTCGTAAGTCGAGGAATTCCTGTTTACTTTATAGTATTCTCGATTTACAGTGACATCGATGTCGCCAATGCTGCTGCTGTTGGAAACTTAGCTGTAGCCTCCACAAGTTCTGGACCGACATCTTTGTATACAGTTCCGCGAGATTTATTCGATCAAAATTTATCAGAAACAGCTAGTTGATGATTTAGTTATAGAAGCAGAAGCAGACAATCCCAACGAAACAGATATTCATGAACAATTAGAAGGGCGCAGAATAGTAGATATTAAATATTTATTTTCAGCGCTTTCAAAAATTTAGCATGAACACACTAATTGTACATTATCTGACTTAAATTTTGTGAAAGAAATAAGAAAAGGTTTTCTCAGCGAATATGTTTTTCGGTGTAGAATGTGCTTAGCAAAGGAAACTGTATACTCCGAAGATCCGAAACTGCAAGTTTCCGCAAATACTGCTTTCGTAGAAGGAATTATTTGTACAGGTAATGGCTATTCACAATTAAATGAAATTTGAGTCGTGGAACTTACACAAGCATAGAACAACATTTAGCGCCAACAATCGAAGAATGTGCCTTTGATGAAATGATTGTCGTTGGTGAAGAAGAAAAAAGTCTCGCCATTTTAAATGGTGACATAGACGAGGAAGGATATCCCTTACTGACAGTCATTGCAGACGGTTCTTGGGCAAAGAGATCATATAAAAGTGGGTTTAACTCCTTGTCTGGTGCAGCGTGCATAGTAGGGCTCCGAACTAAAAAAGTTTTATATCTCGGAGTACGAAACTCTTAGGGCGGTTTCAGAATAGCGTTTTATACGCGCGTATAATCTCATTTTTTGAAGTGCATGTAGGCACGTATAGGTTCTTCGTTTTCCATACGCGCAACTCGTACGAGCGTAGACGCGCTTTCAAGCTCGTATTATCCATGTTGATACTAAATCACCACTACCGGTTCGAGCGAAAACGCCGAAATAAGCCCGTGTACGCGCGTTCGGTTTTTTGAAGCGCAAAAAGTAGCGCGCGTGTAAGCGCGAATGGCGAAATGACCGTATACGCGCAGAAATAAAACGCTAGTCTGAAACCGCCCTTACTGCTGCATATGTGCCAGAGCTACAAAATTAAATATAGATGCAGCTGAGCACAAGTGTTTTAAAAATTGGCGTGACAGCGCTAATGTCATGGAAGCTGATAAGTCTATTTAAATATATCTATATTTTATTTAATAATGTGTGTTTTATTTTCATTTATTATTTTATGTTCAGTATATTTGTTATCTGTAAATGCATTTTCATTTTTCAAAACTGCACCAAGGAAAGATCCCTGGAAAATATACTTCCCACTTTTATTACTAATTGTTTTAATAAAAAATATATTTGCCTTCTGTTTGTACCTGTGAACAATATTCAAGAAGAAAAAAATCGTATATATCAATTTAAAATAATTTGCCCGTGAAAGGGTTTAATTACTATAATCTTTTCCTGTATTTTAAAAAATGTGAATATTTCACTAATATATATGTAGAAAATAGATTTTAGTATTTTATTTTCATTTTCTCCGCAAACAAAATGAAAAAATATTTTGAATAAATTCAATAATTACTTTACATAACACATTGTTTTATTTTAGAAGTTCGTATAAAAGTGTCACGTACATACATAGACACACCAATCTGGAGAAATAAAAAGAAATCGACAAGTCAGAAGTTGCAATTTGGTGTGCGCGAATATAGTATGTAATATGTAATACGTACATATTGTGTAGTTACGATTCGAGAGAATTGTATATCGTATGTATGAACTTGTCATGTGAACAGTGGAGTCGTATGTGAGTGCGTATGTGAGTGCGAGTGTGTGTGTATCAGTGGCGTGCGGTCCATGGATGCGGTGGATGCGGCGCATCCCCTATAACTTTAAAAAGCCAAGAGTATTTTTAATAAATATTTGAATTTCGCTTCGATGTATTCTTAGTGATGTACGTGATTATGATGTAGTATATGAGTATATATATATATATTTCACATATCACGTGTTTTTTGTTACATGATGCATTATATAGGATCTTGTTCCGACTTTTGTAATGACGTGTGGCAAACAGTCTTATTAACTGATTGTCGATTGGCATTATTGACGAGTTGGCATTAGTGTCGGCCCAAGCGGAAATACGCGACGGTCGAGAGAGTCAGCGATCAGACGGCGTACGGACAACTTGTGTTCTCGTACGCTACGCTGAACCACCACGTGCAAATTTTACATTTCAATAAACTACATCAAACCATTATCGAAGTCTTTTCCATGATGGTCACTTCGAACCGGACACCAGTAACCTAGGCCACAACACCAAACGGACAAACCAATAGGAAAAAACGTGGTCGAGAAAAAATGGATGTCAATTAAGAAATCGGTATCGTTCCTTTGTTACTATCCATACCTTTCCAATACTAATAACATGTTTGCTTCTATTTCAGCAATATATTGATTGACGTACAGAGGTACATGACCGCGTGATTGACGCAGAAAATATATAAATAAAAACATAACCTACAAAGACGCATGGGACACAGAGGTAATCCAAAATTATCGGAACGATCACATAAACATCGTAAAGGATATTCAAGTAAGTGAATGTATTCAATCTCAGGCAATCTGTTCAAAAGGCAATCATGTGGGTAGGTCAGTTTTTAAAATATGTTTTAAAGTATAACAATTAATTAACGCGATTGTATAAAATAATATCGCGCTACGAAGGAATGTTTCATCGGTCGCATCGAATTTCGTATTAAAAGTGTAAAATCAGATGTAGTGTAAAATTAGCAAAGCACGTGGGGAATTATACTTGTAGCCCCAAAGTGGCTTAAACCAAGTACATACCGGTATATTCATACATCGGTAAATCTTTGTTTCTTAATGTGTGTAGAAACACCCTCCCCCCCCCCCCCTTCCACGATAAATGTGGAATTATACTTGTAGCCCCAAAGTGGCTTAAACCAAGTACATACCGGTATATTCATACATCGGTAAATCTTTGTTTCTTAATGTGTGTAGAAACACCCTCCCCCCCCCCCCTTCCACGATAAATGTGGAATTATACTTGTAGCCCCAAAGTGGCTTAAACCAAGTACATACCGGTATATTCATATCGGTAGATCTTTGTTTCTTAATGTGTGTAGAAACACCCTCCCCCCCCCCCCTTCCACGATAAATGTGGAATTATACTTGTAGCCCCAAAGTGGCTTAAACCAAGTACATACCGGTATATTCATATCGGTAGATCTTTGTTTCTTAATGTGTGTAGAAACACCCTCCCCCCCCCCCCTTCCACGATAAATGTGGAATTACACTTGTAGCCCCAAAGTGGATTAAATCAAGTACATACCGGCATATTCATACATCGGTAGATCTCTTTGTTTCATAATGTGTGATGAAACAGTGGTGATTTAAAATAAATCACAAGACTTGTAGCCCCAAAGTAGTTTAAATCAAGCACCCACCAATTTAGGGTTGTTATTTCTTCCAAAATATGTTGGATAGATTCTGGTGATAATAGTTAAAGTAGAATATTAAGATTCACGGTTAATCATTGAATATTATTACCTTATCTCTACGAATAGTTCAATTGACAGCTATAGTAGAGAATAACTGTATTTATGAGACGAAATAGTGCAACTTTCTGAAACAAATGTCAAGTGCTGAAAACGAGGAAATAGAAGCTTCGACTTCCAAGTCGCATAAAGGTCGAAATCCAACTAGGGACGTAGAACCTATTAGAGACAGGTCAAGCTCTAGAATACATCAGACTCGAAGTCAGACTCAATCGATAAAAACATTAGCGAAAGAAAATAAAGTAGAAGTTACAATGACGTCAATAGAATTAAGGTATTCGGGCGCGTTTAAAAGACTACAGGAGAAAATAGACAGAATCTCCGAAATAAATGAAGGACAGTATCAATTTATTGAAAAAGCATACGACTATCTCCAAAAACTCCATTATGAGTATTTAGACAACATCACAGATATAGAGCAGGCGGATCAAATAGACGAAGAGTTCTACATAATCACAATGACAATTCAAAATCTTAAAGCAGCATTAGAGAGACAATCCATTCAAGACGGTAAACTGAAGGTAGAGCAAGCAACAATTAAATTTGCTAGAGATAAGTTACCGACGTTAACCATTCCCACATTTCAGGGAGATCCATCTGAATGGCAATCGTTTCAACAAGCTTTTAAGAATATAATAGGAAACAAAACGGAATATTCGAATGTCACGAAATTGCAATATTTGCATCAATCCTTAATCGGTCCCGCTTTGGCAGCTGTATCAGGTTTAGATATTAGCTCAGACAATTACGAAATAGCTTGGAGTATTTTAGACAAGCAATATAATTTACCAAGACTTAATCTCAAAACTAGGATTAATTCACTTTGTGACTTAAAATTAATCACAAGAGAATCACATATCGAATTGAGAAATCTATTGAATCAGGTAACAGTGTGTATTAAAAACATTGAATCGTTGGGTTACGCGAGAGAAATTTTAGATCCATGGGTAACATGTTTAGTTCTAAGGAAATTACCTTTTAATCTAGTAAGAGACTGGGAAATATCGCTGGTTAGCAGAGAAATGCCACCATATGAAAGTTTAGAGACATTCTTGCAGAATAGATGTAATGTATTACAATCTACTGCATCTGTAACTACGGTGAAGGAATTCCCTCATAGTCGTCAAAGAATCATGAGAACTCATGTCGCGAACAAAAACCCATCAAGTAAGGTAAACGCATGCGCATTCTGTCGAAATAATCATTTCATAGGCAAATGTGATAAATTCAAAGCAAAATCCAGTATGGAAAGAAATGAATTCGTTAAATCTAATAACATGTGTTTTAAATGTTTAAATTCATCGCATAAGATAACAAATTGCAAGTCTAACTATAATTGCTTAAGGTGCAAACAAAACCATCACACTTTGTTGCATCAGGACGATACATTTAGTTCCAATAATACGGGAAGGAAGTCAATTAATGCTCATTCTACTCATTTCTCTCAAAGGGAGATAATTTTACCGACGGTACAAGTAGACATTATAACGGCCAATGGAACGGTCGTTAAGGGTCGCACATTATTAGATTCCGGCTCACAAGTCAACTATGTTACCACATCTTTCGCTAAGAAGAATAACTTCAAATTAGAGAAAATCTCTCAAAAAATTGTAGGTATCGCTAATCAAGAAAGTAGCATTCGTCACATCACCAAGGTGACCATAAGGTCTTCAACCACTAATTACTCAACCAAAGTGTTGTGTTTGGTATTACCAGAAATTACTGGCGAAATTCCAACTGTGAAACTGGATCAACAGTTAATTTCAATACCAGCGGGAATCAAGTTATCAGATCCCCTTTGGAATAAACCGACGCCAATCGATTTATTGCTCGGCGCCGAGATTTGCGTTCATGCTATGAAAGCAGGAACCATCCAGTTAGGAAAAGGTATGCCTATCTTAAAGGATACCGAATTCGGATGGACAATAGTTGGTCCATATCCCGAGGTAAATAATGCTCCAGGGAAGAGCCACATAGGCTTAAGTCAATTAGACAGTCACATTCAAAACTTTTGGATGATAGACCAGGTTCCTATTGTAAAACATCAATCTCTTGAGGAGAAAAGATGTGAGGAACATTTCCAAGCACACACATCACGAGATAAAAACGGTAGATTTTGTGTAGCTTTACCATATAAAAATTCCCCGGTAGTATTAGGAAGTTCATTGCACATTGCGGAGAAAAGACACAAAACTTTGGAAAGACGTTTTTTAGCCAATAATAATTTAAAAATGGAATACAATAAAGTTTTAGAAGAGTATATAAATTCAGGACATATGTCAGAGTGTGAACCTCCGGAGGCACATGAGGTTCATTGTTATTCACCTCATCACGTCGTAGTTAAGGAGTCTAGCCTTACCACTAAATATCGTGTAGTTTTTGATGCGTCCGCAAAGACAACGTCCAATATCTCACTAAATAATATTTTGATGGTGGGACCTAGTGTCCAATCAGATTGGTTAAATTTATTTTTATTAAAACTTATTGAACTCATTCCTCAGACAATCTTCAAAAAATGGAAAGATTGCCAATTATCCAATACAGTCATGAAACTTTATAAAATTCCTAGATTGATAATACTAAATAATGCCATTAATATACAGGCACACGGATTTTGTGACGCATCCGAGAAAGCTTATGGTGCTTGTATTTATGTAAAATGTACTGATCAATTGGGAAATTCCAAATGTCATCTTGTGTGTTCTCGTTCGAGAGTCGCTCCGCTCAGTTTTGTAACTATTCCGCGTTTAGAGCTGTGCTCCGCTATGTTATTATCAAAGTTAATGAAGTCAACAATAGACCAATTAACAATTCATATTAATGAAAAATATTATTGGACGGATTCAACCGTCGCATTGCATTGGATTAGAGGAGAGTCATGTAAATGGACCACCTTCGTTGCCAATCGAGTGGCCGAAATCCAATCAATATCTCAACCCATTGAGTGGTACCATGTCTCCTCTACAGACAATCCAGCAGATTTAATTTCTCGAGGGACTCAACCATCAGAATTAAATCATAATTCGTTATGGTGGGACGGCCCTAGTTGGTTGAAATTAGACGAATCACGATGGCCTTGAAGACCTCCTGAGATCACAATAGATCTTCCAGAGAGAAGGGTAGTCACTAACGCTACCCTTGTGAGGGAAAATAATTGGATAGATAAATATTCTCATCTTCCAAGACTCCTTCGAGTTTTATCATATGTTCGTCGGCCACTAAGGAATAAACAATTAAACGTTAAAGAAAATAACGAACCGTCCGCTTTAGAATTAAAAGATGCTTTAAATAATTTGATAAGGTTATCGCAAATGGAATCATTTCCATTGGAATATCGTTTGCTGAGCAAGGGACATCCAATTCCCAGTAGCAGTAAATTAGCTAAATTGTCCCCTCTATTCCATGAGAATTTAATTTGTGTTGGAAGTAGACTTCCTCTGGGAACAACTCTATCAACGTCACCCATTATCTTGTCAAATAAGCATAAACTTACACACATGATTGTCCGAGATGCACACTTGAAATATATTCACTTGGGTACTCAAGCCTTACTGTCGTTATTGCGGCAGACCTATTGGCCATTGGCCGGACATAATACTGTCAAAGGAGTGGTGCGTTCATGTGTCATTTGTTTCAGAAATAAACCACTGTCACACAATAGATTAATGGGATTACTCCCGCTTGAACGTACCACTGCGAATTTTCCTTTCAGTCATGTGGGGATAGATTTCGCAGGACCTTTTCCTGTGAAGAGTGGTTGCAATAAGAATTCTAAGATAATTAAGGGTTACGTTTGTGTCTTTGTGTGTTTTTCCAGTAAGGCAGTTCACTTGGAACTTGTCGGAGACTTAACGAGTTCAAATTTCTTAAATTGTTTAAGAAGATTCGTAGCCAGACGTGGCAGGCCCAATACGATATATTCCGACAATGCTACTAATTTTGTCGGTGCAAGTCGTGAACTCGTTAATTTAGTAAAATTAATTTACGAACGTCCTCATGAGGAGAAGCTACTACGGTATGTAGCCTCCGAAGGGATTCGTTGGAAGTTTAACCCGCCAAGGGCGCCTCACATGGGAGGGCTGTGGGAAGCAGCGGTTAAATCCATGAAGATTCATTTAAACAAGGTGTTAAAGGCCACCACCTTAAATTTCGAATCATTTTGTACGGTATTGACTCAAATAGAAGCTTGCATGAATTCCCGTCCTCTTAGTCCCTTGTCTTCGGATCCACTAGACCTTTTACCCCTCACACCTGGACATTTCTTAATTGGCAGATCCTTACTCGCTCTTCCAATGGAGGTTAAATATAACACTAATGTCCATGCCAATCTGCTTCAGATACAATTGACCACAGCAGCATTTTGGAAACGTTGGTCGGCGGAATATTTACATTCTTTGCAGTTACGACACAAATGGAAGAAGGACTCGAGCAACAATCTGAGTGTGGGTCAAATGGTCCTGTTAAAGGAGGAACACATGCTGCCAACCCGATGGGTCTTGGGTCGAGTCACTAAATTGTATCCCGGACCAGATGGCAGAGTTCGAGTCGTCGACGTCTTTACTGCCAGCGGAGAGTTTCGTCGGTCCAGTCATCTAGTGGCGCCATTGCCGATTCTACCACAAGGACCACTTGACAGGAAGGAAGATCAGCAAGAGGGAGGAGAAACAGCAGCTTCAATTCCGTCAACTTCGGTAGCTTAGTTTAACCCGAAGACACTACCCCCAACTCATATTATTTATTAGATGTAATCATGAGTTTAAATCATTCAATGTTAATAGTAGTACTCCGTAATTCACTTTAATTGTGTTGTGTGTATAATTTAAGCTATTTTCATTTTAACATTCGGCAGTATATATCTCCGAATTTAATCTAATCATTTTGTCTTTATAATATAAGACTTGTCTCATGTCATCACTCGGAAGGATTATATCCGAGTTTAAAATAAAAATTTAAATTTAAAAATTTAAAATAAACTGTTCAAATTTGACAGTTAAAATTAGATTCATGATTTGTTAATGTTAGTCTCCAAGCCACACTTAATGGAGCATCTTAAATTATTTCATGTCTACTTAATTATAACCTGCCGGGAGTCATCCGCAGGTCTTATGTTTCTTGTTATGAAAACATAAGTTAACTCTTACTGTTTATAGTATTTATGTGAATCATAGAATAAGTAAATATTATAATACTGAACATTTCAATGTTTAACGTAGAGACATCTATAATCATAGTTCACTTTCATTTCCTGCTTGTAGGAATGAATGAATGACTTTCCAATTTACTTTTAATTTAGCAATGTTTGTGTTACTTATTGATGAAATCAAGTTAACTTAGGAGCATTACACTCACTAATCAAGTTAAGTTGATCGGTAATAGCTGATCTGTATTGACTACTGTAATAGTGTCAACATTGTATTGTCTAAGTTAACATCAAGATGAGGAATGCTTAAGTTTTAAACCATATACAGTCCACTCTCTCTTCTTTAAAGTAAACTTATCTTGTAATGCTTATTCACAGCTTCAAAGGAGATTTCAAAAATTTTAATGTAAATAGAAACAACATTCACCAGAGGTATATCTATAAGTTGAAATATTACTGAACCAATAAATTGATTTTATCCTCACACTGGATGAGGCAAAGGTTTCATTATTCACCCTCTATTTAATTATTTGAAGAGCTATGATTTATTGTAAACGACTCGTCAGTAATGCTGTAACTCTGTAGAATAACTGTATTGTTCAACAGTTTTCCTATGTGGGACTATGTTCCGACTTTTGTAATGACGTGTGGCAAACAGTCTTATTAACTGATTGTCGATTGGCATTATTGACGAGTTGGCATTAGTGTCGGCCCAAGCGGAAATACGCGACGGTCGACAGAGTCAGCGATCAGACGGCGTACGGACAACTTGTGTTCTCGTACGCTACGCTGAACCACCACGTGCAAATTTTACATTTCAATAAACTACATCAAACCATTATCGAAGTCTTTTCCAGATCTTTTGATAATTTTTATTAAGGATTCGCATAGGCGGCCGGCCGGCCACAGGCGAGTGACGGGTGTAGACGCTGACTGAAGTGCGCGCGCGTCATGGATTCGGAGTCGAGACCGATCCCATTTGCGCATGCGCACTATGAGGCTGTCTTATTCGCGCGGACGCGTTGACACTTGTTTAACCTCTACGGTGGATTCGGTTTCTCTGTTTGCTTATCTATTGAGTTTCACTTGGAAGCCGCTGTTGATCGATATTTCCGCACGCTACGCCCCAAGTTATTTATCAAAAAGCTAGCCGATTCATTTATTTAGACGAAGTTAATCATTTATACTGTAAGTTGGTTATTTTTTACTTTTGAATTAAGTTTTCATTTAAATTAGTTTCGTCTAACTTTATTTTTAGTTTACTGTTCCACTACTTACGAGTTTTCATTATTGCCTTTAATATGGATATCGAAAATAACAATGAGAGTGGACTTGTCGTCGAGATCAATAATAATTGCAATTGTTTAATTGAAAATGTGCTGAAAAGAAGATTTGCTTCTCTCCCATTTAATGAAAAGGAGATTATTGTTAAGAGCCCCAAACCCACACCAATATTAAATATTCAGTCTAAAACAAAAACATTTAAAAGGTATTTTAACACAGAAACATACGAAAAAATTTCATGGATTTGTGGATGTGCTCACTTAACGAAATTATTCTGTTGGCCATGTATTTTATTTTCTCAAGAAGTGAATGTCTGGAGTAAATTTGGATTTTCTGACCTAAACAATTTAAGTAAATCGCGCAAGAGACATGAATGTTCTCAAGCTCACATATGTTCTGCTGCTCAATTTAAAAAATTTGGAAAGGGACCTCGTATAGAAAATTTTTTAAGTGCTCAATTTAAAGCAAATATTGAAATGCACAACAAAGAAGTTACTGCAAATAGATACATTTTGTCGAAATTAATAAGCGCGATCTGTTTTTTAGCAAAACAAGAACAACCTTTACGAGGACATTTTGAACACCAGGAATCGGAAAATAGAGGGAATTATATTGAATTGCTGTATCTGTTGAGTGAATCAGACATAAAATTGAAAACTCATTTAGATAACTCTACGGTGTTTACTGGACTATCGAACCATATACAAAATGACTTGGTATCCGCAATATCAAAAGTCTTGCTAGATGAGATTAAAACTGAAATACGTGCATCAAAATTTGTTTCCATAATTGTGGACGAATCTACAGATATCAGTCGCAAAGCTCAGCTATCTACTATTTTTAGATATGTAGATGAAAACAATGAAATTCAGGAGAGATTTGTTGGATTTGTCGATGTTAGTCCCAATAGAACAGCTAATGCTCTTTTTCAGCACATACGTGAGACCTTGGAAGAATTTGGTTGTTTGGACAAATTAATTGCACAAACGTACGATGGAGCGGCTGTAATGTCCGGGGAGCATAATGGAGTGCAACGAAAAATTCGAGATATTTGTCCTAATTCTTTATTTGTCCATTGTTACGCTCACAGAATAAATTTTTATTTGTCGCAATCTGTTAAACATATATCCGGATGCAAACGTTTTTTCAGCCGTATGTTGTCATTTTCAACTTTTTTTTGTAAGTCTTCAAGAAGAATTTCCCTTCTCGATTGTCAAATAAAAAAACGATTTCACACTGCTGCCCCTACACGATGGAACTACAATAGCAAAATTTTAAATATGATATTAGAATATCAAACAGAATTAATGGAAATATTTAATCAAATAATTAATGATGAAGACGAATGGGATACTGATGCTGTCATAAATGCTGAAGTCCTTCATCGTTATTTAAAAGAGTTTGAATTCAATTTCAATTTGCATTTATTTTCTGCAATATTTAATTCGGCAGATTTTTTATTTGAAATTTTACAAAAAAAAACCTTTGACATATCGTATTGCGTAAGTGAAATTAAAAAATTTGTAAAATATTTAGATAACAAAAAAGACGATTTTGATTCATTGTGGAACAAAGTAATAACTAAAAATTTTAATAGAAAAAGAAAATATGCTGAATGTGAAGAAGATGTGAAAACAACGTATAAACTTCACTATTCTGAAATTTTAGAAACTCTTTCAGTAAATACAACCAATCGATTTCGAGATATCGAAAATTTAAAATTTCTCGAATTTTTTAACGTCAAAAAATTTAAAGAATATGAAAATAATTTTCCAGATTTCCTATTTAAATCACTCCACCTAACTTATGGAAAATACTTTGATTTTATGAAATTAAAAAGCGAATTAATTTACATGTACTCAACGCAAGATTTTCATTTGAAATCTATAAATGACGTAAAGGAATTAATTGTGAAAGATGATCTAATAGACGTTTTGGAACAAGTATTTAGTTTAATACAATTAATTTGTACGATACCTTCCACGAGCGCATCGGCTGAACGATCATTTTCGACTATGAAAAGAATTAAAACGTTCACCAGAAGTAGTCAAAGTGAAGAAAGACTCTCTGGTCTTGCTTTAATTGCAATCGAAAAGAAAATAATGTCAAATTTAAAAAACAATAAAAAATTCTATGATGCGGTTATCGATGAATTTTGTAAAAAGGAACGAAGAATAAAATTAAATTTTAAAAAATAAATTGGTCGGTTTTTTTTTTCAAACAAGGGACAGCATCCCTTGTTTGAAAAGTCACCGCCCGCCACTGGTGTGTATAGTGTACGTGTACTAGCCTCGGACCCCCCCCCCCCCGACCCCCGCACATATATTGAGTAAAAGGGACAGATGCGCGTCCAACAGATTCTACCTCTTTTAAATTTACAAAATCCAGCTTTCCTAATCAACTATTTTCTCCTCCAAAACTGAACCAATTTTAAAAAAAATTTCATCATCGGTATGAGAAAGATATTTTCTGTGCATCTATCAGCGTATTTTTTTTTTAAATCGACCGTTAAATAAGCACGCTGGACTCTTTTCGTGGGTGTAAAAAAGAGGCGATTTTATAGATGTTTGGCGGCTCCTAGCTCCTACAAAAAATAATTAATCAAAAAAATAAAACGATAGATGCACCCCAATGGTGGATATCCATAGCATATTAAAAAATAATTTCTCTAGTGCCATAATTGAGGAAGGGAGAAGTTTAGTAAGTTTGTATGGACAAGGCGCTGCTGTCCAGCCCTCTTAAGTTGTAATTTAAAAAAATATATATATATATATTAAATATTTTATTCCTCGTTTTTTGTTTTTCATTTTTTACATTCTTACCCCCACCAAATAACACTTATTTGTTTCTTTATTTCCTCTTCCTGATTTCTGAAGTATTGATGATTTTATCATGGTAATAGAGCAAAAAATGTGAAATGCGGTTCTGAATATTCAAAATCCAGCTTTCCTAATCAACTATTTTCTCCTCCAAAACTGAACCAATTTTAAAAAAAATTTCATCATCGGTATGAGAAAGATATTTTCTGTGCATCTATCAGCGTATTTTTTTTTTTAAATCGACCGTTAAATAAGCACGCTGGACTCTTTTCGTGGGTGTAAAAAAGAGGCGATTTTATAGATGTTTGGCGGCTCCTAGCTCCTACAAAAAATAATTAATCAAAAAAATAAAACGATAGATGCACCCCAATGGTGGATATCCATAGCATATTAAAAAATAATTTCTCTAGTGCCATAATTGAGAAAGGGAGAAGTTTAGTAAGTTTGTATGGCCAAGGCGCTGCTGTCCAGCCCTCTTAAGTTGTAATTTAAATATATATATATATATATATATATATATATATATATATATATATATATATATATATATATATATATATATATATATATATATATATATATATATATATATTAAATATTTTATTCCTCGTTTTTTGTTTTTCATTTTTTACATTCATACCCCCACCAAATAACACTTATTTGTTTCTTTATTTCCTCTTCCTGATTTCTGAAGTATTGATGATTTTATCATGGTAATAGAGCAAAAAATGTGAAATGCGGTTCTGAATATTCAAAATCCAGCTTTCCTAATCAACTATTTTCTCCTCCAAAACTGAACCAATTTTAAAAAAAATTTCATCATCGGTATGAGAAAGATATTTTCTGTGCATCTATCAGCGTATTTTTTTTTTTAAATCGACCGTTAAATAAGCACGCTGGACTCTTTTCGTGGGTGTAAAAAAGAGGCGATTTTATAGATGTTTGGCGGCTCCTAGCTCCTACAAAAAATAATTAATCAAAAAAATAAAACGATAGATGCACCCCAATGGTGGATATCCATAGCATATTAAAAAATAATTTCTCTAGTGCCATAATTGAGAAAGGGAGAAGTTTAGTAAGTTTGTATGGCCAAGGCGCTGCTGTCCAGCCCTCTTAAGTTGTAATTTAAATATATATATATATATATATATATATATATATATATATATATATATATATATATATATATATATATATATTAAATATTTTATTCCTCGTTTTTTGTTTTTCATTTTTTACATTCATACCCCCACCAAATAACACTTATTTGTTTCTTTATTTCCTCTTCCTGATTTCTGAAGTATTGATGATTTTATCATGGTAATAGAGCAAAAAATGTGAAATGCGGTTCTGAATATTATCTCCAAAAATAATGATAAAGAAGATAACAACAAAACCGGAATGGCGTCCCGGCACCTTTTTCGTCGGCATTTTTTATGTTTCTTTATAATATAATTTCAATATAATCTTTTCTAATAAAAATTTTATATTGAAATTATATTATAAGTATTGAAATATAATGTAAATATTGAAATATTTTATAAGAAATTATATTATACTGCGCACCCCTGCGCCCTGAAGGGGGCGCAGCCTTATGGGGCCTCGAAGGCGGCGCAGCCCTAAAAGGCATTAGCTAAGGGGGGCGCAGAGGGGCGAAGCCCTAGAAGGCAAAAGCTCAGGGGGGCACCGAGGGCGAAGCCCTAGAAGGCAAAGGGGGGCGCCTAGGGAGAAGCCCTAGAAGGCAAAAAAAATAAGATTTTTTTTAATTTTTTTTTTTTTAATAAAATGTTTACTATTAGATTAGTTATGTTTAAGCGGTTTATATTATAAATACTGAGCGAAGCCGGGTAATACAGCTAGTATTTCATAAAGGAGAATTTCATTATTTTGTCACCGCACCGAATGTTAAAAAGTCGAAAATGTTCGTGTGTGATCGAAAACGTTCGTTTATAAGCTAAAAAGTCGAAAATGTTCATGCGGTAGTATTACGTTTACCAACGGTTAGTATACATATCAGTGGCGTGTGGTAAGTCTCTCTCCCCCCGTCGTACATCCTCACTTAATTTGTGTGAGCAGGATACAAGATACAGGAACAAGAGGAACAGGCTTTTCCTCCCGTATTCTGCGCGCGCACATTAAACAAGGCTGTATGACAAAAAGAGAGATAATTTCACCGCATGCCACTCATATATATTACATATATACACATAGTACCGTTTACCATGCACCCTTTTTTTATCTTTCGACATAAGATCTTTCGATTTTTGATCTTTGCGTTTTCGGGCTTTTCACTCTCGGTCCCGTGAGGTAGACCCCACGTCTAGTGTGATTTTTTTGGTATCGGTACTCGAAGGTAAATCACAAATTATCTACTCTTCAACTAAGAATGTGCATTAAGTCAGAAATATACGCGTTACGGCCAAACCCGCCACCACCTCGCTAGGAAAAAAACATTCACCTCGAAACCGTCAAAACAAAGATAAAGCAAGTGTCAAATTTAAAAGTCTTAAAAATGAGTATGAGTGGGGGCGGAGGCGCCATTGGGGGCTCCTTCGGTGTCCTGTCAGAACGGGATCGTCGACTTCTGCGACTTAGACAGGTCACTATAATATCTAGAATTCCATTGCTTGTATACTTTTTATATGGAAAAAAATACATACATACATAAATGAATAGAAAATATGTGTATATAGTAAATATTTATATGTGTGAAAAAATCAGATTTTGTTTAAAAACAAATTTCAACGGCAACAAATTATTTGTTGCCGATTTATATTGTCAGTTTATAATTCCAAAAGCGGTCAGTAAAAAAATGAAAAAAAAATTCTTGATCAGTAACTTATTCTAAATGATCTGTAGAATAGTAGAATATAATATACGATCAGTAAATTAGCCAACATTTATTTATTTAAGGGTTAGGTTGATTTAGGGTTGGCCCTATTCATTTAAGATAAGGTTGTCAGGGTCGGTATTTATTTTTGTCAAATTTTATTTTTCTCATCTTATAGTTATCGACCGTTTTGTTTTAATATCTGATTATTTAGTTTAACAACTGATCATTTAGAATACTCGATGATATTTTCGAAATATTTACTGATAATTTAGTTACTTTTACTGATCAAAAGCTGAATGAATTACTGATCAATTAAATACATCACAATTTCAACTCCGTTACTGATTTAGGTTCGAGAGCAATCCAAAGAGATTGCGAAAAACTTGAGACTCAAATGGAAAGACGAACAGAACAAACTGATTTCTGATAGCAAGCAAATGGAATTTGAAAATTTTAATAAAAATACTATACAAACCTTAAAAAGGGAAAACGAAAACCGTTACCTGACTATAGGCACTAATCAATCGGCCGTATTGATGCAAGAAAATCAAAAGAGGGGTAATCCATCATTTCTATACTGATTTCGCTGTCTTTTATTACATCAAATGTATCAAATTGTTAATTTTATAGAATGGTTGCAACAAAAAGAACGCAACATGAACAAAGCTCTTGAAAGGGGTAAATCTGCTTTCGATATCATGCGTAAGAATAGAAGAATACAAGGAGACGAAAGAAAAAAACTAGAATACAAACGATGGGAATCACCTCGGTACAAATTTGTTTAAAACCATAAATAAAAAACAACAGTAGTTGATAATAATGTATGTAGTAGCTTTATTTTTAAAAATTGATAATCTTATATGTACATTTTCAAGGAAGAGCAGATCTCCGACGATTTCTACCGGAAACACAAACATTAGCAAGAAATCGTCCAACGAAAAAATCAATCAATTCTATGAAGAATCTGAAGGTGCCGACAATTGCTGTAGTAATTTTCAACACCATTTAGAAATCAATTCCAACAATCGATTTCCACTATCCATTCCTGGTGCTGATTCGGGCGATAGTAATACCGCATTGAATAAAAAACGGGTCACAATATCCGGAGAGTTCAGTTCCCTTGCGATGAAGAACAATCCAAGTGAAACATCTAATAAACATTCGGAGATTGAAACTACTCTCATATCACCTGAAAGCGAGTCAAAAACTAAATCCCACGAAGAACTTGCCATTCAGAAAGCTCTGTGTGACTGTCGGCCTCATTTTAAAAGCATTGCAACAAATGTGGAACATTTGTTTAATAATAATCATAACGATAAACATACTAAAAATGCATCTGAATCGACGGAAAAGGTTTCTTCCAGAATAATCACCGCTAATCAAGAAAAGCAATCATCCGAATATGCTTCCAGACGTGATGATACTAATGAAAGTACAAAATACATTCCTTTGACTATTGTATCGGACTATTTGAAGAGTAGAAACATGTGTTTCGAAGATGATTCCCGTGATTGTAATGATAAAATCGGAGAAATTGATGTCGAGTATTCAAGGAAAGACAGTCTCGTAGACAGTGCTGGACACGTTGAGCGTAAAAAACGTCCCGATTGTAAGGAAGATTCTACGTTGAGATCCAGTAAGACGAGCAAAACCACCGTAATGATTAAACATAATATAAAGCGAAAGCCGTCCACCTTAAATGTGGAGAAAATCCCCTCAAGAAATATTAGACTCGGTAAACCGTCAAATCTGAAATTGAAATCAAGCGTGTCTAATAAGGAATTCACATCACTTCCACGTCATAGTGAGAGATCAATAAATAGCTATGATCAGGTTAATAAATTTTCGAAAAAATTGTTCATAAATGATAAGTATCTGGTTAAAAGGCTACCGAGAGAAATCCACAATGCATATGAAAATGCTAGAAGAGAAGCGGAAGAAGAAGAAGCAATTGCAGCCGCAATTCACGCCGCGAGAATGAATGACAAGAGTAAAAATCGAGGAGCAGTGGCGTTGGAAAGAGTCAGAGCCAAAGATGACTATAAGAATTTGCTTGAAGAACTCGACGTTTTAACTAAGGAGGAGAGACTCATTGGAAAGGCGTTTCCGGTAATATTTTTATCATATTGTTGCGTAGGGGTGGGTTCGGGATGCAAATGAAAGGCCAAAGTCGCTTCACAGCATTTATTCAACGATCCGGGAGGTCCGCACGATAATAAATACCACTCATTTCAGAATAATCTGATCTACCGTGTGTACCTCCTTATTCAATGGGTTGAATATTATTATTTATATTTATTATTTATTTTATTCTAAACAGACCATTGTGGCATAACAGGAATTCCTAAGGCGCCACAATGGTCAAAAAATATAACACAAAAAAACAAAATAACAATTAACATAAATTAATACATAACGAAAATAATATACTCATCAATTATACATAAAAAAATACATTTGAACATAAACATAAATACATCCATACATAAACATAAAAAATAGCATTTAATAATAACAGATAAAGTAAAAATATCAAATAAAAAAAAATATAGCATAAGGAATGCCTTGCACCTACAGCCAGTTTCAATAAATATGTAAGAAACAACTACAAATACAAAACATCCCTGTAAGGCCCAGATGGAAGAGAGTTAATCAAAATTTCACTCATAAATCACAATCAATCAAGAAAACAATGATGAGCGCAGACTACCAGATAAATGGGTTAGAGTAATTTCCGACAATTTACGCTCACTAAGGTGAAAAATATCACATTCAGTCTCGGCAGCAACGATTTCATTAAGAAGTCGAATAGCTCTTGGAATAGGAGCCATTCTTATAAAGGACAAGCTACACACCACAGCTTCCCCGATCCATTTATGTATATATTGTCTACCGTGGTGAGTCTATTGTTCTGTGAGAACTCCGGCGTATCCTTTGTTCGGGCACTTGCTTAGTCCCGTTGGCTTAATCCGGGGTCTCTTTTGTTCACCCACGAATGCACTTAACCCTTTTCCCGCGGCAATAAATATAGCGAACAAGCCCTGTACGCGGTGGCACCTTTTTCGCGAATTTGGCAATCGAGTTTTCGACCTTAAATACAGATTTTAATATTTACTCAAGTAACCAGATATGTTAATTAGCACATAAAGTATTATTTAAAACAATAAAATACATAATATATCTCGTAGTTTTGGCTTAATTGGCAAATAATCATTCTTCATACAATTGAGACGTATCGTCGCCATTGTTCAACAGACGTGACGTCACATAAACGAGGCTTCAGTATGGTTCCACAAAAAAAACTAATTTTGACTGGTATATATGAATTTTCAGCAAATTGAATAGATGGCTTTCGACTCTCAGTAATATATCCAACCAATTTTGAACCTTAAAACAGTTGAAATAGGCGCATATAAGGCTCAAAATCCCGTGCAAAGTTCAGAAATTCTATGGAAGACAGCCGCGCTACAGACTTGTCGCCCAAAGCTTCCATAGAAGACGGCCGCGGGCAAACGGTTAAACAGTGGATACTCTCTCTCATGTTCCCATGTTACAATATCTTATCTACAATGGCACATAATCTTGTTGGTCTTTTTATTTCTTATTTACAGGATCGACGTCAATTCGTTAAGTTTGGGAGTTGCTTTTCTTATGAGTATGTTGCCACTACTGGGATTCCCCAAGGATCAAATCTTGGCCCTTTATTATTCCTAATTTTTATCAACGATATTCAATCTTCTATTCACCATTCTAAATTTTTATTATATGCGGATGACTTAAAAATCTATAAGAGAATAATTGATTTACCTGACGCTCTTTATTTGCAAGAGGATTTGAATTCTATTTATGAATGGGCTAATGTTAATAAACTTCCCTTCAATATCCTAAAGTGTCGGGTCATTTCTTACTCTCGTTCTCGTTCTCCTATTAAATATCCGTATAAATTTCATGATTCTCTTCTTCAGAGAGAATTATTTATATCTGATCTGGGAATAGTCTTCGAAAATAGTTGGAGTTTCAACATTCACATTGAGAATATCTGTGATAGGGCAACAAAAATCCTTGGATTCGTAATCCGTAATTCATCCGAACTAGGGCTCACTGCCATTCGTCTCTTATATTGTACATTAGTTCGCAGTGTGCTCGAGTTTGGCTCCATTATATGGTCTCCCTATCAACTTCGTTACTCTCTAATGTTGGAACGAGTCCAAAGGAAATTCCTTAGATTTTTATATCTGAAGACATTTGGATTTTATCCATATCTGTTCCCTAGTGCCTTTGTCTTGGGATCTTTGGGTTTCAACTCCCTGGCAAAGAGAAGAGATTTATTTCTTGGGAAACATTTCGTAAAATTACTTAGAGGAGAGATTCACAATCCCACTATCCTGGAGAAACTAAAATTCTGGGCCCCGGAAAATCGTAGAGTTTTAAGAAAACATGATATATTTTTGCCAATTAGGGCTAAATCAAACGTGCTCATGAACTCCCCCCTCTCGAGAGCTGTTCGACTCCTTAACTTACTGGCACATTACTTGGACCTATTCGATGCCAGTTATGTTGAGTTGGTGGAACACATCCTAAATAGCACGATATAAATTTTTCAATCTTATTTCTTTGTTTTTATTTTGTGTACATATTTTTTAATTGATTTTTATTATTTTTTTATGATGTTTTTTTTTTTATTTATGATTTTTATTATTTTCTTATGTTTTTTTTTATTTATGATTTTTATTATTTTTTTTATGATGTTTTTTTTGTAATTTTTATGATTTTTATTATTTGTATTAAAATCACATTGACGCTTTGGGGCAACCTGTCAAGTCTCTGTGGTATTGATTTTTTAAAATAAAATAAAATAAAATATGTATGTATGTATGTATATAATGATAATTATTTTCAGGATAAAATTTTCAAAAATACTACTAGAACTCGCGATGAAATAAAGCATCAAAATTTCATGGACATGACTGTGAAACACATGTTTAATGAATTTCACACTAATGAAAAAGTCTCGGCTACAAATAACGGTAGCGAAAACATATGCATGAGAAGTAATTCTATCAGTGCTTCAAATTTGATTTTAAGGTAATTGTAATATTCGCCTGTGATAAAAAATGTTTATATTTAATTTATTATATATGTATTACTTTGCAGTGATCAGAATGACACGGCTGTGAATGTGGCTATGTGGGATGTATCGAAGAGTTTAAATTCCAAAAACAAGACCGACGTGTCTTCGAAAGGAAGTGAAAGCAGTGTGCAATCCATAGTCTTTCAAAAACTCAACACCACAGCCAATCAAAATCATAAAAAAGATGTAGCGGCCAACGATGAGGACAGGATTATTACCAAATCAACTACAGAATTGGTAAATAAACATTCAAACTCAACGGAAGACGAAGAAACTCGCAATAAAACTACTAAAAAATGTTCGAAGAAAGCAAAGCTTTCATCGGCCAATAAGCGTTCATTGATTAATGGTGATAATGCATCTTCTGTGACTAATACAGTATCATTTGAAGGTTTACAAATTGTGATTGAAGTTAAAAACGCCAAGAGGGAAACTTCAAACGTAATAAAAACTTCCAAAACTAAAAATGAGGGGATTCAAACTGTAGAACGATCCGACTTGTCCAGCGAAGTTTCCATTAAAACATCAAAAATGGTATCCAGTAGGAAAGTTACCGTCGAAAAGGTGAACTGCGATTCGTCTGAATCGACTACATATATGAGTCCTCCAGAAAGATTTGATAAAATGTTCAGTAGAGGATTTCCAATTGCTAAAGACAGTCAAATGAATACTTCGAACGATTTACACACTTGTGAATTCATTACTAAAGACATAGCAGTAAACACAGACTTGGATTTTAACGACTACGTTCAAATCACATCACATTCAAACACTTTAGAGGAGATCAGCCACTCACGTAGACCAGCCGAGAGCTTGACTTGTGCCAGTAAGGGCATTCAAGTAGATCTTGTTAACAATTCAAATGTTGAAATTGATCCGAGGCTCAGAAACTATGTTATGACATTGTTAGACATGTCGGAAAGTGAAGTGAAAAAATTAAATATTGACGTGAGCAACATTCACACTCCGAACAGTACAATCATCAACATGCCTGCAAATAAAGAAGCACTTACTAGGGATGTTGATAAAATTGAACGTTTAAAAAAGTTCATACAAGAAAATTATGCTCTGTTAGAAGACTTCGAAACGGAAGAATCCATTTTGTCTCCACACGAATCAGAAACGCACAGTAAAACCATCTCAAAATTAGACGACAAGCCTTCAAATTTGCTAAAAACAGATATGAAGGAGGCTGTTGTTGATAAAAAAAATAAAAACAAACGTATACTTGAAGACGCCGTTGAAACTTCGTCTCGAGAAAGTATTGACGATCGTTCTTCGTTCTCAGTTGCCGAGGATAAAATCGACACGAACAGAATTCGCAGCATTCCCATTCAACATGAAGTCAAAAAAAAAAGAGAAGTTAATGCAAAGTGTGATCAAAATTCAACCGATAGTTCGGATGACAAAGATATGTTGGTCGTCTTACACCACGAAAAGAGTGAAGCCGAAGCAGATCGTTCAGAAAGTGAAAACGCGGAATTAAATCAACTCAGCGATGAATGTGCCAGAAGAATATTGGACTTATCGCAGAAATTGAACCAGGTTAGACGGGAGAAGCATTCAATTGTATCTTCAAACGCCAGTAGTTCGAGCGAAGAGTCTACCGCCGCTCCTCGATGTAATAAAACAGCACTTACAGGTGTAGCTTTTGTACCTCTGCTTGCTGACATTCCAAAGCCGAATAATAACGCTGACAGAATGACCCGGATTGATGGCTTGATTGAAGGTGAATTACATTCCAGCTCACAAGATAGAGATTTTAACTCGAATGAGTTCCGAAAAGCTCTGGTTGTGAATAGAAATAGGGATATATTTGATGTTACTCCTCGCGAATTGTCCACCATAATGGAAGTAGACACACCTGCCACTGCAAGAAACTCCAGTTCACACTTTCGAAGTGTAAATCCATCGTATCTAGTATCGGCCAAACTTGCCGGGAGAGAAATCACACTGGATCATCTGCCAGATTTATCGATTCCTAAATTGGAAGATAGCGTTCAAGTCGAAGCCAATTTCAATTCCTTTATCTCTTTCAAAGACTTCATTCGCCGTAATGAAACTAAATTAGGGCAGTTTCTGTCGAATAGTAAGGAGAGTTCTTCATCATCGGACGATTCGTTGAAAAAAAGCCTTAAATCTGGTTACAGCTCGGACAATTCTAATTCTAGTATATCGGAAGCAATAGTATCAAATAAATCACTACTTTTGCAAAAAATGCGATCTTCCTTTAATGAAGTATCAAACCCAAAATGTGATATCTCTACACACTCGCTGACTCCCGAATTGGAAAAACTGATCCAAAGCTTTGGACTTGATTGGGAATTAACCACCCGGAAGAAGAAGACGCAACAGGCTCAAACTTTATCTTCTAGTAATTCTTCCTCGCAGATTTTCTTTGACAAGTTAGAACTATTAGGAAAAACGGTTGATGGCACGGATAATACTCGAGGACTTGCTACATTACAGGATGATTTAAAACTTTCGGATGAATTGCCTATCGGAAAGAAAATCGTTGAAAATATTTCGAATTTGTCTTTGTATAAAAAGCTAGACAGTCTTTTGAACGCCGAAGTTTGTAAAGTTCAACAAATAAGGGGAAAGGAATCGAATAAAGAAAACTATCCAACTTTAAGCGACCGAGTGGCCAAATCTGGTGGTAAAGATAAGACCCAGCACCGAACATCGACTCCTGTGCATTTCAAATCTTCTATGAGCTCAAACGCACGGAATAGCTTCACTAATAATGGATCTAATTGTCTTTTCAATGCCGATAGTGATCTCTCGTCTGTGAAAAATGCTTCGAATTCTGATGACCGATTGTCAGTTCCGAATGTTAGTCTTAGATTTGGAAAACTATTTGATTCCAGTACACTAAATGCGGATACGCAGTGACGAGTGATCACACGTGCATTTACTATTTTTAAATTATTTGTATTTTATTTTTAAGGCTGTGTTTATATTATAGTATAATATGTATGCAATTATCCATTTTGTTCTCAATTTATCATGTGGTGCTGTCCTATATTATACGTATTTTTATCTATTGAAATTATTTTAAATATACCCATATTTGATCTACAATTAATAATTTGGTACATACATATATAACCTCACTTTAGTATATTTGGTATACTGATTGTAATTTTATTTTATTTTTTACATAGATATATGTATGTACAGTAACATGCAGAGAAATCGCATCACTTTCAATTGTTCGATGTTTTCGATTTTTTTTAATTACATGAAGCTATACACGAGTTTTTTTGGTTTTATTATTTGATTTCAACTATTTAACATGTTTTACGATTAAAAAAGATTATTTATATTTTTAAATTAAGGCGAGATACGAATTTTAAAAAAACATGCACGATAGGGCACTTTTCTTATATGTATTTCAAATGTCTCTAGCCAAAATAATATTACAGTATATATTTTCTATGAATTAATATGCTAGTGATTAACTAGCTTTTATGACGGGATTCATACCTGCCCGCACGGACAATACGACTTTTTTTAGTATGTCGTCCGAAATCTCTTCAAACCATACATTTTCAACAGTTTTTCTTACTCATAATTTGCCCCGGGGTGTTGTTTTTATTCCCTTTGCTTTATAATAGCCTATAAATATTCGTGACTATTGTCTGGTCATTTTATCGAACAATTAAAAGTGATGCTATTTCTCTGCACGTTACTGTATACAAGGAAGGCGTGTAAAAATATTTGAAAAACCTTTTCACTTACGTTTATGCCAGTTATTGATTCACGCTGTTTCTTTGGAATTGATCTTCATTTTTAAATAAAAATTATAATTAAGAAAAGTTTGAGTCGTTGATTAAAATTATTCAGTGACTATCACTAAATGAATAATGGAAAATAACGGATTAATAGAAAAGTATTATTTAAATAATAAAAATAAATTTAAATATACTAAATTTATTTTTTATTATTGAAAACTATTGAAAGCCAATTTCGAATTAATATAAGGAATTTAAAGCCGTATAATTAAAACTAGAAAAAATTATAAGAAATGAAATATATGTAACTTTTCTGGATTGAATTAATTTTTTATATAAAATATATTTATACATAAGCATGTTTTTAACTTTGGCCACCCTCATATTAATTAGTATAAAAATATTATTTATTTATGTAAATAAACATTAAATATTCACAGAAAAATGAAACACATGTATTTTGAGAAGTTGTTGCACATTATTTATATTTATTCAAACATTTAGATATGTACATTAAAATTGAAATATTACAAAAAGTAAACTTTAAATACATTTAATGATTATTTCATACAAAATTTATTTTAAAATAATACAAAAATCTGAAGTCGATCAAATAATCGAATCATATGGAATGACGAGTGCAACCGCATAAGCTCTTCGTCTGCTAAGACTCGTCGAAGCTTTCCAAGATTTGATCGTCTCATCGTATTCCCAAACATCACTGGAAACATTTTCATCACCTCCACCTGAAAATCAAAACAATTAATTAACATTTAAGACGTATAAATTAATTCACCCATGCCAAGTACTTTATATTGGAAACAGACCAATTCCGTATACAGGTTTCGGTAGTTTGGTGAATGCCGTCCAAATATTTGCATTCGGATCGTAATTCTCCACACTGTCTAAATACGTGGAAGTTTGATAGTCATATCCACCAGCGACATCCCATTTCCCATTGAATGCGAAGCTCTAAATCAATGGTAAAATTACGACTAAGTGCCACTGCTGAGAAATAACAACGAGCTTGATTTAGCGGCTTCAACGGATGTTTCTGACCGCTTTTCAAATCAATGTATTCCACCTGAAAACAAATAAAATGGTTATATTCCGATTTCTCTAAGCAGGTACTTCGCAACACCGGAAAACGTTACTGAAGTCACTGATTCATTTGAAGAATTCTTTCCGCCGATGATCTTTTTAGATAGGGTCCAACTTTTCTCTAGTCCATCAAATATATCGATGGTGCTTGCCATCTGAAAACACGTTATGCAATAAAACAATTACATTAAAATCCAATCAAAATATTATACTTGTAATACAAAAAACGCACATCAACATCGAATCCCCCAATCAGTGCCATTTTTTTTCCTTCTATTTTTCTATGAGGGCTCGCTCTTGGGATGAAAGATCTGGCATTTTTGTTTTTAATTTCCTGTCTAATAGTGGTCATACATTCTGCACACGAATGACAGAACGTCATTACTTCGTCGACAATAAACTAAAAATATAGCACATTATTCGAATGATTTTTATCACTAAACCGTAACATTAACCTTTGCCCGCGGCAATAAATATAGCGAAAAAGCTCTATACGCGGCGGTACATTTTCGCGAATTTGGCAATCGAGTTTTCGACCTTAAATACAGATTTTAATATTTACTCAAGTAACCAGATATGTTAATTAGCACATAAAGTATTATTTAAAACAATAAAATACATAATATATCTCGTAGTTTTGGCTTAATTGTCAAATAATCATTCTTCATACAATTGAGACGTATCGTCGCCATTGTTCAACAGACGTGACGTCACATAAACGAGGCTTCAGTATGGTTCCACAAAAAAAACTAATTTTGACTGGTATATATGAATTTTCAGCTTTCGACTCTCAGTAATATATTCAACCAATTTTGAACCTTAAAACGGTTGAAATAGGCGCATATTAGGCTCAAAATCCCGTGCTAAGTTCAGAAATTCTATGGAAGACAACCGCGCTACAGACTTGTCGCGCAAAGCTTCCATAGAAGACGGCCGCGGGTAAACGGTTAATTTCAAATACCTCCAACGAGAGTAAAGATAACCTCACGGATCTCCAGCTGTGCCAATTCTATTTTACGGTTCGCATTATCATGATTTACCCACAATTTCACAGCATTGAAAACGCTTTCTTCGGAACGCACTAACAAATCGTCCCATTTCAAGATTTCGATCACATTGGAGACCGGCAGATGAAACAGAAGTGGAATTGAAAAATATTTAAGTGACATATTTTTTTTATATAATCAACACTCACCGTCTCGAAATTTTCCAGAGTCAAATCCATTGCCTTTTCAAATCCATACCTAAAATCATATTTCACATTATTACATTTGAAGACCAAAATAATTGATAACTTTTGATGTCCATGAACTCTCACTTATTTCTCCAGTGTAACAATACTTCAGGATTGCTTCGATGATTTCGTAGTCAAAATCTGAAAAGATCCCCTCCACTAGACCTTTTTTACAAAGAGTTCGCTGCACGCCATTAAGACGACCAAGTGCGCGGGGAAGCTGCAATTATGAAAAATGATAATTTAAACTGACGAAACAATTTGGATTTTAAATAATTTTATATTTGAATTAAGATTACATTCGGCCTCGAACGGCAAAACCAGTGTCCCAGTGTCGCATTTCTTATCTTGTTGCATGGCCTCATACAAATACTCCACCCGTTTTGCAGCAAAATCAAACTTTGGCTTCACTACGAACATCTTGTTTCCGATCTTCCCTTAGATTTCTCCTGAACAATAACATTGAATATTAGACGATATAACTGTAAGTGCTGAGCATTATAAAGTTAGACTTACCAATTGGAAAGAATAGCAGCGAATGATTTGGAGCACTGTCGTTCTGCAGTTTTATCACGATAGATAAGAATATCTTAACCCAGCTTGCTGATTGCTTACAAGGATGTGACATATACCACAGAAAAACATGTTTTTACAATATACTGTTAACAATAATAATGAAAATAACTACTCATCCGACATTAAAGTCCTCTCACAGGATAAAACACATTTTGAAATTACAAATAAGAGCATCGATAATATAATTCGACAATCTACTCAAATCCGCCATGCATATTTTGCACTCAAATGGAATACTACTACCAAAATTTAAAGGAAGCAATTAATAAGAATTGATTGATATCCGAAAAATTGTATTTTCTTCAAGATAATTTCAATGATAGTGAAAAACCGCACAAAAAAAGCTGCCGACATTCTAAAATTTGATTAGATGTATGTAGTGTCTCTGACCATTATTTTATTGGCGTAAAATTTCATAGCAGAGACTTTCTTGTTTGTGTATAGCTCTGTCCTCAGGTTAAAACTTAAGTTGATTGCTGGAGTGGTAGCCATCTTTTCCATGACAAAAAAAAATAATTGGACATTGAAGAGCGTTGTAGGAACGATTAGTTTCAGAGACCCTTCACAATTTCGTTTTCTGAAGCCCATCTTTTTGCATCGCAATATTGGCAAACGACGTCCATTCTTCCCATAGTTAAAACCACACTCATAATTTTCTAATGGGTCGAAGTGAACCCTATTCTTTCATATGATATCCAATTATTTAGTCTGTCGATTGCCAAATATTACGTGTATGTCTACGCGAGACTATATCATCTTCATTCTCAATTTCAAACCGTGTAAACCCTGTCTAGTTCGGATATTTTCAATGCAGCAATGGTGATTTTCTTCCGATTCCGTCATTCTAGACTCAGCACTATTCAAATGTAGATTTTCTAGTCTTTTTTTTCGCTATTGGTCTGATTCCATCATTCTATTTTCAAACGTAGATAATCGGTTTTTTGTTCGCTGTTCGTCTGATTTCGCCATTCTGAGCTCTGCATTTTTCAAACGTTGAATTTGTAATCGTTCACAGCTCTTCGTCCATCTGATTCCGTCGTCTTTGACTGCATATTTGGATTTTCTTTCTTCCAAACGCCGAGTGCGTTATTCTTCTGATTCAGTTCTTGATATTGTTGCGTAGGGGTGGGTGGAGGATCCAAGTAAAAGGCCAACAGTCGTTTCACAGCATTTATTGATGATTAAGGAGATACACGTATTGCCAGTGTTCAGTCCAGAATGACATGATATCGCCTTATAAGGGATAGATCTCTCAGGACGTCTAATCTGTTTAGCTACTGTATAGTCACGTATTCGGATATGTATTCCCACGGTATGAGAAGTGCAACCATTGTTTCATGCACTTAGCTTGTCGCTAATCCTTAAAACCACTTACCCCGGTCACACGGTCTCTCAGGACGCTACCCGGTCTAATCCGATCGCAATTACTCGGCGGCTCTGTTTAGTATACGTTACAATATTTTGACCGTCGTTTTTGTAAGCGTAGAGTACTTTGCTCATCCGTTTCTTTCTTCCTAGTTTTTGGTTGCGGTTCACTAGTAACAGAAGAGGGCCGTTTTTTAGGAGCCATATTTATATTTAATGTTTAAAAAGATAATGAAAAACCGCATTAAAATAAACAACCACTCATCCGATATTAAAACCATCGTCTCCTACTAAAATAAAAACAGCAAATCCGCCATGCATTGCTTGCACTCAAAAGGAACCAATGTTTAAAGGTTAAAGAGATAATATTCGCTTATTAAATAACGCAAAAATATATATTCTTTAAGATAATTTGAATGACATTGGAAAAACCGAAGATAAACGGGTGACTGGGTCACTCATTGTACTCATTGGGTACAATGGGTCACTCATTGTACGGGTCTACGTGACGAGCCAGAATGTTAAATTGCAGAAAACACAAATATCGGAAGGCAAAGATCGAAAATCGAAAGATCTAGTCGAAAGATCAAAAAAAAAAAGGGTGCATGGTAAACGGTACATACTCACGTACAAACACACTTAATTTGCGCGAGCAGGATACAACAGGAACAGGCTTTTCCTGCCGTATTCTGCGCGCGCACATTAATACGGGAGGAAAAGCTTGGTTCATCATAAAAATGAACAATGCACGACGAACAATAAAAAAAGAACGGCGCGCTTCCGGTTCTACCTCTAGTCATTATTAGAGGCCGGAATCCGAAGGGTCTGTTTAGTGGTTCAAAAATTGTAAATGCATTGTTAAAGGTTTGCCGAACCTTTTATACAAAGCATTTACAACAATTGAACAATAGGCGGCATAGTTTCCGGCCCCATCAGATTCCGACATACCTGTCACCCACCGAATAATTTGAATGGAAGATTCGTCGGAGTAACATAGCTGAAAAAACGCACACATATTAATAATTTAGTAAATTTAGCAATAATTATAACTAACAACTAATTTCGCAATAAATTTATTAAAATTATATAACCACTTTCCAATCATCCAGAGTGTTGATGCTGTCTAACCAGTGCCGGCCTTACACACCCGTGGGGCACCCACGGGCAATTTTCCTCTAAAGAAAGGCGCCCCTAGAAAATTTTTTTAAAATAGGTTTCCCCTCCTCCTTTATCCGGGCTTGGGACCGGCAGTGAAGTGGTTAACATGGTTACCCAACCCCACTGGCGGAGTTAAAAATTAATCAATTAATTAATTAACAAATAAACAAATTAATTGATTAAAGAAATATATGTATATTTCAGAAGTTTCCGAGCCTTCCTTTCCAAATGAGAATATTTTGCCACCGTAAACTCTCTTTATCTACCCACTACTGATAACACTTCACATGTGAGATGCTGTTTTCGTGAATTGGTAACGTTTCCAATTATTGAATCCCTGTGTCAAATTTGGAATAAGATTTATCAAAAAGTCGGCAACAAAAAAATATACGGAATTTTTAGTAACAGAGTTTTGTATTTTGAATTTTTATTTTTATATTTTGTATATATGGAATGCTATAAATCTAGCAATTAAAACGAACTTTTGTTTCATATCAGAGAATAACTGAAAAATTAATGTTTGCGTAAAGCATTAATGTAAAATTTTTTAAATGACTTGTTAGTAAATGAATTGTGTAATTTTAGGAAAGGCACAGCATTAATGCACTATGATGGAAATTCATTCGTTGTGCGAAATGGTGGTTAATCAGCTGCCACGAGTGAAAATAATCAGTTGAAAATATATTACTGATTTTACTGTTAATTTTTTTACCAGGTAAGGCCACACTACGTAACCAGTGAGCGACAAAAAAAAAAGCTGCATTTAGACTTCGCTCAAACCTCTCTACCTGGCGTAAATAATAAACTATCCCAACCTTCTTTTTAACTATTGTTGCGTAGGGGTGGGCGGAGGATCCAAGTAAAAGGCCAAACTCAATTCACCGCGTTTATTGATGATTAAGGAGATACACGCACTGTCACTGCTTAGTCCAGAATGACATGATATCGCCTACGTACCGCCTTATAAAGGGTAGATCTCTCAGGACGTCTAATCTGTTTACCTGTAGTATAGTCACGTATTCGGATATGTATTCCCACGACATTGGGTCTCCCCGTACCGATTCTGAGAAAGGACTAATAACGGTCATTGTTTAGCCTAAATGCACTTAGAGTCCAGATATAATCCTGGAAGTAAGTGCAAGCACTTAGTTAATCCGTTAACAGATAACCCTCGAACTGGGATTCTATTCGCTTTGTACTAACATAGAATTGAAAAGGTTTTGGTCGGAATTCGTAAGCCGGAAGTAGAACTTTTGTATTATCTAAGTTTTCCTACATTCGTGTTCAATTTGTATTGAAAATGCTCATAGCCGGTATGTGTGAATGTCTATGTATGTACATATGTTCGATTATCGAATTTTGGTTTTTATCCTTCTTACATTCCTCAAATACATAGATAAAGTTGTAGGTTGGTCACATCCGAATTTTTTACAAAAAGTAAATGTAATTGAAGTTTTTTTTTTATATTAGGTGGATTGTTTCGATGAATAATTACTAGACGGTACAAACAATTTGAAAAAAACAAATCACTGAAAAGCGATGTTTTTTTACTTTATTTAATTACATTTTCGGATGTGTTTTATTTAATCTTAGAAATTTATGGTTGCGAACCGAAAATTTAAAGAATGTAGCCAAACTCACAAAATTAGTACGCCAATATGGGAGTATTTTTTGCGTGAAACATCGGGAGTTTGCAAAGTGCAATTGAACGTTTTTGAAATATGAAAACATGCAATTGAACTTTTTATTCTTATACATTTGAAATCCCGGTGCTAGCACCGGGATCCCGGGACTGGAAATTCCCAGCACCGCAATCGCGGTGCTGAAGTAACCTTCCGGGATTGAAAGCACTACTCAGTACCGTGTAAAAATATGTCGTCTTCGAACCATAAGTCGGCCGAGGTAAAAACTGTGATTTTGAATATCATGAATGAGGGAATTGCGTTTCTGGATATTGCTCGTTGAGTGGGGTTCAATGAGACTTGTGTTAAGTTTATTAAAAACATTTAACGAAACAGGACAAATCACAAAAGCTCGAGGATCCTGAAGGGAGTCAAAATTGACTGAATTATTTCTGCTTCCAAAATCGGGGAGGTCTACGCTTCAACATCCACAGCAGTACATATCCGTAAGATCCAAAGGAAGCTGAATAAATTACGCTTTAGAGCGATGATACCCGTGAGTCACTAACAATTAAAAAAAAAAGCTGTTGGAATGGGTCATGGACAAGAAGAATTGTACATCAGAGGACTGGTACAAGGTGGTGTTCTCAGATGAATCCAAGTTCAATCTAACTGAATCAGATGGGAAGACCACAGTTCGCCCTAGAAGTGGAGAATGTTTTCACGAAAGTTGCGTTTCACCGAACGTGAAGCATTCCCTGTATCTTATACATATACGGTATAGGAGCTTTAGACTTCTATGAATGCCATTCAGTACAAAAACACGATACGGGAACATGCCTTACCCACTATTGAAGGCTTTTCAGAATTCGTTGCTGAACCAATTGTTCAGGACGATTCTGCACATTGCCATCGAGCTCGCTCTGTAAGTTATTTGTAACGATTTTGCTGTCTCTGATATTATTTATGTAGTAAATACCATCTAAATGTTTCAGATAACCAAATATAAACGAGATTTGGGCATGAAGTCCCTCATTTAGCCAGGAAACAGACTGACAAACTAAACCTGCACATCATAGATAGAGATGTTGATAATGAAAAAATCTTCCTGTCCGATCGTTATAAATATTTGAATTTCCAATATTAAGATACATCTTTTTAAGTAACGAAAATAGTGGGCAGGGGGGGTGTTGCTAAAAATTAACCAACGACCTGGTACTTTTTTATTTAGCACTACACCACTGAATATAATCAATGTTTGGGAGAAAGAAATCAAGCCAAAATTAATAAAAAATTTATATAATTCCATGCCTAGAATAATTGGGGCATTTATAAAAATAAAGGTGGAGTGACAAAACATTAAGGTTTATATGATAATTACATATTTCTTAATGTTTATTAATACAACAGCAGGTTGAAAATTGCTTCATAACAAATGAAACACGACCAAAATGCGGTCAACACGTTTACACCAATTTTATACATTTCAATAAACACAGTAAAAAAAATCAGTTTGTCCTGTTTCAATATCCTCATGATCTTTATCATAGTTTAATAAAACTTTGTACTGAAAATATCGCTGAAGTAAAATGGAATTTTATAGAGAAATACAAATGCAACTTTTTTTGTCGCTCACTGTGTATCGGCCGACTAGTTGAGCGACCAGAAAAAATGTAATAAGTGAGCGACAAAGACGGGTGTGGCATGCCTAAAGTGACCATACGTCCCGTCCCGTTTTTAAGTAGCCTGTCCCGTTGTCCCCAACATTCTATATGGACGCGCATGAATGTGTAAATGCGCATGCGCGAAAGGAGTATGAATACGACCATATAATGTACCAAAGAATACTATCCGCACTTGCAGGACACCTGCAGGATACGGGTCGTGCTGGATAGGTATGAACAGACCTTAATACTTGAGAAAATTTGTTCACCAGAAAAATATAAAACATAATTTTATTATATTTATATTATTCATTCCCGTTCTTTTATTTTCTTTATCAACATTCCTGTTCTTTTTATTAATAAATAGCTGAACCCCGGCATGCGTTGCAATGCCATAATAACGCATGCAATTCCCGTTCCCATTTGTCGGAAAAACACAGGTAACGAACACATATGAAAATAATTGCGTTGCAATGACACTGATTCCGGTTTTTCCCGTTTAATTTTTTCACAGTAATTGGTTCAGTTGTTTAGCAGCCTATTCGAGACACACACATTCATTTATACATATATATATATATATATAGATCGATAAAAACTATGAAAAAATACACGTTTTCTTGAATACACATACTATTACGTAAAAATCGATAGGTGTCACGTTTTGAGGACAAAAATTAATGGTCACATTAGGCATGCCCCATGCAACTGTCGCCCAAAACCAAGTCGTTCGCAAGTCGCACGGTGTGGCCCATGCTCGACAAGTGGCCCAAATATTAATACTCAAAATTTAACCATTAATTGTAAAAATGAAAAACAAATCCGATATGAAGCTTCGTTTTGGAAAATGGTTTTGGAGCGTCTGTAGATATGGCTAACATTAATGTTAGATAAACTTTTGGATGGAAATTTTTTATTCCAAGTTCAATTGATTGCGAATCTTGATGACGTAATAAATATGCCATCTGGATCAGTAAATTATCTTAATCCAACAATACAAATCGAGTTGGTGAAATTGTTAGGAAATAAGGGACAAGATATAATAGATCTCGTCGATCCTGTCGAGGGACGTCGACGCGGACGTGGCCCACTTAGAACTGATTTGTAAGGGCGAGGTTATCGTCATCTCAGAATCAACGATTCTAGTGATTCGGATTAACCATGTTAATTTTTAAATTGACAGATATATCACGTCGATTCTATACAGGGACGTCGACGGGTGTAAAATGACGTGGACACGTAGAGCTGAATCGACCAAATTAAGGGACGAAAATATCGTTAAAAATTATCGAAATTAAGGACCAAATAAAGGACGAAAGATACCCGAAATCATGTGGGAGATGCACAACGCACCCACGGGGGAGGGGGCCACTTTGGTATCAACAAAACGTACCGAAACGTGCGCCAAAAATATTACTGGCCGACGTGTCGAATCGACTTAGCCCAGTGGTGCGAACGATGCGCACAATGAGGGGTCCACAACGGACCACACCGAAGAAATCGCGGAGCACTTTAACCGTACCTTTCGGGGACGCCACTACAACGAATGGAAGTCGACATTCTGGGTCCACTCCCGGCCACCGAACGAGAAAACCGTTACATACTGGTGGCTATGGACTACTTCACAAAGTGGCCGGAAGCGATTCCACTACCGAACCAGGAGGCAGAGACCGTAGCAGACGCCCTAGTAGAACAAGTGTTCACGCGGCTAGGCGTCCCGAACGAGCTGCACTCTGACCAGGGACGAAACTTCGAGTCAGTTGTTCCGTCAGGCACTGGACCGGCTGGGCGTCCACAAATGAGAACAACACCGTACCGACCGATGGAATGGTCGAGCGAATCAATCGAACCATGCGGGCGCACTTGACGAAGTTCGTCAACGAGGAGCAGGACGACTGGGACACGCTGGTTCCGCACATCCTCATGGCCTATAGAGCGGCCCAACACGAGCATCACCAGCAGCCATGATGTACGGACGAGAACTGCGCATGCCGGCGGACCTATTATATGGGGGCCCTCCACCAGACAGCGAACCTCAGGATCCACACCGATATACCGCGAAGTTGACCGAAGACATGGCCAAGGTACATCGGTTCGCCAGAGCCCACCTCCGGATGCAGAATAGCCGTATGAAGACGCGATACGATGTCCGCAGATCCGAACCGGCGTACGAAACAGCTGACCGAGTCTGGCTGTACAACCCTGCCAAAACTCCAGGGATTTCACCAAAGCTGCAATCGCTGTGGGAAGGACCGTACACCATAGTGACCAAACTGAGTGATGTAGTGTATCGTATACATAGAGAATTCTACGGCTCAAACCGATTAATGGTGGTGCACCTTGATAGACTCGCAAGGTATAGGGCCGTCGAATATTGACTGTAATTGTTTATAATTTTGTTTTACTATAACTTTAACTTGTATAATTAATGGGTCGATCGGGACTATCTCTCTTAAGAAGGGATTTGTGTAAAGTTATTAAGAGAGACGCCCTTAGACCGGTGACGTCATGATGACTCCGACCAATGGTGGAGTCGGGCGTTGCGGCCAATGGCTGCGCCAGCCTCCTCGACCAATGACTAAGATAATACGTGTATGCGCTGAGCGCTGATTCTTTTTAAGTATGGTGCGCTCTCGACGGTGGCATTCGGATCCTGGCCTCCACCTGACGAGCAGCTAATAAAGACCTGCCTGCGTGTTTTCTTGTACCTCGACCTGACTCCACTCACCTCTGAATACTCTTCAGTACCATAAAAATTTTATTTTAAATGTTTTGAATATCCTTTCAGGTAAAACGACTACCGCTCTTTTTGTCAAATAATTTTGCGATTAAGAAGTCTTTCGCATTTCCCGAAATTAAATTCCTCATCGATTCTAGACTTTCTGCTTTAAATTTGGAATTTCTTCGGTTAAGTTTAAGGTTTTCTTTATCGATAGTGTGATCTAAGCAGACTTTTGTCACTTTTTATATGTATTATTTTTGTACATACCGAGTTTAGCTTCACATCCTTTGTAAAAGTGATGCCGATTCCTAGGTTACTGTACGCCTCGGCCAACAGTGGTCTTTGTTGTATAGCAACACAAAAAATGTGCTGATTTGTCCATTTTTTTCCACTGTATTGTTACGGGGACGAGTAGGAGATGGTGTAGAATATTATAGTCACAGATTTTGTCAAATGATTATATTCTTTAGATAGCAGTAAATATAAACGAGATTAATTCACAAGTGTGGTATTTTATATGTGTGAGTGAATTATGAGTGATGTACAAACAGTGGTACATATGAGTGTACACCGTTTGTGAGTTGGCAGAAGTGTGACGCCAACTGACAGTAGTCGAGCTACTGGCCGGACGGCCACCGGTAGGTGCGTACGCGCACGTGTGTATACTTAATGTACAATAAACGTACATTGATGGACCAACATCGTCTTTGATTATCTCTCCCGCAATCCTCCCTATATCTTCGAACTCTACACAAGTTACTAGTCCAATAAGTTAGAAAATTTCCAGGATTGTTATAAGATACCAAACTTTCAATAGTCTCTGAATTTTTCCGCAAATCGTACGTAAAATAGGATATTTGAGAAATGACTGAGGAAGAAGGGCTAGGTCAGTATCAGTCGATTGAATTTCCGCGACAGCTTGCATTAAGTTCACTTTATTATACGTAACTGCAGGTTTGATTACATCAGCATTGCTTGAAGAGCTAGGATTGCCCAAGGTATTGACAAAAATTAAGCTAACAGATGCCAAGGGGTTTCATACACAAACACTGATGGTCCATTTTTGGCGTGACAAAAGGGATCCACAAGCCAGAACTTGTTCCAACCAGGAAAATCAAGCCCATAGCAGCTATTAAATATAGCAAAAGTATGAGCAGTGTCTGTCAGACATGGACAATATTAATAATAGAATTGAAAGTGTTCATGTTGTCCGATTTAGCCCTGCTTATTGTACATGGAGATATTCATAAAACGGGAAGAAACATCACGAGATTCAAGTGATGGCTTCCATAATTACCATCAATGAAGACCTTGCATTGTAGGCGAGGATATCCGATAATTACGGATTACCTTCTCTTAGGGCCACGTTAAAAGGTGAAATTTTTTTGATTATTGCAGCAAATTTGGCCGCGGCATGAGAACATGTCGCCTGTCAAAGGCGTTGATATCTCAGATCGGTTCAGTTACTTCTTAAATGCTCTGGCAAAAGTGGTGATAAGATCCACTATTGTTAGAGGAAAAACTAAGAAGAGCTGGAGTGAATTACTTCTGATCAGTTATTCGGAACAGGCAGCCAAAGAGTTGTGCCCCAAAGAGGATACTTTTCTAGACAAAGCAATATCATTAGTAGGCAACTTGCTTATTTGTTACTAGAGCTCATACTAAATACATATACCTCCGAGATCGTAACCGCTGATGATTATTAAAGTTCAAATTATGTTCAAACTATGGACTCCGTCGAGTAACTACGACGGTTTTAATCTGAAGAATATCAGAATTAAGACGAAGACACGTTCTATTTTTTTATATCTAACCATTCGACTTAGTGAAATGTTTTATTTTGCCTTATTTTACGGAAAAACTACGGCATTATATTAATATACATAATATACATATATGATGATAGTGAATGTAGATCATTCCAAAGTGTATGTATTGTACATACATATGTAATTTTATTTTACATTTTTTTAAGTATGCGAATTTCACATATTAGTATGCTGTATAGTAAAATATTATATTAACCAAAACCACGTTTTCACGTGCAGTATTACTGCCAGTTCACGGCATTTATGTAAATTCACATTTCAAGTAAATTACTGTAAAGATTTTCAAAGACATCGTTTTGCAAGGATATAAATTGTATAACGGTCGTTATATATTGAAATCCCCTACCATTATTGGATCATACAATAAGATATGCATAGTTATTATACTAGAAATAAGAACAATCTAGTTGTAGGTAGAGTAAGAGAAAATAAAACAGCTGGTGGCGATTTTCACAGGGGTGTGCTCATGTACAATGCCCTTCCTGAGTGCGTCAGGTCTTCCAAGACTGTGGAAACATTCTTGCGAGGTGCAAGGAGACACCTCTGTGAAGGACAGGAGGGCGTATAAATTTATAAATAAATAAATTATAAACCTTAGAAATCAACGCATCTTCCTATTATCAAATCAATGCTCCTTACAAATAATATTCAAGGGCAAATACACATTTTCAATTTCCGAAAACATTGTTATACGCATAAAGAAATACACCTGATATTGCATCATACCCGAGGAAACATTGTCATTTGAATACAAAACACCACACATTGTTAGGGATGTCCTTACAACTGTCCTGATGCATCGGAATTCAAAGGAAGCCACCTCCTCCCCTCTAATAAAAAAATTACTAAAACCAATTGGAAGCTGATTATAATCCGATATAAGACCCACGTCGGCCGTACTTTGTAACATTAACGATGTCTAAAACCATCTTTGATTTTGACGGTTTGGATCACCAATACTGCTCCCGATAAAACAGAGTAAAAATAATTGGTGTCAGAAATGAGAGAAATCTTTCCAACCAACAACATCGGAGACCTGAGATGAGGACCATCAACATCCTGATTCCAACCGTTCTTCTCTGGGAACAGTCCCAGAACCATTCGCTGAGTGAACGAGACCAATGGACGTGTCTACCACAGCATCAACCGCCATCATCGTCAACTTCAAACGGCAGTCAAACTGGAAATCCAACTTCCAACAGTAAGCCCAGATGTTCATCCATCTGTAAGCCGCTAATATCTCAAATTTTCAGGAATTCTACATATGTATGTATTTATAACAAAGCAATTTATCCATCACGAAAATCACCGAAGCATCAAAAGCATTTGTACTAGCAATCGAGAATGAGTTGACGCGAAAATACCCTAATTGGCACTAATATTTATTAAATTATTGGAAACGCAGAAAAAGCTAGTGCATGACCTTTCGCGACCATCAAATACGCGGTAATCAAACAAATAATTTTTGTTGAAATCAGTACAAAGTTCAGGTCAGAATAAGGACATTGTTGTTTCATTGATCTGTACATCAATAGAGATCTATTAAAACCCTGATTCAAATATATTGAACTTTAAAATCTTAAAGATACGCACGTCAGCAAAACCAACTATTTGACTGAAAATATGATTGACGAAATTGACAATTTTTATTAAGTGAAAATCCTCGCCAAGTATAAAACGTGGATGTCAAACTTGGTTGTTTACTGTCGAGAGCACAAGCGACGAAGAGGGGAAGAAACTCCCGCTCACTCGCCCTCTGGCCAAATAGAGGAAGATAATTGATCATCTTTTTTTTGTTGAAAGGTGTCGCCAATTTGTTAACATGTATTAATTATGAATGATGTATATGAAATTTTAATTTAATTCCTAAAAAAAATCATATTAGCGGCCAGCAAAGTGTTAATACGGAATATACCTGGATCATAAAATTTTGATCATCTGGGGAATTAATTACTTTTGCGACAAAGGACACTCCCATAAAAACATATTAGGGAAGTCCTTTCAGCTGCATTTGTAACGAACATCCTCATAATCAGACGTGCCTCCAGAATCACGAAACATAACAACCCCTCCCTTCAATAATTAAAACCCCTGTTTTTGTTGGAAACAAGCAGTAGATATTTATCCAGCACTAGAGTATTATCCTCCCAGTGGTTGTCGATCGACGTAACATGTCAATCGTACTCTTAACCACCTTAAGTTATATAAAACTCCGATACCTACTCAATTAGAGATGATTTTCGGAAATCGCTTCCCAAAGTGGGGAGTAGATAATAGAGGCTACTTTCTATTCCATTTCGGGCAGTGTTTGTGGCGCAAAATGAAGCCTGGAAATTAATAATAATCACAAACGAGCGAACTTTTGCGCTTATCTTGAGCTTTTATTCCGACGGGCGATATTCTCGCTATATGCGCCTGTGGAGACAAATGAGGTATCACAAATCATGTGGGTTATTTCTGTGGAATAAAGCCTTCATACTGACCGTTTCAATCTTCAAATAAAACGAAAACAGTCCTAAAAATACACCCATACATACTAACCTGAAAAAACTAGGCCAGATATAATATTCCGTAGTCATAAACCACTACTAACAAAGTATCTAGTGGATGACAGTATTATTAAAAACCATACTAGGACACTTAAGAGTTTCGGTGATCACCGATCATAGTACATAAGCTTCAGATTGAAACTAAAACAAAAGTTAGAAACAACGCTGCGTGGATGCAAGACAATTAATTGCCTTCTGGCTGTTGAACGCAGCTCGCTGATTGGACGAATAGTGCGGACTACTCATTGGTCGACACAGTAGACAATACAGGTTATAACTAGTCAACGGAGCCTGAAGGGGCCGTGTATTGTTCAAAGGTTGTAAATGCATTGTTAAAGGTTTGCCGAACAATGGATAGCACTGTGACTATCCTACTTCTAGTTATAACTAAAGTGGCCATACATCCCCGTTTTTAGGAAGCGTGTCCCGTTGTCCTCAAGCACAGCTTCGGGACGTCGAAATGTCCCGTTTTGAAAAAGAGTATATTTATTGAATTATTATATATATATCGTATAATTATGTATATAATAAATCTACATAACTAAGGAAAAATATAGACTTTTTTCAATTTCATTAGTATCACAGGATATTGACGTATCGCTGCTAAGTATCCAAAATCAATTTCGAATCATAGTCTTAAATATGAAAGAGCGCGCACCGTGTTTTGATAAAAAAAAACACTATCAGTTAAATGGATAGATAACAACGTAATTTCAGCAATTTCAAATGACTATTTTCACATTTAATTTTTTTTGCCACTAACCCTCATTATTTAAGGATACCAATAAACGAATTGTATTTGAAATGTGCACGAGGTTTATTATAATAATAAATTATAAAAAATAATAGGAATCAAGATGCGACTATTCATCCTGTGCAAACAGTCCTGGAACAGATAAAATTCTTTTTATCTTTATTACAAAAAAATTAAAATGTAAAATTCAATTATTTTTGAAGCACCGCGCGCAGAAGAATGATCATTTCACTACAATAATTGAAACACGAATACATATTATTGTATTTCTACAACAAATAGACAGAAGATATAAATAACTCGTTGTGGATGACAAACCTACTCTTCATAGTTCCAACAGTCGAGATCATAAGGAGGCTCGTCAATGAGATGGACCACCAAGCTTCCACCTGAAACACCGGGCCCGGGAGATTATTGCCAACCCGTCCACGGCATAATTTTTAAAAACAACGAAGTGGTGATTCTCATCTCCTGAAGATCTTCAACACACCCCGGCGGCTGCATTCGGCGGCTAATCAACGACCCGTTGATGACGATTTTGATTAAAATCAACCACCAACGTCCGCGGCCTTAAAGTTGCTCGAGGGTGCACTTATTTATTAGACGTGACCGCCAAAACTCGACCGACTACAGAAGAGCAAGTCCAGTCAAAACCAACTGACGAATGAATATACCAACTGCAACTGCCACTTGGGTAAAAACGTACATGCTGTCCCCTTCACCGTCTCTCGACCAACGGCATTTAATAGACAACAGAACATTGTACGTACAAAATACTATTGAAAGGGACAGCGTGTACGTTTTGCATAAACGTCTTCCTACAGCGGATGAACTAACAATATAATTTGTTTTTAGAAACAATGTTTCATGACATTAATTAGAAGCTGGAGATTTCGGTGTTTTCGGTGCGTCAAAAATTTGTTGAAAATCATCATAATTATAAACCAACAATTCGATGATGTAAATGTTCGCTGTGTATTCTCAGCAGCTCTGCAAGGACCTGTTAACAGGACCTATGAGGGCAGAAAAATCGCATCAGTTGAATTGTACACCTCGATTCTTATTGGTCTACGATTTTCGTTAAAAACCCTCGCGCACGTTACAAATAGATTTATTAGTAAATCATGCCACGTAATTCAATGCGACAGATATCGCTCACCGAAAATATTACGGACTACGAATGGCACAATTTGTCAAATAAGAAATCACAGCAAATAGCCTGGTACAGCAAATCCGACGATCTATAAAATCATCCGATCACAGACCAATTGGAAGTTTATTCAAATTGAAACTGCCACGATCTTATATAGAGAATTCGAAGAGTCCAAATCCACTGTTAATACGGACCTTGCCCTCTAATTTGAATATATACCAATATTATTCGATACTATGTCCCAAACGTGAATGGACAAATGTAAGGGAGACTATATATTTAGATTTTATAAACTGAAATAAATTGGCTCCTTTTGCAAATTTCTGAAAAACGTTTCGCCAGAAGCATCGGTGAAAATTTGTAGATAATGTTCACAATTCTGCCTATAAGCGGCACATAACCTAAGGACTGGTTGTTCATCATTGAGACACTCCACATATTGTTCAAAACAGAATATACACTCGTTCTCCATACAATCGTTTTCTACCATTGAGAGTACGTACATATGTATATTATATATAATCTAAACAATCTCGTCCCAATTATAAGATTTGATTTATTTAATGTTTTTAGATGGTAGTACGTAAAAGTCGTATTTAATTTTTTTTTCATTATATAATACATAAGTAAATCACAAAAATAACGTAAAAATTTGTGGACTGATACTGGGCATCCTTAACTAGAGGAGCATTTCAGTCTCTTCGCTTCACAGAACATCCCAATTCGTGGGATGTACCGGGTAATTATGGCTCTATGGTTGACCATCTACCACAAAGCCAATGGATTCCTGTACAAAAAAAACATAATTCATTGGCTTAGATCCAGGCCTGGCTGGACCTACAGGATCGTTCCGACCGTTAGTAAATGGTTCGACAGAAGACAAGGATATCAGCTTCCAATTGACTTTTGACGGTCCGCGACAGTCTCTGGAAGAACTTCCGCAAAATATAAAAAAACCAGCATGAGCTAAAGAGAGAGCATTAGAAACCATCGGGACGACGTGGTTCGAAGATTATCGAAGAGCAAAAGACTCGATTCCATAAGAATAAGCCATCTGGAGTATGACTCCCAACGGAGATCTGCAAGCACCATTTACGAGTAATTTGCGCTGAAGCGAAATAGGCAAAAAAAAACTTTAATCGTAATGAATAGAAGAAAACGCTGGAGGTCCGAAAGTGTGGTGTTCCAAATGAAAAAATTAATCAGACTGGCAATCGCCTAAATTGGAGAATGCTTTAAAGATCTGTATTTAACCAACAGTAGAGTTCAAAATGAAAATGTTAATCAGAGAGGAAATCGCCTAATGTGGAAAATGCTATCAAGAAAGCTGTGTTTCAACATTAGTACAGCATTCATAATTCCAGGAAGATCAAAATCAAATTTGAAAAATCTCAACAATCATCATCGAGGAATTTTTCCGGCGATACCTATCTTTACCAACTGCCTACTTAAGGCGTGGAATCTGATATTCGTGTATTTTTTCTTTTATTTTGCCACATGTAGAAAAAAATTATCCTGTATAATCTAACCAACTGCTCCAAGAACAGTGGTTTGAATTTTTCGCTCATCCTCTCAACGAAGGTTAAGCCACTAAAATACCCATCAGAGACATACATACATGTGCACCGTCAAGACTACACACGTCGAAGAGGGGAAGAAACTCTTCAACCTTCCCAGCATCTTCGGCCAACTAGTGCCAAAAGATACGAGAAACATGACAATGCTTTCCATAAAGCATACAATAGACTATGTAAAATTTAGAAATAGGACATTGTGAAATTTCACAAATGCTATCTAAAAATATTATGTAACCAATAATAGTAGGCAAATTACTGGTTACATATCTAGTAGTTAGTTCAAAAAATGCAATGCAAAGACCTTCTATTGCTAGTCTTTTAGCAACACAAAAAATGTGCTTTCACAAGCTTATAAATTTGCGGAACTTTGGATTGTGATATCCATCTTATGATGTATTCCAAAAAGTGAATCCAAATGTCACAACTGTCCGCAGTTTCCAAAATATTGAAATTATTTATATGCATTCAGGAATGATCTAAGAAAGCATCTATCCTCGTGCAACTTTTTACAACTGTAGAATCGGCACTTAGACCATTCTATAATTTGTCGAACCATTTCGAACAAATTATAGAATGGTTCATAAATATATACACCTGGCGGCAAAGAACCAATAACCTCACGGGTGTACCTACTTTTCCATCTATCGTTTGGTCTATATACCAGAAAACTATAGACGAAAAAGATCGAACCAACAACTTCGCTGAAGTCTACCATCGAAAACATCAACTGAGATTCGACAGCAAGTTCAAATCATTGAATACTAACGTAGTATTATTTCATATTATTTTAATATGACAAATACACTGGAACGAATTCTTGTTGAATGTAGCAAAATCTCGTCCTTCAACTTCAACCACAGTACGGTAAAATTGGTATCTTTTTTACACCCACGAAACGAGTTCAGCGTGCTTATTCAACGGTCGATTTAAAAAAAATACGTCGATAGATGCAAAGAAAGTATCTTTCTCATACGATGAAATTTTTTTTAATACCAATTGGTCCAGTTTTGGAGGAGAAAATAGTAGAATACGAAACCTCGATTTTGTCAGTTTAAAATACGTTTTATCTGGTCGAAGCGCAACTGTCGCATTCACTCAATATATACATACACTCAATATATATATCGAAGAAAGGAACGGTAACAAAATTAAGGTTTCAGGTGTACAGCCCTCTTAATAGCCGAGACAAATCGATATTATGCTAAAAATCATCACCAATAACCAACTTCTACGCACTCACGAAAATAGAGATGTACTCGTTCATTGTGTTAAATAAAATTGTTCGGATCAATCCTAATAATGGCAATAGTCAGAAAAAATACCAACGACTATTAAGCACCAATACTCTTATCGAAACCCCGTATTTTAGAAAGACCACGAGTAGAAATATAAAGATATCTCCATTTTTCTGACAAGAGGATTCCAACCGACAGTCAAATAGCCATTACTAGCCATTAATAATAACACATTAGTATTAGTTTTTAAGAGTTGGTACCCCAGATACCGATTTGAGTGCGGGCCACTGTGATAAATTACAGTGTTATATATGCATTTGCTATAACGTTGGATTAAAAGACTTGCTATAAAGTCTTGTATAATTTATCCCTCTTCACGATCCTCCCTTATATGAATTCCCAAAGTACCATACCACGGAATTATAGAATATAATTTTTTTAAATCGAGTATATAACCGATTATATAAATGATAATCGAATATATAAATGAAAATAGCAAAACGCAAAATTCATGTCCGGAATGTCAAGCGACACCCATCTTACTAATAATGTGTAACTAATTACACAGTTGTATATATTACGTCGAAGCAAACCTCTATCGGAAATAAAATACGCATATCACAAGATCGTCAAGATTTTGTCAACGCCTACTCATCCACCGAAACACCCCGAATTTCATAAAAATGCGGGGGTATACGGTTGTACTAGTTTCTCAAATCGAAAGTAGAATACAGAAAATTCAAATCGACTTATAAGAGAATGGTGTGCGAATCCAAAACAGGGTATATTTGAGCTTCAAGCTACATATACTCTGGGGATGGATACCTATAAACTGCACTATATATTTGGTATGCTACTCTCATACCTACTTTAATTTGTTGAAAAAAAAACTTTTTAACTTTTATTATTTAAATAATAACTTTTGCCTCGGTCCGATGCATCTCGGACCTAAAGTATTGTTCATTTTGTAATATCTAAGGAATTTTCACGATTGAAAATGTCTGGAGCGACTTGAAAAAATATGTTTACATTATGGATAATCCTACTAAGATATCCTAATTAAAGTATTTTGGATATGTGAAATAATAAAGTCAAAATCAAGGATACCTTTAGGGCATGCATCGCCAGTATGCCTACTCGTTTACGGGCAATTATTAAAAATAGATGAGGAACGACAAAATATTAATTTAAAATAAATTATTTATTAGTAGAAATATAATATAATCCTCACATTTTTTATACCAAAAACTGAATACCTGCTTGTGGCTCAAATAATGAGGCCAGATACTGTACATCAGTGGTTCTCAAGTGCGGCCACTAGTGGATTTTACTGCGGCCACCAGCGACTCAATAGTAAATAATACTATTAAAAAATATATATATATTTTAAAAACTACAAAAAAGTAATTGGACAATAGAAACCATGCTCATCATTGACAAACTAAAAAATATAGCGAAAAGCCTTGTGACAGAAGTTGAAAATAACAATTTTTTAATTTTATCTTCTGTTAGTGATTTGATAGATAAGTTGACAGACACAACTTCAAAATTAAAACTTATAATAATAGTGTCTTATATCTCTGAATCTGGAACTTGATAAAAGGTTCGAAGAATTGAATTTTTTAAAAACTGTTTCTTTTGTATCTTCCCCTTTGATCATGATGACAAATGAAAATTGCATAGTACTACAAAATAGATTAAAATCATTTTCAGTATTGATATTAATTAACTGGGCTAACGCAAAATATGCATTATTAGAAATTAGTCATGATCAAGTACTTAATAACCATTTTAATAATATTTCGGTTCAAAAATTTTGGTTGGAAATATACGTTGGGAATGAAACAAACCAATATAAAGATTTGGCAACAATTGCTTTATTAATATTGTCTATTATTCCCACTACCGTATATTGCGAATGATCATTCAGTGCAATGCAATTTATTAAAAACAAATTTAGAAACCAGTTGACAGACGGAAACTTAGAAGCAGCAATGCGGCTTGCATTGGAAGAAAGGAGTATTGAGCAATTTCCATTTGCATTATTATTAAATAAATAGATACCAAAATGTTAAAATTGATTTTATTTTATGAATAAATTGATCCATTTTTTTGTAACTTTAATTTATTTTATTAAATTTGGTGCGGCCACCAGACATTTCCATGGGACCACTATTATCACCTGTGCGGCCACGGTAAAATTTCGCCTGAGAACCACTGCTGTACATGATCATTGAAAATCTCCGTAAAGTGCAATATACGGTGGAATGTGTTGTGGAACATATTTTGGCCCTACAACCACGCCTAGCACAAAAAGCTGACGTTGAAAAGAGAAGAAAGAAGAATCACAACAATACTGGGGGGGGGGGAATCGCCCGCTAACGGAGAAGATTCAATTATATTATTGGCGTTGGTAGATGCACAAGATAAATTCTTGACAGTAGATGCAGGTGCGAATAGGAGAACGATGGAGGTATATTCGATAAATCTACTTCAGCTGAATCACGAGAAGAAAGTTTGATTATACCAGAAGACAGTCCATTAGTTTCAGGAATTGACCCTCTCCCATATTAAAATATAGGCTTTCTCGCGCAAGCAGAGTAGACAATGCCTTTGGCATTAAGAGTTCAAAAGAGTGATATCACTCCATCCGGATTTGGTTGACAATATAACATGCCCTTTATTAATTATTTGGGAGCCTACCGAAGTTAATATTAACCCTAGCCCAATAAAAGTTAATCAACGCATCTTAGATTAACCAGCCCAGCCAGGATAATATATGGAATCCCATCCAACCACGAAGCAATGAGAAAACAGAAATGGAAAATGTATCCATGGCTGCAGAAGAGGACGTTGTTCTTTAGGAAGATAACAACGAAGCTGGCCGTTTAAGCGATGACGAGTCCAAGTTCGATATAAAAGATCCGAAAGATCCACCAGCTGACAACTAAGCGGAATTCCTTAACTTTAAAGTGCCACTAGTGTCCTAATAATGGAGAACTATTCTGCGAGCGAAGCATTTCTGCTCCAAAAGACCCATCACAACGTCTCTCATGGTCAATATTTAGAACTTGGCGAAGAAAATGGATTCGACCAGTGATGACATCGTCCGCAGTGCAGCTTTCCACCGACTTCAAGGTGTTTTAAAATGTTTAATATTCTAAAGCGGGCTCTTCACTCGAAATGTGAGTGTGTGCGTTTCGCGCGTTATTCCTTTCCCCGTTTTTTGTCCCACGAGAGAGGGTTTCCGAACGTTCACGAACGCATCCAACGCGCGTTCGCGAGTTGAGTTCGCGTTCGAGACGCGAGTTAACTCTGAAAAAAAAACTTCAAATGAGCATCTCGTTGTGTAGAATTCAGGAACTCAAACTTACTGAATGTGTACAAGCAGAGCCAATAATATGGCAGTCCAAACATAAGGACCATAAAAAAATAAATATGGTCCATGATTCTTGGACGTGAGTGAACGCGATTATGGAAATTTCGTCAGAGGAACACAAAAAAAAAAAAAAAAGTCGCTGATGTCCAGCTATACGACGTATAGAAAGAAAGTAAGACGTATAAAAAGAAAGGACGACGAAGTGATCATAATTGACTGTTGACAGCCGACTGTCAAACAGATCCAAGCATGTTAGTTTCTTGAGATTCAACAAGAGTCTTTTTGAATGAGATGAATGGATTGGTAAATTTTATTGTTCTTTTCTTTTTTTGTAAGATTGGTGTGATAATTTGGGGCAACCTGTCAGGTCACATTGTCATATACTATATGATTACTATTATAAAATAATAAATAACCACAGCTACAGACCGTGATCCTAACGTGAGATGGCCAGGTCAAAAATATTGATGACTCGTGGATGTGGAACTGCTTCGTCTGAGAACAGACAGCGAGTGTAGACAGTAATAACGGACTACGCCCAGCCGATCCAAACAAATGACCAAAACGATAACTTGAGATGGCCAAGTCATCTATGTATGATGTTATGACCTCATTACCTCGGGATTTATAACAGAAGTCTTATCTGCTTTCAACCAAAGATGACCATATACGGTCGCATCAGACGAATTAAATGACGAATCCGTATCAAAGCAATGTAAACGGAAACCATATTCGATAGATAACATAAGCAATAACGTCATCTCTTTAGTATAAAAGAGGATACCCAAACCTCGATAAGACCGATTATCCCGAACAACATGCCGTATAACTGTGCTTATCTTCTCTACTCAACTCAGTGAAAACCCTTGTGAAAAGCCTAGTGAAAAGCTTTGTAAATCCCTTTGTTAAAACTAGCGCTTATAAACTTTTAACTTCTACTCGAACATAAAATCATCGAAGTGATCTGGACCTTTTAGTAAAAAAGGTGTCTATAAATTCTCTTAGACTAATGCTGTAACTTTATAAAGAATATAATTAATTCTAAATTAATTAAAATACAAAGTGACTTTTATTTTATCTGGTTTGTTCGTAGATCAAACATTGATCTGCTTGTAAATCAGATATCATTTTTTTGTATCTCCGGTCCGTCAGGACATAACAATATTGACGACTCCTGAATGTGCAACTACTTCGTCCAAAGACGACGAAGTGATCGTGATTGAGGATTTTGATGAGTGATCAAAAAATAACCACACATAAATACCATGATCGAAAAAGTGAGACGGCCATATTATACGTACAATATATTCAGATGATTAAACAATTATAATTTTATACGTTTTATTATACGTACCTATTTATGCACATACATGTGTAAAAAAAATGTTACCGAAGTAACTTTTAAGTTTGAATGATTAATTTTAATTTCAAAACATCCACCGTCAAATATATATAATTTAACTGAACATTCTCAATAATAAAGGTATTATTTTTTGTATATATTTTATTAAATACATGTCTACATATATGCGTAAACAGTATTTCGTAATAAACTGTTACAAATATAATGTTCGACATCCAATAAAATTCCCCCATTTCAAGATGACCTGCCGAAATTTATAAGCTTGTACCACGTCATAGCCTGAAATGAAGAGCGTAGCTCAACTTCATGAAATGCCAAAACTGGTTGAGGTTCGCAATCCACGAGCGAATTAGCTAAAGAAATTCCACCGAAAAGTACCAAAGGGTGACTGTTATAATATGGAACAATACGAATTCCTGATTAAAATCATTTTTTACATACCTCCTTTGCATTTCTTATGGTTTTCGTGTTAGTGGTAACTTTTATGCATCTAAATCAGATGCATAGAACCATCTTACTGCGTAGGAACTTCCCACGTAGTAAGATTTCATCATGGAATGACAAATGAAAAAGCAGTGGTTGGCAAAAACCGTCGACTGATAAATCGACTGATATAAAGATGAGAGCTTTTAAAAACTAATGCTCATATTTTTCAATTTCTTTTTTCATTTTAAATGCTTTTTATTATTACGAAATTGGTTAAATTATCAAAGTCTTTTAAATTTCAATAAACTTCGTAAAATGGATAATAATTCTTTAAAGCCTGTAACAATGTATGTATGTACATACCAACTGCCCTGAGGGAAGTCATCGATTAATGTGTGGGCACTTTTCCTCGGAATCAACTTCCACTAGGCGGAAGATTCGAGATGGAGGTAGACACAAACAATGAAAGTTGGTCCATCAAATATGTGTGCAACTGTGAACCAAACATCTGTTTCATATTATTACATATACACGTATGTCACCATATGCTTCACACAATAAGGCGAAAACGAGCAAAACGTAAATTGTATCACCATACCGGTAAATAAAAAAAACCGTTAATATACGTTCCAAAAGGAGATATCAACCTATATAAAAGGGTGAACTTCCAAATTGATTATTATTATGGATAAAGATCCGTCTGATAAAAGTAGATGATGTTGAACCTCATGGTCTGATCTCATTTCAATCCGATTTTCCCTTGAATTACCGGGAACTTACTGAACATCAAATACCAATGGCTTCCAATAACCGCCCTTACCAAATGTATAGTCTTAAAAATGTATAATCTTCGAAATGTAAAATCCTCCAAATGTAGAGTCTACCAAATGTATAGTCTTCCAAATGTATAGTATGTATACTGCGAGTATTTCCACTTAGTAAATATATATATAAAATTTATAAAGTATACATATTAGCCAGCAGTTTGGCTTGATGGTAGCGTATATAATTAGCACCAATGAGACCGAAGGTTCTAATCGCTGTCAAGCTGCTGGTTAGATTTGGGGATTCTATGACCCCAAATCGATCGTTTCTCTATCAGAATTTGCTAATTTTATCTGATCATTGCTGAAACGCGGTTCCTGAAAAATTGGTATTAGATCATAAAATCTGTGTATTATTTGTAAAAATTATGCCCAGTAATCTGAAATCTATAGATATATCTATGTATAGACATCTGTATAATTTCGTATTTATTATATTGATAAAAAAATTGTACACAAAAATCTAAAAAATAATTATTATTATTTCTGATTAATTGTTATATGCTATATATTCAGATTGTACATCTGTATTTCTGACCGTTATCGTACGCTCGTCGCATTAGAGCGATCTGTAATGACGAGTGTATATTGGTTTGTAACAATACAACTCTATAAATTATGTACGTATATATACATACATACATAAGTACTTTGGCGTTTTGGTTGTCCAATTTCGCCCAATTTGGCATTGATTACGTGAAAATCTTTATACTAAAGTGAGGAGGTGTAATGGCACCAATCACATAGATAAGGTAACAACGATGATAATAAGAGCGGGAGGACTGCCTCCTGATGCAAACAACATCTTATTGACAAGCTTTTGAGACACATCTATGGGTGTATGCCAAAATTCAAAGACAATGTTTCGAAATATTTCAAAAATTCAGGTATCTACCGAGAAACCAAGCCAAACCACCACCCTCTTCAGAGATGGTTTGGCGGGGGAGATGGGTGTCTTACAGAGAAATCGCAAAACTATCTGCTTAAGGGTGTCCTGATAGGCAGTGTGAAGCTCAACTCGAGCCTATTCAATAAACTTAATTGGATATTCCGACAGGATTAGACACAGAAAAACTACTAGGTTTCGAAGGCACTTCATTCCTGAAATAAACCTCAATACAAGCACGTCTACCACCATTCAGCGAATAACACAGCGCTCATTTATAATTAATGGCACACGAAGACAGCGAACTAGGCTCTTTCCAAAGAGTCCGTTACTAAAATTTAATCTAAGTGAAAATATCAACTAAAATGGAATAAAAAATCGCTTGTATTTTAAGGGTTTTTGTGGGGTTGGTAGACGATCCGACTAATCAGGATTGTCACCAGTTAAAAGTATCGTGTCCCGGCGTCCCAAACAAACCTCTTGGGATGCCCAAATGTCCCGGTTTACTACTTTTTTAAATTCCTACAATGAACTATTTGTCTCCGTCTTATACTTTCTGGATAACTATGTGTAGGAGGGAGACAAAAAAAATTGCTACAAGAATTATACTTGAATTTTTTTGTGACGAACACACATGTTTAAGGGGTCGAAAAAAATAGTGGAAGAAAAATCGAACAAGAGTAAACTGCCACTTCCGGTTGACAGATACTTACTAAATTTTATATATAAGTTGCTATTAAGCTTAAACTTTTAGATACCCCATTTTATGAGGTCCGAGGTTCGGAACTAGTGATATGGACCCAGGATTACATCCACACACATACCACACCAACCACCCCCCCAAGCGACTAACAACAACATCATACGAGTACATCTGAAGTTTCATAATGGAAGAAGTACCGTATCCATCAATCCAAGCGTACTACGATAAATTCAACGCCATGACACCGGCAGAGCGAAACGACCACATGCGGGTCGGCTATCGCGAAGAAAGCCAGGAGTGGCCTGACTATCTCGATTACCTTGAAGATTGGGAGTACCACTACTCCACACAACTGTCGCACACACGCAAGGACTTTATTTATATCGTTCTTGCCAAACGTCGTCAAACAATCCCGTGTGGGAATCACTTCCACACTTTCACAGTAGAGGAAGGCGTACCAGATACAGTACACTTCCCTCGACCTGATGCGTTTATCGACGTTACATCATGCTGGTACAAAGAGGTGTTTCGTGCAGACGAAAACCTTCCACCAGCACTATTGGAACAGACGGCGCGACTGACCTTCCCTGAAACCGAATGGTTTAAGAGGATGGTGGGTCTCCGTTTGATTCAACAGGGCACAACACCACAACGCCTCGAATTCGAAGAATTCGTGAATGTATGGTGGTCACGGGAATCCGTCGACCAAGCTATAGCCATACTTAATGCGTCTAGCCCCCCAACTGGAGTCAAAACTCAAGAACTCCAACAACTCGCCGAAACAACGGAAGATGAAGCTCTTTTAGAGCTTAACTCCCTTAGGAATGATTTACCACAGCACACCGCAGAGTGGTTCAACAAGAGTCAGACAGGCGTAATTTTCTCACTTGAGGAAATCTTTCAAGATCATGGACTGCATACTCTTATGTACGTCAGAACAGATTGGAAAGATATATTACGTACAATCCTTGAAATAAGGCGACCATTTGCGTCCGACGAGGCGCACACAACCTACGAAGCTTTGTTCAAAGCCATACACAGTTGCAGTCTATGCAACGAACTTCTGGCTGGAACATCGTCCCATCAACACATGACAAGGCATACACCAAACTCAACGTTCAAGGGTGTATACTACGCGCCACCAGGCAACGGAAAGACAACCGCGATGAATATGGGACTATTCATAGGAGTCGACACCGACTGGCTTCTTATGGAGTCAGACTTCAACACAATGATCGCACCTTTTCTTCAAAAGAACTTAGCGGTCATCACAAACCAATATGACATATGCGCAAACTCAGGCGCCAAGATGATTGGAATATTTAATCCAACGAGCTTAAAATCTAATCGTCTGATCTTCTTTAAAAAGCCAGCAGCGTGGCTCGGTCGTTAAGCTTCTGCTTAACACTGAGAGGCGCCGAGTTCGATCCCTTGAGCTGACCTCGATTGAAAAGAATTTTTCTGAGTATATCTGTAATGCTGCTGGTCAGACCAGGATTTGTGACTCCTGGTTGATCGTTTCCTATCAGAGTTTGCCAATTTTCTCTGATTTCATTGTTGAAACGATTCCCGATTAAAAATTGGCTAAAAATCCTTCCTACCCACTATGTCACCACTATTTGAGTATGATTAATGTAAATATTACAATAAAAATGTATGTACAATTCATAGATGTCTCGTTAATTGTCGAGTTTAAGTCAGTGTCTCGTAATTTAGCGACTTATATAATAAAAAAAAATGCTGTATTGTTTGTAATTTGGCCAGGAAGGCGCATTGGGGTTTACCTGTAATGCCTTCCTGGTATGAAAAAAAAAAAAAAAAAAAAAAAAAATGAAATTTCAGTTCAACAAACCAAAAGGTTTGAGAAAAACATAAAAAACCTCGATTCTTTAGAGTAAAAGTACTACTTCCGGTTCAGATAGAAATATTTAAAAATATAAGGTTATAAAAATTATTATTTCTATCATATTTAAAAAAAATTCAGTCTGATGCAGTTAGTGGTTTGGGAGATAATTGAATTCAAAAACTTAAAAAAAGAGGACACCTATAAGGGGAGGTACCATTTCCGGTCAACTTATAATATTGGAAAAAAAATTACAACGTGTCGATAAGAATTTCATTAACCGATACTAAGTTTCAGTTCGATAGGACTAACGGTGTTAAAAATATCCCCAAAATACACACACACACATTTTTTCTAGATCATGAAAACGTGATCAGTGATCGATTCTGAGTTCGAATCAGTCAAAATCTCGAGTTTGAATTTTCGCATGATCACAAAACTTCATCTATTGTTACTATGTACGTACATAGATAAAGTAAAAATATGTACCAGGCATCAATCAATTCATCTTGAATCGATAATTTTCTCATATTCAGAATGATTCACCAGTGATGAATCATTTGTGTACATTATTTGTATATTTTTAATTTATGGTTGCTTTTGTTCCTATTCAATATAAAAAAGCAGAGAATAGATTTTATTCCTATTAATGGGTCCATGTGGACTTAACATTGTATTTTTTTGGATGTTTATGACTGATTTTATTCCTATTGAAGTTAAATTAATATAAATTAAAAAATATTTCAACAGATTTTGTTTGTGGGGGGGGATGTCCCGGTCTGACTTCCATGAAATCTGACAACCCTAGCTTTTGATAAAAATGGAACAAAATTTTTTTTTTGGCTTTTTATAATAGTTGGGGGGGGGCAAATTTTAGATTCCTACTTCAGTTGATTAATACAAGGACCAAAATAGGACCAAAGAGTCCCTAGGGCGAGATGTGACGTATGCATGTTCGCGCTTCCAATAAAATAATTAAATGGTTTACCAATCACTTCAAAGTTGCATTTGGTTCAAAGTGCATACTTCAAGTGTCCGATTTAAATCGAGTTTTATATTTAGTCCACGAATAAAAATAATCATTTAATGCGGACAGATAAGAAAAGGAAAGAGAAAAAAAGAGGAAAAACTGCCGTCGAGGGTAAAGTTTGCAAAATATCAGATAAACAAAGCGGATAAGGAAATCATGTAGAATAGCGATAGCTATTAGCCCCTATAGGGGGGTTGAAGGTTTTGGACCGTTTCCCAGCCTATGGAAATTCAGTTGAATTTTGAAGAGGATCTTTATTACTCGATTAATACAGGTGTATTTGTATGTACAGCGAAGTAGGTAAAGGATTCACTGGAACGAGCTAGGTCGAGTTCCTGAAGCTCACTGGCATCTGGGGACGATGCACTGGTTTATAAAGGTGTTGCTTGAGCAACGCGTAGCTGGGCTGGTGAGATCACGTTCTGGAAGATTCCGACGGGGTCGAGGTCTTCCTTTGTGTTCGATGTTTGATGCGTAGCTCCTTGGGATTTCCCGTGTACTCGTGATTGCGTATCTGGAGCGAGTCGAATCGCCTTTATGGGTAAGCTGGACGAAGTATTTCGGCCACGGCTAACTTTCGTGTACGAGAAGAGGACACGATGATGTCATTTGTACAGATTAAGTTCGATGAGGGAAATAGGTGATATCACAAGTCGTGCTATATCTCTACACCCCCTTTACAGTTCTTCTATCGCGCGTGAAACAGCTAATCGTGTGCGTGTAAAGATCGTGGACCGGGAAGGGATAAACCGCGCGATAAACTCAGCAGTCCTGCGCGCAATCGTGTGGCTTGACGTTGTCTTAACACAGAAAATTCTTTCGGGCGCGCTTTTATTACAAGATGGCGGACTTAGGCACGTGGAGTAAAGAATTGATTGCGGAATTACTTTTAATGTACCAGTCTTCTCCGTGCCACTGGAAAATTAAGTCCGAGGAATATAAAAACAAAAATCTGAAAGAAGCTTTTAAAAAAATAGTTGACTTCGTTAAAGAAAGAGGATTTTCTAATGCTAATCGAGATTTTGTTGTAAAAAAGTTTCAAAGTTTAAAAGGGTCCTTCCGGAAGTTAAATTTTCAATAAAATAATTAATAAATAATTTTGAATAAATTTTAAATTTAGAAGTTAAATTTTAATTCTTGAAATCGTTAATAATTTTCTCGTAATTCTACAATCAGTGGCATATGACAATATTGCTTATCTATATTTCTTAACCCACATGGTTCGTTTCTTATTTTTGATTAAATCGACATCAACGAACATCATAACTTGCGCCGTGATATTTCTTCTATCCATTTTTCACCGCAACACTACTATAAAACTGCGTTACTTCACGCACGATTAGCCTTTACACGTTCGCTCTTTCCGTTTTAACAAAAAGTGGTAGGAGTAATCGCGCGGGAAAGAACGTTAGTGTTTACAACTGCGAAAACAGTATCGCGCACAGGCTTACCCGCACGCAATCCTGTACGCTCCTGAAAAAGCGCGATAGAACGACTGTGCAAAGGGGGGGGGGGGGGCTAATGACTCTTCAGGATAGAATTCAAAATGGCCGCGACGGAACATTCTGGAACGGAGACCTGAGAAATAAATTTAAAAAAAATGTCCTCTTAAATAAAGGACGAATGCTCAGCGTAGGTACTGTAGGACACTGGGCAGCCAAGATTAGATGTGCATGTTTGTACATGAGCGATGATGATGTCATCGCAAAGTCCGAACCGCATTTGCGGTGATGATGTCATCGCAAAGTCCGAAACGCATTTGCGATTTTCGACCGCGCCATCTTTTTCCCGCGCGTCACTTGGCCGCAATTACGGCCGAACGGCTCTATACGCGCACTTGCGATTTTCTGTCGCGCTATCACTTGGCCGCAAATAAGCTTGTAAAAAAAAATAGAACATAGTTATGACTGCGCGCGCACACACTAAGGTTTCCGTCGCGCAAAAAAAGACGACGCGGTCGAAAATCGCAACTGCTCATAAAGGCGCCGATGACTTGTTTATTTTTAAGAAGTATATAAAATCGCTGGCTTTAATTCGGAATAGCACAATTTGTGCAGTATACTAAAAGCGCGCGTCAAAAGTCGCTTCATATAAAATCCGGTTTTATTGTGCAGTACCACAACAAGGTTGGTCGCGCCGCAACTGAAGAGCTCTCCGTTCGAATTGTTTTTACCGAATGCGCAAGCGGGCGATAGCTTCCGATAACACAATAGCGAGAACATTTGATAAAGAGTACTTATCTTCGGCTGGAGACTAGCAGCTTCCATCTCCAGGTTCTCTTCTTCAAAATGGCAGCAAGGCAGCGGGATCGGGACCGGCAGATAGAAACACGCGCAAGGGCTGACGTAGAGCTACTGACCGGTTCGGGCCAAAGCCGGTCGCTTATATAGCGTCGGTTCGCGCACTCATGAATACCAACTGCTCCACGCCACGGACGAAATTTTTACACACATTTCATTTTTAATTTGTTTCTAAAATTCTCAAATTGATACAATTACAATGTAAAACACTATTATTTGTTCGGAAATAATATTTGCTAGATTTTTTATGCTGTGTGAGTCTAGTTTTTTCGAGTTTTTCTTTGTCGACATGGCGGTAAAGCCATCAATGGCTACGTCCACGCACCGATATATACACCCGAAACACCCGATATTTAGGAATTTTTCCATAACCAGTTCCCATATTGCAACCTGTAGTTGCTATTTAGGAACTGGTTATGGAAAAATTCCTAAATATCGGATATATCGGGTGTAAATATCGATATTGTGGACGCAGCCAATAGCCGTTACGCTCTTGCAAGCTTCAATATTGGGGTTTCCCCGATGTCGTATTTTTATCGATGCGCCATCGTATTTGTCGTTGGAATATTATATCAGAAGCTAGCGACGATTTATGATTTGTTTTATTTAGATTGAAGTTTCGCACGCATTAGCTTAGATTATTTGTTGGAAAAGCTTAAAACGTGTGGAATTAATTGATAATTTGATTTTTATCGATCCATCGACCTGAATTCTTGCTCTAATTTGCTTGAAAGCTTTAGCGCGAATATATTGCGATATAAGTTGACAGGATATTTTCATATGACAGGCGATAGATTAATCTAGATACGTAAAATTTGCTCGGAAATAGTTGTCAACTATAAAAATATTCAATGGAGCGTTCAATAATGTACTAATAAAAGTTATAAAAACTACATATATATGAACACATCACTAATCAACAGATTTTATATAATGACAATACATATGCAAAGAGATAAAGACACGTTTGTACTTTAAAACTTAGGTTAAAATGGGCCGAGGCCACTTAATTTTGAAGGTGTCTTTCTTTGAATTGAACCTCTTTTCATTTCCTTTTGAGCTTGCATGATGCTGGTTGGTTTTAAAATAAAATAGTTATCATAACAGACATGTTTTTCATAGAAATTAGTGCAAATATATGTCGAGTTGTCAAATATGTCAAAACAATAACTAATTTTTATTGTTTAATTCAAAGTGTCCAAAAGCTAAAACATGTTAGAAATTCAAAAGACTTGAAACATTTAATAAATCAAAGAATCTTTCTGTTCATAATATATAAAACATACTTCATATTTCCATAGAAAGAAGGTTTCTATCGGTATACAAAATTTGAGTGTTGTTTCATATCTTTAACAATATTTGCACAAGTTTATAAAATTAAGTAATTCAACTCCTTTAAAGTCCTCATTTATCAGAAATCATTCAACATCATTGGTAATTCTTGAAAGAAGTGTCCCAACAGCATCTGAATAATTTTCACCGATTATTTTGCTAATGAATTTGAATTATGTTTGTTCCTTATACAAATCTAAACCAAATTTTACATAGTTGATTTTTAATAGATTATTGTCTACTTGATATTTACACATTCTATCACCATTCCTGGATTTCGTTCTCTTTACTAATAATTGATTATATATCGATGGATTCTTTGTTATTTCTGAAAATTTTATACACAGTATGTATATATATATATATATATATATATATATATATATATATATATATATATATATATATATATATATATATATATATGTATATATATATATATATATATATATATATCATTTCGTTACATGATATTACAAAGTTATACTATAATAGATTCATAATGGCCATTGTTGAAATGCTTATTATTTCATTATTTGGAATTTTAAAGTTGTGTGGTCGGAGAATTCCGGCTGTATCAGCTAGTTTTATATTTCTGTATCTGAAACTAAATACACAATTCATCAGCAAAAAAGCTCAATGATAAAATTTGTCATTATGCAGATTATTCCAGAAAGAATTATGTGTCAAATTACGCGATATAATATTGTTTGCTCAATGAAATGCCAGTGATAAGGAGGTGTCATATGTCGACAGCAACTCGTCGAGATATTCTACGGCAACAAATTAAACGATCAGAATTTAAATTATTTTCAATAACATACATAATTATATCATTCAGGGTCAGAAAAAATAATCAATAGTCAGAATAAAATTAATAAACGGTCAGAACAAAGATTATAAATGGTCAGAATGTGAAAATTAATAAATGGTCACAATGTCGAAAAATAATAATTGGTCAGAATACTTAAAAATAACAAGTAGTCAGCAGAATTTTTTTTTGTCTTAGACTTTTTTTTTAATATAAATATTTGCAATCGATAAGCAAATTTTATCACTGGTCAATTTTATTTTATAAGATTTGGCAATCCATTAATTGCCATCTTTTTATCAATTATTCGAGCACTCTGTGGCGCTTTAGTCTAGTGTCTTTTGCACTAGACTTTATAAAAGCTTTTGCCAGCTCGTTTGAGTGGGTTTCGAGTCTACGCTTGTAGTTCTTTGTATAAATATCTATTTCAGTTTTAATTAATGGTATAGTTATAGCATGTTTATGAATTTAAATGCTTCTCGCAAACCATGGGGCATTTGTTATTATTCTAAGAGATTTATTTTGGAATCGTTGTATGATTTCCACGTTAGAATTACTACTCGTTCCCCATAGTTGGATACCATATGTCCAGACTGGCTTTAAGATTGACTTATATATTAAAATTTTATTCTCTAATGTTAGACTGGATTTTCTTCCTATCAACCAGTTCATTTTGTGTAGCCGCTGGGTGAGTTGCTCTTTTATTTTTGATGTGATCTTTCCATGTCAGTCTCCTGTCAAGGGTATTTTGCTGCAGTACTTTCAGTCAGTTCATCGTTTTTCAGTCTGACTACTCGTTTCTTATAGACTAATGCAAATAATTAAAAATGAATTTTAAATATGTTTAAGTAGTTCTTCTATTAAACAAATAATATGCTTCAATTATCAGTAAACTTTAAAATTTATCGCTCATAAATTATTTTACTATACAATAGTAAGACCTGTAGTCATCGTATATGTATTACCCAAAAAAGGAAAAAAAAAGCATAAATAGCATTATAATATTTTATTTATCGATCATTATATCTCTCTGTTAATTGTTATTTTGTGTCCTCTAAAATATTTTTCACTTCATTGACAGTTATGATAGATTTTTCAAACTTTTTAATTTGATTTTCAATCAAAAACATTTGACTGTATACAAACAAGGTAGAAAGTTTTGATAATGGATTTGTAAACAAATTGGTTTCCGCTTTTTTTCATTCCTTACTGTATATATTGAAAAAAATTTAAATAATTTTAAAACTACAGATTCTACATCTATTGACAAGACATCAACGGTAGTAGAAGCTTTGTTGTGAATAATATGTGCAGGACCTCCGACGCTTTTAGCATATATTTGCAAACAATGTTTCATGTATTTTTTAAAAAATGCCTCTCTTCCTCCAAAATTCGTGTTAGTATTGTCAGCCCAGAATATTAGGAGGGCTTTTACTGGAATATTAGAATGTTTTAATGCCTCAATTATGAATCGGAGGGCATCAAGATGGGCGGCGAGACGATCACCAATATCAGATATGCTGATGACACAGCACTAGTTGCTGAAAATTTAGCAGACCTGCAAAGATCTCTAGACCGTGTACATCAAGAAAGCAATCGAAGAGGTCTGTGCATAAATCTGAAGAAGACAAAATTTATGATAGTAGATAGAATGCAAACAGACACCGGGAATCTAACCTTGGATGGAGAGGTGATAGAAAGAGTAAAAAGATTCAAATACTTGGGTACCTGGCTGAATGAAGAGATGGACCTAGATGAAGATCTAAGAATCTGCATCGAGATGGCTAGAAAAGCATTTGTAAAAATGAAGGCGGCGCTTACAAACAAGCATCTCAATCTTCATACACGGTTGAGATTCGCGAAGAGCTACGTCTGGACAGTATTACTACACGGATGTGAGACGTGGACTCTGAAGACCAAGATGATACAATATAATATTTCGCAATACAATACAATATCTAAGGTGATACAATATAATATCTCGTTTATACAATATTTCCCGTGGGCAACTTTCTATTGATGGAGGCTTTTGTACCTGATGTTCCGTTATCGAGATTTTAGTGATGTGCGCGAGATCGTTATTTGCGGAATAATCACCAAACTATTTAATTTCTGGTAATTGGACTATTCGTCACATTGAGGTGGTCACAAAGACAATTTTTGCCATGAAAATCGCGAATACACAATATTTGGCACTCAAGTTCTCGTTAGTATGATGGACTTTTCGGCTGCCAGATGTTCCGTTATAGAGATTTTAGTGACTTTGTGACGAGTAATTTGTGACCAGTAATCACCGAACCTTAATTTCTATGACATCTACAATAAAACCATATGGTTGGAAACTGTTTGATTAGGACCATATCTCAAACTGACAGCAGGATTGCTTTTGTTATTAATCTTCTGTTAGAAGTGATATGGAGTGTAGGCTTTGTCTCTGTTCAGTTGCAGTCGAGTCTTCTGTCTCCATTCATGACAGTCCTCATCCACTGGTTCAACGCATCTCGATCTGCTGTCATTTGCATGTCGGCCACAATTACTTTTCACATATTGACATCTCAATTCAATTCCATTACTACCTAAATTTATTTTTCAGATCGACAAAGACGATAGCTTACCAGATTCCATATGTAGTTCGTGTGATAACAGCCTGGAAAAGCTGAACACCTTCAGAAACATTTGTATACGCAATCACAATTCGCCGAAACCAAAGTTACCCACAGTTAGCCTACCGGCTAAAGCACACACTAGGGAGAACCAATACAAATGCGACACATGTTCAAAATCATTCAATAATAAATCTACCCTGACGAGACACTTAAAGACTCACACAGGGATGGAACCCTTCAAGTGTGACAAATGTTTGAAATCATTCAAACGTTCTTCTCACCTCTCGAGGCATATGAAATCTCACACGAAAACAAACTCCTTCAAATGCGACATATGCTTAAAATCGTATAACCGTTCAGCTCGCCTCTCGAGGCATATGAAATCTCACACTGGCGAGAAACCCTACGAATGTAACATATGTTTAAAGTCGTTCTCCGATCAATCTTATATGGCGAGGCATACAAAATCTCAGCACGGGGTAAAACCCCACAAATGCCAAATATGTTTAAAATCATTCGCTTCCAAACAAAGGTTCGAGGAGCATGTTAACACCCATAACGGAATAAAACGATATCAATGCGAAATTTGTCTAAAATCGTTCACAACTAAATCTTACATGGTGAGACATATCAAATCGCACACGGGGGAAAATCCATACGAATGTGACATTTGTTTAAGATCGTTCAATTTGAAATGTTCCCTTTTAGCGCATATAAACTATCACAACGGGATAAAACCACACCGATGCCACATTTGTATGAAATCGTTTACGACTAAAAAAAACCTGGTGGATCACATCAACTCGCACAAAGGCATAAAACCGTACAATTGCGAAATCTGCTTAAAATCGTTCACTTCCAAGTGTAACATGCTCAAACATGTGAAATCTCACAGCGGGATAAAACCGCATCGGTGCGAAATCTGTTTGAAATCATTCACGGCGAAACGCTACCTCGAAAAGCACATGAAATCTCACACAATGGCAAAACCGTACATTTGTGACGTTTGTTTGAAATCACTCGCCACTAAAAGTCTCCTCATCGAGCATATTAATTCTCACAGTGGAAAACTCCACAAATGCCACATTTGTTCAAAATCGCTCACTAGTAAGCGTAGACTCGTGGAACATATTAATATTCACAATGGGATAAAGCCATATCAATGTCCGATCTGCTTGAAATTCTTTGCTTCTAAGTCTAATTGCGACACGCATGTGAAAACACACACTCAATTAAACTATTCGAATTCGGCATATGTTTAAAAAGATTACTTGTTAATCTGATATTGTGCAATATATTTATTTATTTATTTACAAATTTGCCATAGTGACTTTACAGATTAACTCCAACTCGTCACTATGGCTACATAAAAAGAAAATGAATTATTATTATATTATATTATTATTATACAAAAATTATAAAATAAATATAAAATATAAAACAAATATAAAAATACAAAATTGTAAAAACATGAAATATAAATATATAAAAATATGAAAAATAAAAATATAAAAATTTGATGATATAAAAACATAAAAATGTAAAAATATTAATATAAAAATATAATATGTTATAAGTAGAGTCCGGAATCTGAAGGGGTTGTTTATTGTTCAAAGATTGTAAATGCATTGTTAAAGGTTTGCCGAACCTTTTTTACAAAGAATTTACAACAATGGAACAATAGGCGGCACGTTTCCGGCCCCTTCAGATTCCGACCTCTAGTAATAAGGTGCTACGATCTCAAACTAAACAATAAATCAACCAGATCAGTATATTTTAGATTAACACATTCAGCCCGGCGCATGATTTCATACATTTGCCCATGTGGCGGCACTGTCACGCGTATCGGCATTAAATCACTTTATATAATGAGTTTTCCCTAAATCTTTAGAATTTTACAGGAATTTTAGGGTTGGGGTGCTCAATGCAGTGGAACCGTAAAATTATAGTCGGCTATAGCACTATCCGCGTGGTACACGCCGGGTTGAACGTGTTAAACAAATCCAATCTAATAGAAATGCGGTTGAGGAGCTTGATGCCCCTGGCGACAGGGGACGAAAGCATTAAATTGGTACGTGCCTCAGGTGAGAAGAACAATTCGCGGTATCTAGTAGATCTGTATTTGCTGAATCTGAAACATTGAGGTTCAACTCGGCAAGAATACGAGGATTGCATATTAATCCAATTAGAAGTTTATAAAAATGTTTTCCCCTATATGTACATATGTACATATATAAAACTGATTTGATTTTGATTTTTAAATGCTTTTTATTATTACTAGATTATGTTCTTAATGCATCTTATATCTATTTTAATAGCTACTGATAGTCTGATCATTTTCTATTTTATTTTTGTTAGTAATCATAGTATTATATTATTCAAATGTTAATGTACACGTGATTGGAATAAAAAGAGCTCAAAAGCCTATTTATGTACAATTCTTATAAATTATCATAATACATCTTATACATACTAAAGACTCTAAATTCGAAAATCTAAAGCAGATTGTGTTTAGGTAATCTGTGTTTATACCTGAAAGGTGTAGACATCTTGTTGTAATGACCGAGACTCTTCATAAGTGTGTTAGTATGGTTATTAGTGATTTTGTCATACAATCTACTGGTTAGTTTGTTAGTAATATCTGTGATTAACGGAATATTGTTGATAAATGGTTTGAAATTATCAAGATTTGTCACAAATTGACACCTCGAGTTTGCTGACATGTGCCATGTTGATGTAAACTTCAAACTGAATAAAATCTTTGTTCTCAAAACAATTGTTTTTATTAAACAACCAATCATCGTCCCTAAACTCATTATATCTTATACCAATGTTTTTCAGCCTAGATTCTAAAGAAGTTTTGAATACACGTGTTGAATGGGTTCGGTGATAACTGGTCACAAATTACTCGTCACAAAGTCACTAAAATCTCTATAACGGAACATCTGGCAGCCGAAAAGTCCATCATACTACCGATAACTATCATAGTAACGAGAACTTGAGTGCCAAATATTGTGTATTCGCGATTTTCATGGCAAAAATTGTCTTTGTGACCACCCCAATGTGACGAATAGTCCAATTACCGTTGAATGTTGGGCACAGAAAATCACGAAATAACAGCAGGTTAAATCTATTTTATGGCCCCCAAAAAAGGATCCCGTATAGATAATATCTCAAACAAATAGATACGCACGCGATTCGCAAACGATTCACTTTTGCGAGGTAGCCCGTTTACCGTAAATCATATACCTAGAAAGCATTGAAAGTGGTATTTGGTTGTCAAATGAAAACTTAATCAGTGTTTTAAAACCACAATTTCACTTGTGTCCTTTTGGATCAAATTGAAAGCAGAATTCCCAGATCTTTATGAATTTATTAATTTATTTATTTTACAGGCAAAAACCCATTTAAGCAAATAACATAATATGAAAAATATAATATAAAACGTATTGTATAAAAATAAAAGGTAATTGGATTATTAGTCACATTGCGATGGTCACAAATACTATTTTTGCTATGAAAACCGTGAATGCGGAATATTTGGCAATCGAGTTTTCGTTAGTATGATATGTAGCTATCGTTAGTACGATGGACTTTTCGGCTGCCAAATGTTCCGTTATAGAGATTTTAGTGACTTTTGGGGGAGCGAATTATGACCAATGATCACCGAACCAAATAAAATAATAACATCAAAAGAAAACAATAATAATAATAAATATATTAATAGAAAACAATATCAATATCAAAGTAGTGAACATCAAAAATATGCGGTTTTATCACATGACATAATATATTGTAGCGTATACTAAAAAGAACCGCCGTTAAGTACAATCAGATTAGGCCGAGGCGCATCCCTGACACTGTGCGACCGTTATAATTGGTTTCGAGGATTATCTGCGGACTAAGTGCAAGTAGGCTAAACAATGGCCACCGAATTGGCGTAGTAGCGGCACTCGGTCGCATTCCCGTGGAGTTCTCAGAAGTGACCGATAGCGTGGGACTGAGTGTCGTGGGAATACATATCCGGGTACATGCCTAAACAATAGGGAAGTAACCGGACGTCGAAGATGCCCAGGGAGACCTTTCCTTTATAAGGAGGTACTTAGGCGATATCCAGACATTCTGGACGGAGCACTGCCAGTGTGTGTATCTCCTTTTTAGTGATCACCAATTTAGTAGTCAATGGTCACCAATTATAGGACGGGTGAAAGGTTTCGACCGTTTCCCAGCGTATGGAAATTCAGTTGAGTTTGAAAGAGGATCGTTTATTTTCATTGTACCAATATCCTTGAAGAAATATATCTGGCTGTCGCAAAGATAATAGAACATAAAAGACCTAGCTCTATGCAGACCACAGCTATACCTGCTATCACATTATTTCCCGGAATTATAGTACAAGTTGTATCTTAATAACAGCAATCCACAAATATACAACAAGACAACCTAAATGCATTTTAAGTCCTCTTTAATAGCATTCGGAGGGTCTTTCAAATTCACCTTTTTCAACATCCAAATATCTTGCAAATACTAAAATTTTGGTTGGTTTTTGTCACATCATTACTTTCAACTAAACATAAACTATAAAATGGGCCCTTATTAATGGATTTTCAAGTCCTATAAACCGTCCTATTTAATTCGGCTGCCCATCCAAACCCCCCCCCCCCCTGATCAAAGCGACATATTAATTTTGAGTCAATTGGTGTTTATTTTAATCCAAATGGCCAACGACTAGTATTTCCCCTACGTGCTAAAACGGTTCGGTGATTACTGGTCACAAATTACTCGTCACAAAGTCACTAAAATCTCTATAACGGAACATCTGGCAGCCGAAAAGTCCATCATACTAACGATAACTATCATATAAACGAGAACTTGAGTGCCAAATATTGTGTATTCGCGATTTTCATGGCAAAAATTGTCTTTGTGACCACCCCAATGTGACGAATAGTCCAATTACCGCCAAAACATGATAAGAAAACATGGCTGTAAACTGTTTTTAGTTTAGGCCAGATGTCAAATTGACAGTCGTATTCATGTAATTTTGAAAGTGCCATGGAGTGTAGATTTTGTCTCTTTCCTGCTTCAGCAGAGTGTTCTGTCTCCATTCATGACAATCCTCATCCATTGGTTGAACGCGTCTGGACCTGCTGCCGGCTCCAAGTCGGTTGCAATTACTTATTAGTCGGTAGCAACTATTGACATCAGATATCAGATATCAATACGATCTTCATTATATTTTTCAGTGTTATGAAGACGATGGCTTGCCGGACAAGATATGCCTATCATGTGAAAATAATTTTGAATTGTTTTCTGGATTTAGAAATGTCTGTATTCGAAGTGACCAAATCCAGAAATCGAGGTTATCCAATTGCCTTAATATCAAAACGGAAGAAGTTATACTGGATGATTTAATATTCCAGGATGAAATTGACTCTGATCCAGTAAACGTTAACGTTAAGGTTAGTAAATAGGAATTGAAAGCCTCTGAGAGGTGATAAATTAAAGAAAATATTCCATTATCAATAATACACTAGTACTACTTTGACATTTGGAAATACATAGTATGCATATATGTAAATTGAAAACAAAATGGCGAAGTTTCAAAACAATAGAAAGTTTGTAGGAAAAAATACTGAATCGTTAGCGAAGTGAAGTATAGAAGACGCTTTTTATGATATAATTTATGTTCTTTTATATTACAGATGCATGGAAGTGGAATTGGTGCTAAACCTCGCACAAGGGAAAAGTCGTACAAATGTGACACTTGTTTAAGGTCGTTTACTTCTGAATTTTATATAATGAGACATATGAAAACTCACACAGAAACAAAAGTGTACGAGTGCGACATTTGTCTGAAGACATTTCCCTTCAAATCATACCTCAAAATACATATAATGGCTCACAGCGGGATAAAGCCGCACGAATGCGAAATCTGTCACAAATCGTTCACTCGCAAGACGAGTTTATCAAAACACGAAAAAATTCACACCGGGGAAAAGCCATACAAGTGCGAAGTTTGTTTTAAACCATTCTCTACTAAGTTCGCTCTCGGCGAACATAATAATTCTCACAATGGGATAAAACCGCATCGGTGCGAAATCTGCTCGAAAGCGTTCACCCACAAAGCAAACCTTGGACAGCATGTGAAATTACACGCAGAAATGAAACTGTATAAATGTGAGGTGTGTTTGAAAGTATTGTCTACGAAATCGAACCTTTTAAAACATGCTAAATTACACACGAAAATAAAAACGCACAAATGTGATATTTGCTCTAAAGCGTTTTCTTACAGATGTGATCTTGCAAGACATGTAAAATTTCACACTTGTAAGTGACAGTATTTTTTTTTAGTACTCTTTCGATTGGTTTATTTACAAGGCTCTTCTATATTTCACTTTGTTGATTGGTCTGACAATATATTATTCATAATAGGTCCTTTTGTTGCCTTAAATATGTAGTTCAGCGTTCATGTTCGCTTCCATATCTTTCTTAGTTTCCTTTTCTCAGCGATTGTTTGTTAAATTAATAAGAGTATATTTCTGCCATTTTCTTGTTCTTAAAAAGGGAACTCATTTTCAGAGACTAGAGACACTATGTATAATAATAAAAATAAATTATTTATTAAAAATTATTTAATTATTTGGTTGAGGCAAATATTTTGTTCCGTTTCGAAGTCCATTATGTTTTTAAATATAAGTTAACATTTAATTTCCTTTACGGCGCAAAAAACGAATAGATATTTTAGAAGTTAATGCTTCAAATTATACGAAAAAATATAAATAAATTGACTCTCGCAGGGAAGCAAATTTCAAATAACATTAAAAATATTGTACATGTAACATACTAATACAATACAACAACTGGTAACGGGCTCTCTTTGGGCTATCGATTGCAGCCGGTCGCAAATTTTTGTAGAAGGGCGTGTGCCTCTGAGGCCATTCTCAAGATGAGAGTGGCCTCCCTACGTCGTTTATAGGGATTGATTCCGTAGTGCCTGTACATGACCGGAAGAATGGGGATATCATTGGTGATGATTTATAAGATGGCATCAAAGGAAAAAATATTCTAAGCCGTATTTGTTCAAATTGTATTTTTCAAAAAGGAGAAATAGGACGGGTTTTTTAAATTTTGTATATGTAATTTATATATATATATATATGTTTAATTTTTGTTGAATTTTTAACTATTGTGGCAAATTATGAATTCTTGTAATGCTGCAATGGTCCAAACTTTATATAAATAAATATAAATTATGATTTGAAAGGATTTCTTCTTTTAGAGCCCACGCAAACAGAGGAAGGTCTGACGTTCTGAGCTCGAAGTTCAGCCTTCTATGTCTGGACTTCTTAGTAACAACGCACACAGCAAACTGTCAGATCGCAGCGATCTGATGGTCCAAACCAGAGAAATGTAATATTAATAGAAGTGGCTTTAGGTGTTCTTTTGTTGTCAAGTGACATTCTGTCCGCGGACAGATCTAAATAATTTTAGCATCAGTCGTATTTGACGCTTGGTGCTCGACGTATGTCCGATAAAAACTTCTCTGTTTGTTTATATTACTCGCAAGATGGGCAAGCATCGGTAAAAATTGCACAATACATTCAAAAACACACAATAAACAACATGGGATACATTTTTATAAGTAAATTGGTCCTATTGTATTCCGTGAGATGTAGCGTATTTATAGAGACGTACCGCGTAAAATTGACAACAATTATTTATTCGTAAGGGCCCCTCTATTCTTATTACATCTCTCTGGTCTAAACCCAGAACTCTAGACAGCAGACCTTCTTCTGTTTGTGAGGGCTCATAATGACATATTTGTGTATAACGTCCACGATTTGCATTTATGATTCAAGGATAATTATCTTTTCGGCATAGCTTTGAGTATGTATGTGGGGGTTCCCTGCGAAACATCAATTATCGTTAAATGAACTCCGTTTCTATACTTGTCTTGTCAGCTTGGTACTAAAAGTATATGAAAAATGTGTAATTAATTGAAATGAATAAAATAGATATATAAAAATGTAGCTGTATTAACATAAATTGTAGGAATATAGCACAAATTGTGCTATCCTGAATCATAATCAGTGATCTCATCTATTTCATTACAATACGTAAGTCGTACGATGGCATCATCGCGCTCCTGAACAAACATGCAGAGCTAACCTCGCCTGAAATTATTTTCTCCACTCAAGGGCAACGACCCAGTTTAACTCGCTTTATAATAACGATCACGAGCCCGTAGAAGCTTCCAGAAGGATGGTTTCATCACTCAATGTCACACATAGCAACCTTGAGGCACAGTTGCACACTGACCTGATCTCTATGCCCGTGGAAACTTCCAGAAGTATAATCTCACCCGGAGACAAAGGATAACCTCGAGCTCCCGAAAACAGGATGACAATATGACATCACTGAACCAGTATATAATCCAGAGCAGCAGACTCAGATGCCAGTTCAGCCCGCCCTACTGCTGAATTGGGCAGTTAGTCCACTTCCCCAGGAATATACTATACTTGTAATCAGTGCCGGTTTTAAGGGGGGCTGAGTCGGGCGGCGCCCGAGGGCGCCAAATAAGTTAGGGCGCCGCTCAATGCGTCAAAGGCGCTTTAAATTTTAAAATTAGAGCGCCAAAAGCCATATAATATTTTAGATTAGAGTGCCAAAGGCGAAATTTTTTTCTAATGTTTAGAAAAAACTGCCCGAGGGCGCCATTGATAATAAACGATCCTCTTAAAAATTCAACCGAGTTTAGATAGGCCGGGACACTGATTAACACACCTTCCAGCGTTCTAAAAGAATATTAATATTATTCAAAATTGATTACAAACTACATATATTATATTATAGAAACGGAGAGTTGATTATAATTGGTGAAACCAGGCCCATCGATATGTAGATACACTTTTTCGTGCGTATTTAATAGCAAAGATCATTGATTAAAAAAATTCTACTTGTATATTGATAAAAAAAAATGGATACTTCCATGAATGGCACCATTTTTAACACGATTTTACCAGAAGAAAAATAGAAATAATTAAAGGTAAAATAATAGTGCTTTATACATTTTTTTCGTTACATTTTTATTTTTATTTACACCTAAAAAAAATACAACATCAATTTAATATTATATGTATCAAATAATACGCCATTACAACCAGATCGTACGTCTTCTGGAAAATGTGTACGTTTTCAAAGCCATTTTCCCATTTCTGCATTCGGTGCATAATTCCTTGAACCACGCATATAGCATGATTTATCGATAAGTTTCTGTAAGATCAGTTGAAATCAGTTGTCGCAATTGTGCGACTAATTTCGGTCGCAAGCTTAGCAATCTTCGTAACTGGTGATTCATGTGAAAATCTCCAATTCTTCATCTAATGCGAGTAAAGCTGCAAAATGATAATTAGTTCTGATCTAGTGGAGTATTAGTCACAATAGCAATGGGCTAGAAATATTTGTAACCATTTGAAGGCAACGATGTGTCCAAATGCGACGCACCAGTGGATTAAAGTGTTATAACGCCCAAATTGCACAAATCAATAACCGTACGGTAAGATGTGGTCAAAATTAAACTCAAGTTTATGGCCATAGACGAGCGACTTGGGAACCTTTTATACCCCTCGTAATACTCCTGGTAGCTATTAACTGACAATTGGGATTCTCGGAAAAGTCCACAAAATGAGTTCCGCACCCTCGATAGATCCACAATTTCAAATGCGCTCATGAAAAATTAACGCAATAGAAGTCCACAAAAAGGGGACAGCACATTCAGATGATTGCACACAAATACGTTTGCACATTTTGGCTTCTTACGTTTGCCAGATTTTGACAAAGAATTTATGACCAGACAACCAGAACCCGAAAGCCATCTAGCTGAATTGCGAAAATTGTGAATTCATCGTCGAACTCACAGATACAATCGCCCACGCCGATATTGTCGCCAAGACTGTCCCTTTTTTGTGGATTTCTATTGCATGAGTTTTTTTGGGTGTATTTGAAAGGGCTCGTATTTAAGCGATTTTATACATTTTGATCAGTATTATATTTAACGAATTTTCAATATGTATTTATGAATAAGCATCATTTAATCAGTATTGTTGCGTGTACGTGAAGAGGGGGCTTCCAGAATCGGAGAGAAAGACTCAGAAGGGTTGTAGAAGTCGTTTATTGGTCTGCTCTCGTCGGCGCTCCAGGTCGGAATGGTTTCCAGGCTGAGAGCGCCTCATATTTATACCCGTTGGGCGCAACACACATACATACACATGTAATAACTATTGGTCAATGAGTTGGGGCGATCCCATTGGCCGTTACATACGGCTTATTCATTCGGCGAGGACATTTTGACGCGAACGAGAGATCGGGTGATTAGCGCTCGCAAGCCATCGGTCTACGAGCGCCACCCACCTAATCTCTACTTTACAGTATTATGACTAAAAGAAATACTGATCAAAATATATTCATACATCTGAAAGTATAAATCTGTCGAAGGTGCGGATCACATTTTGTAGATTTTTTTGGTCACCGACAATTGGTTGATATATTATTTTAACAAGCTCATTTATTGGGATTATTCCGCAAAAAGATCTCGCGCATGTCACTAAAATCTCTGGCACCCAAAAACTCCATGAATCTACGCGAAATATTGTACTAACGAGAACTGGAGTGCCAGATATTCTGTATTCGCGATTTTTGGGGCAACGACTGTCGTTCGTGCGATCGTAATTTGCGCAATAATCCGTTTTCCATTTATTGTGTATAGGATAGCAATGGCCACTAACATAGTTTCTTTTACCAATATTTTGACGTTTCTAATATGTCAGATTTTATACTGTCCTTGAATTTGTTTTTTTGAGGTGTTGTTATTTATTATGATGAACAATGAGTGATGCTGAAGATGATGACTTCTGCCGCTACGGAACTCCTCTGGATCCTTACGAAGATGGTCAGTCAGTGTACAAAATACTTACTAAAAAATATAACCTCTAAATGTGTGTAATTAGAAAAAAATCATAAAATAAAATATGGCAGATATTGAATGTCTAGAAAATTTTCAGACGACGTCCCCAAAAAGAAGTCGGCATATCAGGATATTACGGAGCAATATGCTTTGGATTCGCAAGGCAAACGTAGATTCCACGGAGCGTTCACCGGAGGATTCACAGCCGGCCACGGGAATACTGTGGCCGTACCCGAAGGATGGACGCCACAAACTTTCAAAAGCTCACGATCAGATCGAATGAAATTAACGGTATGTTGTATATATAATATAACTAGTATATAATATAAGAAATTAAATATAATCTGCTTTTGAATTCAATTGATAGCAAAAAGCTGAAGATTTTATGGACGATGAGGATCGTAACGAGTTTGGTATTGCTCCGAGACAAGTTCACACTACTAAAGAATTCAGCGGAGCGAAAAGAAAGAAGCAACAGTATTTTCAAGACGGTCCAATTCCAGGTTTTATATTACGACTATACATACATGTTTATATAAATTTTCAACGTTTATTCTAATCCATCTTTGCTATTGTTAGGAGAGCCAGTTTTGCATAGATTATTAGAACCCGTTCACGAGACCGTGGCTATTAAGATTCTCAAAAGCATGGGTTGGAGACCGGGACGTGGAATCGGAGAAAAAATTACACGCAGCGAGAAAAAGACAGCCCGTAAACTTTACACTTGTCATGTTCCTATCGAATTCAGAGTGAGTATTCAACATTGTCTCTCAAATTCAAACTATGCATTTGAATAACATTATAATTACCAGAAGAATAGACTTGTGTTTTGAACAGAGCGGTCACGGGTTCAAATCCCACTGGTTTCTGCTGGCCAGACCTTGGATTTGTGACTCTAGTTCGATCGTTTCCTACGAGAGTTTGTCTCTGTGGGTATTAAACCTTTGCCTGCGGCAATAGATATAGCGAACAAGCCCTGTACGCGGCGGCACCTTTTTCGTGAATTTGGCAATCGAGTTTTCGACCTTAAATACAGATTTTAATATTTACTCAAGTAACCAGATATGTTAATTAACACATAAAGTATTATTATAAACAATAAAATACATAATATATCTCGTAGTTTTGGCTTAATTGTCAAATAATCATTCTTCATACAATTGAGACGTATCGTTGCCATTGTTCAACAGACGTGACGTCACATAAACGAGGTTTCAGTATGGTTCCACAAAAAACTCATTTTGATTGGTATATATTCATTTTAAGCAAATTGAATAGATGGCATTCAACTCTCAGTAATATATTCAACCAATTTTGAACCTTAAAACAGTTGAAATAGGCGCATATAAGGCTCAAAATCCCGTGCAAAGTTCAGAAATTCTATGGAAGACAGCCGCGCTACAGACTTGTCGCCCAAAGCTTCCATAGAAGACGGCCGTGGGCAAACGGTTAAATGATATGTATAATACTTGTATCAAATGTACAATGTTTCTGGCCAGGAAGGCGAATTGGGGTTACCTGCTAGGCTTTCCTGGTATAGATTAAAAATATATAAAATACAATAAACGACCATCGTATTTCAGAATGCCGATGAAAGTAAAGACGACAATGTCGAGCTTCAAAACAATGAAGAATCGTCCGAGGATGAAGAGACTGTTTCAGAGATACTATTCGAACCTGACGACTTTGAGCCGTATTTAGCAAAGCCGAAAGTCGACTCTTTCGGTATAGGATATGTAGGTCTCAGTCGACATTCGATTCTAGGAGCGTACGTTAATCCGTTGGAGGTTGATGATACGCATGCTAAAAAAAGTCATTTGTTGACAAACGATAAGGGCAAAAAGGTATACTTTGAATGCAATGATATTATAGTATTATCTTAATGTATATTATACTATTAATTTTATATTGATTCGCTTTAAGGTATCGATTAGAGGACAAGCTTTCGGTGTCGGAGCTCTCGAAAATGAAGATGAAGATATATATGCTAGAGACGACATGTCCGGATATGACTTTTCACTCGACGTTTCCAATAAAGCCAAAGAAAAACCTGATAAAAAGAACAAAAACGTACCTTCCAGTAGTAAATCGGTAGGTTTATAAAATGTAGCCAATCTTTGGCGCTGTATTTATATTTGTGTTATGCATAATTTTAGATGCAGTTCAAATGATTCCAATTATGGTACAATTCATAGATTTGCTGATGATTTATTTCTTTAGATTTTAGAGGGCTTTGTTGCCTCAACTTCCTTGCAACCGCCGATGAAAGTTTTCCCGCCACCAGCTCTTCCTCACAATTACGTTCCGGGTAAAACTAGAAAATCAAGATTCAGCAGTATTGAAGATACTCATCCAGAACAGACTCCTGTGCGAGATCAAGGTATTTCATCAGAAACAAACCTATATAAATTTAATTAAAAATTACTCGGTATGTATTTGAATATGATTTTTTTTTAGGTTTAGGAAGACACGATTTGACGGCTAAGCAACGAGGATCAATCCTCGGCGAACAGACGTCTGAAAATCCACCGATCGCTAAAACGATTGAAAAGCCAATCGAAAAAACCACAGAAGAAAAGCTGGCCGCTATTGTCGGTAGAAACATCAATTTCATCAACGATTCCGACAAAGCCAAAGACTCCGATACCACCAGTCCCGTAAAGTTGCCAGAATCTGACGGACCTTTTAAACCGTTTGCGACAAATCCCACTAAGCAGTTACGATACGAAAAGTTCATCGCCATGAAGCAAGGATTGTCGAGCTCGTACATGGAAGATGAAAGAGCGTCTGACGATAAATTGCTCAATTGGGAAAGGGATAGAGAGTTGGCTGAGTTTGAACAAGCCTATAAGCTTTATAAGCCATTGACTGGAGCTATGAAGGATAGGTATGCGTAATGATATGTCAATTTGTGATATTAATGATGGGTTTGATTGTATTGAATTGTATTTATATTGATAGGTTTGTATCGGCGGTGCATCAGGAAGATATCTCGTCTCCGTTGATCGTTGCTAAAGACAAGGATTATTATATACACGCGTCGAGTGACAGACAGGAAGCAGCGAGGCTTGGAAAGTTCGGTTTGATGACGAGAGATACGGCAGCTTGGAGACCAGAATCACTGCTTTGTAAAAGATTTAACGTACCCGAGCCACAAAATGGAGGGTATACTTTTGCAATGCATATGTATTTACTGTATGTTATTACGATTTTACTGATTGCTAATATATTTTTCTTGTTGTTTTAGCTATGCAACACAAAGCGAAGAAAAGAAAAAAGTTTCATATTCATTGTTTGAATACTTGGAAGCTCCGGTCCATGATAAGAGAAGTTACTTGAGGGATCACAGTCAGTTAAAGTCGGTTAATAGCGCTAGTTCGGCAAAACCAGTAGAAGTGAATGTGCCTGAAGTGAAAAAATCTGTACCGACACTTGTTGTGGAAAATGATTCAGCGAAAAAGCAAAAGCGACTAACTGTCGCTGAACTTTTCATGCAAGAAAAGGAAAAAGAGCGAGAAAGTTTCAACGCTAGTAGTAAAGAGACGGGTCAACTTGCATTCCAGAAAGAATTGACAAAACCAAATACAACCGAGACCGATGAAGTCAAAGAAACAATAGACAGCTTCAATAAGATAGATCTGTACAAAGCGGTCTTCCTCAGCGACAGTGAATCAGAAGCTGAAGACGAGTCTGCGGAGACTTCCAAAGACAAAGATAAGTTGACATTGGCCGATTTAGCGGCGAGGAATGTCGAAAGAAATCCTTCCCCACCCAGGGGCATATTTGCAAATCTAAATTTGGATCGTATAAATTCGTGGCGTAAACCCGACCCAGACAAAGACGTGCAAACTGCTCCGGAAGTAACAATGATAGTGTCTATCTCTGTGGATAAAAGTCGTGGCGAAACAACGGCTATGGATGTTGATGGTGTGTACGGGCCTAAGTTGCCGGAGAAGCACTTGTTCACGTCGAAAAAGACGAACAATGGAAGCAAGTGTGATGCCGTTGAGATCAGCTCGTCGAGTGATAGCAGTGATGATTGGGTCGAGTCGAGCCACGACGCTAGTAAAAAATCTAAACGATCCAAATCTAAAAGTAGCAAAAAGAAGAAGAAGAAAGATACATCGATAAAGCATCACAAGCATAAGAGCAAGAAAAAGCACAAGAAGAAACACTAACAAAGAAAATTTAGATTGTACAATGTCTAATCTAATATGATAAAATAATTAAATAAACGTATTGAATGTACTTTCTTTGTTTTTACTCAACTTGTACTGACAACCTCGAGAATGAGCAAAATATTAGTATTTATTAAAAAAATGTATAAACTAGACTAGTGGTTAGCATATAATGATTTGAACAAAGTGCTCATGGGTTCAAACCCCACTGGTTTCTGCTGGCCAGACCTTGGATTTGTGACCCAGGTCAATCGTTTCCAGATCGAGTTTGCCATTTTATCTGATTTTCACTGAAACGGTTCCAACAAATTGGCAACCTTATCCATTTTCTAGCAAACCTCAAGTTTTCAGCAGTTTTGAATTTCGCTAAATTGTATAAAATGCAGCAAATTTACAAATCTGACCATTAATGTATCTGTGAATGTTGATTGATATGTATTTACTGAATTGATTAAAAATGCTACAAACTTACAAATTTAACCATATGTCTCTGTGGGTATTAATTGATATGTATCTACTATTTATTATAATACTTGTATCAAATGTACAATGTTTCTGGCCAGGAAAGGGTTACCTGTTGGGCCTTCCTGGTATAAATTCAAAATAAATAAACGGTTTATTACAGGCTACCTGTATTTTTAATATTGTAAAACGCAAAACATTAAATATCTCGAATTGAAGAATAGTGGACATCCGCCACTTTCAAATATAGCGGCTCATATGTTGAAATTTAGATACTTACAAAAAAATTCCGATATTATTTGATTTAATTGTTCACTTACATACAAAAGCAGCCTACCTTCTCATTATGATCACAATGCAACTATGTAGTTTGGATTTTCCGATTGTTAACATACATACATACATAATCGACGAAATTCTCCCTGTTTTCGTTGCACAGTATTACTTACGTGTGTGCGAGCAGGACACACGTAAGTATACACAGGACATATATAAGTAAGGACACAGTATCCTACTTGCGCAAATGTAAATTAAGTTGTGCGATAGAAACAGAAATTTCCACAGCACGCCACTGATGCATATGTATCTTATCTTACATACATATATACGTATAAAACTGAATCGGCTTCTGTAATTCGATTCTGATTGGCTGTCGTCAAATTCGTTTCTGATTGGCTAGATTGGTCAAAGACGTTTGTGATTGGTCGGTCGTTAAATAATATCATTTTTTTTCGATTCAAATAAATTTGAATAACAAAATAGATTATGATTTTTTTCATGGTTTTCATTTCATTTCCATTTACCGAGCGAAGCCTGGTAGCACCACTAGTTCAATATAAATGTTTTATTTGATAAATGTGGTTAACAAAAGTGACACATCGGAGAAACCATAGACAATTTTACACCACACATGAAATGGCGGAGCAAGGCTATTGTCTATGAATGCATTAGAGATGGAACAAAGGAGTTGATTTAGATTGGGATTCAAATAAAATCAACACCTTTCTTTTGTTTTGCTATAATTTATTGGGTGTTTTTGAAATAACAATTTTTTTGTGGTATATAAAATAGATGAAAGCTATGATAATTGGGTCTTTTCTTTTTTTTTTTCAATTATGTATACATATTTATGATAATTTATATGAATGTATTTTTAAAATAGCTCTTGATGCAGCTTTTGGCAAATTTAACAAACACAAGTTGGTGAGATCGCAATGCACACGACTTATTCGAATTTTTCAAAAAAAAAAAAAAAAACAAACCATACATATAATACAAGGTCCGACTGTCGTTATCAATAATAATAATACGTCTTTTTTTCATTCTCTATACAACATTATAATCTTCACTACAAACACTTAAGACTCTTAACATTTAATCACACTTTTTTCAACAGAGAAAAATATTGTGTATAGAAAAAATCCTGTAGAGAACAATCACAGTATTTTGGAACCGATCTGGTAAAAAGGCAATTTTCAAACATAACCGAATCTGTCCTGACAATAATTGAGAGCCATATAATATATACACATATATATATATATATATATATATATATATATATATATATATATATATATATATATATGTATATATATATATATATATATATATATATATATATATATATATATATATATTTATAAAATTATAATTACAATGTCACAATGTATGAAAAAATCTATTAACTATCCCAAAAAGCTTACATTTAATATAATATAAGACTAATAAGATACATATTTTTTCACACATTATTCAACTCGTGTGCAGTCCGCTTCGCCATTACAAAAAAAAGCACGCAGACAACACACAATATAAATATATATATATAGATATTTTTAATTTATTTACGCATAGAAACTTAAAAACATTTGAAATATTTCATGTATTTGACTCGTGCAGCAAAAACGAACAGTCCGCAGGCCGTCGTCCAACATTACAAACAGACAAAACAACTTGAAGAGCTCCGAATATGAGCTCCAAAAATAACAAAAAAAAAAAATAAAACAAAAATTAAAAACACAGTTTTACAAACTGCAATTGCATTGGACTAATTGGATAAATAAAAAATTTGAACTAATGTATGTATGTAGATTTTTCTTACCTTCAATGTTAATCAATTAATAATATAATAATAATAATAACAAAGTTTGAATTCATTTTCTTAGAAAAATATTCAGTTTAGAAAATCGGCTAAATTATGCGTGTATGTAAGTATGTATGCATGTATAATATATGTAAGTATAATATAATTGAATATTATCAAATACATCAATATTACAACACCGAGATACACATATACACAGCGGATATATATATATATATATATATATATATATATATATATATATATTAATATATGTAACATATATCGTGCAAAACCAATATATTATTCACATTTATCGAATCGAAAGGGGCACGCACACTGTAAATGTGATACTTACTTACCTTACTTGTTTTTTTTTTAATTTTATTTTCTGCACATATTACAGGTGTGCAAACTAAGTAATCAAAAACTACACATAAAATCGGGGATACATTCTCAAAACGATTTAAATATTAGATCTAATGATACGATATACGAGTGAATACGCCAATTGCAGTACATTTTATAACAATATTCATATTATACTGAGTGGGGGGTGAAGGGGGGTAAATGTGAATATAAATTAGTATATGCTAACATGTCCGTATCGCATATATTGAATAGTGATCTGTCCGATTTCTTTTAAGAGTTGGTGAGATCAAAAATATTTTTTTTTCAATAAAAAAAAAACATATTTTCATTTCTAATAAAAAGTATAATAGTAAATTACAATATCCAACTAAACGTAGTAATATTATTATATAAAAACTTATGGATTATCACATTTTTTTTATATCATTTAATAAGTTATTAATTTTTTTTTCATTTATTTATTCCTTACGGACTAATAATAATAATATAATCATAATAATATTTTATAATATTTTGCCTGCCTACAGTGGGGAGAATAATACCATAAGCGAAAGCATAAATACAGAGTAATAATGATAAACGTGTTGATTGATATCAATCGAACACTAAACACTCCCTGGTTCCGCAAACATAGAGCAGGATTTGGTAACTTTTTAATAGTTTTTTTTATTATTTCCTTTATTCATTTAAATCATTTTTGTTGTAAAATCCCCGCCATTGATTTGCGTCACATTAAATCATGATAGATAGGGCGACGGCGGCGGGGACCGTGAGCATTTATTTATCCGAGATTAAAAACAAACAATACAAACTAGCACTTTTAAAACGAGTTTGACCAATCCAAAAAAAAAAATGTCGCCGATCAAAACAATCCCGTTCTAAATCTAAACATATATAATATATATAAATATTAAAATAAAATACTTCTACGTACAAATACGTTTTTTTTTTTTTTGTTTGTTAACTATTTAAGTAGTTTATCCCACTAGAATTACATAGGTTATACCTTCAAGCTCAATTCACACACTCAACTTAAATATTACAATGTTTAAATATGTGTGTATGTATTTTTTAATTTTTATATATGGAAATGTTTTTTTTTTGTTTTCATTTAAATTTTTTCCTAATGGCAGCATAGATACGCTATTTATTTTATCATTACTCTTTTAATATAATGTATATATTTATTATAATACTAATGATGAACTCAGTGGCACAAAAGAAAATGACATAATTCACATCAAAACAATTTATCACGAAAAGTTTGAGGGATGTTTTTTTATTTTACGGATTCTACGCACATACTCTCTGAACACGTTACTTTAAACGACTATATGAACTAACGTTAAGTTACAGAACACATTTAAGATTATTAATTAAGTATTTATTAAGGTAGAGATATGTTGAAGTACGTCAAAAAAAAAAAAAAGAGGGCAGCGAGAGCATCCCAAGTCTCGTCCGAGCTTCCAGAATGTTCCGCCCCTGCAAATGTGAAGATCAGCTTGCAGAATTCAGACGAATAGTAACTAGGGATTCAAGTGTTCAGAGGCGACTAAAACAGTAGCTAAGAAAAATAGAAAGGCTCAAAAACACGAGCATTTTATAATTAACAAAAAAAAAAAACGTTATTTCCAACAACAACGGACACTAAAGTAAAACTGGTCAATTTGGTAATTGGTAGAGATCGCTTTTACATTGTAAAAAAATTCAAATTTTACACCGTTTCAATGATAAATTAAAACTAAGCACATACGGAAAATCCAGCATAATTAACTAAAATATAAAATATAATTAATTAACTAGATGCGACACATAAATCTAAAAATTTATTGCCATTACTATAATAATAAATTAAAAATTCAAATGAATCATTAACATATACATATATATATACTTCAGATCCTTTGTGGTGATTTAAAACAAATAATAATGTGTATGTGTGTGTGTGTTAATCAAGTGTGAAAGCGCAAACGGAGATTTTAATATATATATATATATATATATTGAGGCTTTCAAATGACACGGAGATATTCAGAAGACCGATGACACGGCGCTATGCGATGTAGTGAGTGGTGTGGTGGTGCTGGGTCCGTTTAGAAGTGGTCATCGATCGGCAGAAGAGTCCGTCATTTGGCGGCGGGGGGGCGTAGGCGCGGCGGGGGCGGGGGCGCGAGGGGTGCGGGGGCAGCGCCCGCCGCTCGCTGTCACGCCACGTCTCCGACGGCCCGGCGACAGCCAGCCGCAGCCGGCTCCTCGGCCACCCACTCCGGGACTTCCACGTGGTACAGTGTCACCGACGCTATGTAATTATTCGGCATTACCTGAAAATTGCAACGCCCTTTTAATAATACATGTGTACATATATACAGAGTGGGGATAATTCAGAATTACATGTGACATTAACATTTAATATACATACATATATAGGAAGCAAGACGAAACTAATCAATATGTTGAGAATGGCTGAAGGTCATTTTCTAAGTATTATTTATTTATTCATTTTTTTACATATATACCAGGAAGGCCTTACAGGTAAACCCCAATGCGTCTTCCTGGCCAATTACAAACAATGCAGCATTTTTATAACACAAGTCAATGAATTAACCTTTCCACCGCGTACGACTACTATACATGTCCTAGCGAACATGCCCTCAGCGCGCGAGACACGCATAGATGTCTTGGAAGTTCCAACCTGTATAAGAGCCGTCTATTGTGTTAAAATTTTATAACTTAGATTGAAAATATTACTAAATGTATACTTTACCAAATTCAATAGATGGCAGTAGTCAAAAAAAATAAATATGGGTTGTAAAATTCAAAAAAATATTACAACCTATATTTATAGTCGAAAACGCGATAGCAAAATCAGCAAAAAAGCAGCCGCGTACAGGGCATGTTCGCTAAATTTAGTGACGCGGGCAAAGGGTTAAGAGACACTGAAAACTCGTAATTACAGAGACATCTATGAATTGTACATAAATTTTATTGTACATTAATCATACTCAAATAGTGGTGACATAGTAGGTAGGAAGGTTTTTAGCCAATTTAATCGGGAACCGTTTCAACAATGAAATCAGAAAAATTGACAAACTCTGATAGGAAACGCTCGACCTGGAGTTACAAATATCCAAGTCTGGCCAGCAGCACTACAGATATACTCAGAAAAATTCTTTTCAATCGAGGTCAGCTCATGGGATCGAACGCGGCGCATCTCGGTGCTAGGCAGAAGCTTAACGACCGAGCTATCCTGTTGGCTAATATGCTTCTCAATTGAGCTCAGCACCTTTTCAAGCATTGTCAATACTGGTTTTAGGGGGGGTGCTGGGTCGGGCGGCGCCCTAGGGTACCAAATAAGTTAGGGCGCTGCTCAATGCGCCAAAAGTGCTTTAAAATTTAAAATTAGAGCGCCAAAGGCCCCTCTACTTTATAAATTCTAAACATTTGTACTCAAATTCTATTCATCGGGTGAAGGCGTATTCCCCTTTTGTATTATAATTAACGTTTTCCTGTGGCAGCCACAATTTAAATCTTGTGCTAAATGACGCTGCGAAATCTTCTGTAACATCGCAAACTTTTTACGATATTCTCCAAAGATTGTTTTACACTATTTTCAGCTTCAATATATCGCTGGAAGATTCTAACTGATTACATGCAATTGTATTCCTAAAAAAAATTATTTTAGATTCGAACAGTTAAACGAATATTCAAAAATGTGGGGTTTTTTGTATTTTGTAAACAAGAGACGATTTTCAAATTAAGCTCACCGCGAATTCAAAATCTGAATTTAAAAGCCTTTCTTTCAAATAAAGTTCAAGGTAAAATTAATCCACTCATTGTATTAAATTTTATAAAACAGCATAATTTACAAGAATTATATCCAAACATTTGGGTTGCTATGCTTTTGCTGACACTACCTGAAACTGTAGCAAGGTCCTATGCCCGGAAAAAGGAGGATGGTAATCCATTTTTTATAATTTTTTTCTAAGGGTGTTTAGAAAAAATTGCTCGAGGGCACCATTGGGTGTAAGGCCAGCACTGAGCATTGTCCATCACTTTCATAAGCAGGATCTCTGAATTTCCGCTCGGGTGTTAGCCTTTTACTCTTGGATTGTTCAAATAGCCACAGTATAGTGTGCTGGTAGAGTTATTGCATACCAGTAAAGAAGTCATGAGCCAAATATGCTGCTGTCGAAATCTTGTGTTTATTAAGTAAATTGTGTTTATTTACACAGATCGACCATCTCCTGTTAGAATTTTCCGATTTTTCTAGCTTAATTGTTGTGATGGGTCCAATAAATCGCTATCCTCCCCCGTAGTTTCTCGCAAATTAGAGTTATTAGCATCTCGAATTTGTTGATTCTTATAAAATGCTACCTACATAATGTAGTTCTCGCAAATTTTCTGAGCATCAAAAATTTTTCGAGTGTCCGTAGATGTCTCTATTGTATTCTATGTACTTTTATATATGTAATGAAAAAAAATCGAGAAGAACCAATGGCTCCATGCTATAAGATTTGGCTATTATCCATCTGTCTTAAGTGTATCTTCCAGTTCTTCGGGCACATCACGAGGCGAGACCAGGACAGCCTGGAAAAATTGGTCGTTCTGAGAAGCAGAGGAAGAGGAATATCCTCAACAAGATAGAGTGACCAGGTCACGGCTGCCACTGGGAAAACGCCGCATTACAAGTCAGAAGACAGGAAAGTCACGACCCTCAGACATATAGAAAATAACAGGAAAGAGAGTTGAAATATTCAGATGATATTCTCGCCAAGGTCAGTGAGCATATACTTTCTTCTTCAAATAGCCCTACAGAATCTTCAAATAATCACACGCTGACAAATAGTTGAGGCCAGACAACGGTTCCGAAAGGAGACATGATACATTTCTTCAACGGACTTGCGTGAAATTCTGTGTAGTGTATATCAATCCAGAAGTGCTCTATCCTTTTAGAAATAAACCATTTCAAAGATTATGCGAATAAAAATCACCTGACGTTGAGCAGAGCTCTTCTGAGTTGAATTATCTTCAAAAAAATTACTTTATAGCATAATGCTATACTATATAGTTTGCTTTTCCATTTTCAAATTACTAATTTTTAAATTGTTTCTGCCTCTATATATTTTTTTGATAGTAGCAAGAGATATAGGAAAGGAGAAGCCAATTTTACAGGAATCATTTAAAAGAAAATCAGAAAAATTGATAAGAAACAATCGATCTGAAGTAACAAACCGAAGTCTGGCAAGCAGCGCGACTCAAGTGGGATTCAAACCCGTGACCACTCTGCTCGAAAGCATAATATGCTAAGCACTAGTGCACGCCGCTGGTTATAATGTGTATATAATAAAAACGATTGGCATACTTCGAAGATAATGTCTTGGTAGCCGTAGCAGAAGGTCGATCCGAATGGATTGGTGGTGTTGGTGGACGAGGCTCGGTTCAGCACGACGGGTCTTTCTGCTGGACGAAGAGCGCCTGCGACTTGTTCCCATCGGCTATATGCCGAAACTACTACCGGAGGTGGACTCACGTCAATCAACTTGTCCGATGCGCTTCTGAAGTATTCAAAAATAAGGAAAAAGTTAAATACAGCGTTTTATTATACCAATACATTGCATAGCAAACTTTAAACTGAATCTGTATTTAAGCACAATCGAAGACGTGTACCTTTCAGGCGGAACGGGAAGATGAAACTCGCACCGATGGTACATATTAAAATTATAATGCCCTGGATAGTTGGTATGTAAAACCAACTTCTTCACTTTTTGAGTGCGAGCATCAAATAAAACATCCTACAAAGAGAAAATGGCATTAGTAAAGAGACCGAACGTAAATAGAGTAAGGTAACACCGATCGACTCACTAGTCCTAGAGTAAAGTAATTAAAAAAATAATCGCTCTTGGCCGCATAGTGCCTCCTGCGAGCCTGGGGACTATGAATTCTCATCTTGTCCTCGGCCTTGTAGAAAACCCTCGACGGAGCTCCGAGCGCCCGAGCCACGTCCTGACAGCGTTCACCGAATATGATGCAACGCGTCAGACCCTTCCTGGCCGGTTCTAAGGTGCGAGTCGCTCCTGAAATCGCAAAAGTTCACCAATCAATTATAAATTCCTACATCAACAAGCAAGCTATTCTTATTTTTTCATTCAATCGATTTAACTGATACATACCTTCAGTGTAGAGATGGAGACGAATGCCGGTAGTGCGGTGACGGTCTCGCAACACGTCACAACGACTTAAATAAAGATGACTATAGTAACAGCTCAAAGGTAGCTCGGGAGCGGTCACACCTATCACGGCACCGTCGCTGCTATTAGTCTATGAAAAAATCAATTTTAATTCAATTCCTTCATTGAATCAGTCGATAAGTTCATGCAATACATTCTCATGTTATCTTCAACTGACTGTAAACGTTAATGAGTACAATTGGATTGCTTGTAAGAAATGTTTAACCTGAGAATGGTGGGCTCCATGGTAAATAGTCGTTCTTGATACGACCGGTGAAGCACCGTTGGGAAATTGAAGTGAGCCGAGACCATGAGCGTATCCCGGCTGAAACATATATATATATATATATACATATGAAGATTTAAGTTTAATGAAATACATTGTACAATATTTGACTTGGTTCTAAAAGTTTTTTTCATTATAAATACATGTTCAATTCTTGTCGGTGATTATTCCGCACAAAACGATCTCACAAACGTCACTAAAATCTCGATCATGGAACATCTGGCACCCGAAAACTCCATCCATCGAGAGCCACGCATGCGAACTATCATACTAACGAAATATCGAGTGCCAGATATTCCGTGTTCGCGATTTTCGTGGTAACAAATGTCGTTTGCGTGATCGCAATGTGCGCAATAATCCGTTTAACGCTCAATTCAAAGACTAATTGGACAATGGTTTCAATATTTCCAAAATTATATAAAAAAGTCATATAAAATCGACAAATTGTGAATTTTATAATCATACAAATTTAGCTACTATGAGACGTATTCGTAATCATTGAGAAAATCTTTTTTTTTTTTCAATTTTGGATAAAATTTGAACTTATGACCCCGTCTACTGATAAGAAAAATGCTTAATAAGCTAACTTTAGCTCATATTCGAGTTAACCCTTTGAACGCCGATCGACTTTTGCCAACAAGTCCATGGGCCTAAAAAACGCCGATAGGCGTTGTATTTTAATCATGTACAAAGTAAACAAGAATACTATCCGCTTAGTCTTTTCAGGTAGCATTGAACATGGCTCGTGTAATCCATGTCAACGTTTATAAAGACTGGTTTACACCAGAATTTCTGAATTTATAACCGTAGCAGAATTTCCCGATGGAAATCCCTAACTGCTGAGTATTTTAGATTGTGGCTTGGCGTTTAGATTGTGAGTATTACATTTTAACAACAATGAAGAAGATGGAACTAGTTTTGGAAAAATACATTCATTAATAGACTTATTTTGTTTATTTTATATTGTTGCAAGATATATTAGAGAGTCTAAACACACCTTTACAAAACTTGAAATCCACGGCGGTAGTTATCTAGGGTTTGTTTGGATTAGCTACAATTTTTATACCTGCTTTCTAAATAATTCTAGTTGGAAATGTTGGCGAAATTTTCAACATGGTGGACTTTCAACAGAAAAGACGTCAGCACTCAAAGGGTTAAAGTGATGTACATACATATTTGATTGCAAGTCACTCATTTTTAGAGACAAAAGTACATATCTCAAATAGTAAGCACATACTATTATATTGATGTGATACATTAAAAAAAACATAGACCAAGCCACAGAGTGTTACATTCAATCAACCTCAAATTTGCTGTCTATCGGAAAGTAGAAAGACAATCCTCTAAAGTTGAGAGCAAACATTTGCCTCTCGGAATCATAGAGACCGGGGTGGGTGGCTCCGAACGAATGTTCCACTTGTTCAATGGACGGAGGCACTTCTGGTGAGTTGAACCACGCACCGCTAAAACAGAAACCACACGTATATTTCAAAACAATTCACCACAGAAGAAATTTCACAACTTAAAACCCACATACCAATATTTGAGCTTCACAAGCTTCATATTATAAACTTCTATAATCTTTAACCTCTGCGCCACCGGATCAAATATGAGCCTTATCCCATCCTGGGGCATATTAATGACGATATCTACAGCTAAGGGGTTCTAGAAAAAAAAAACAAACAAAACAATCACCGTTATTATTCCAAATGAAGATCACAATGAACCCTATTGATAGACATAAACTACAGAAATTAACATATTCAATTAAGAAGTACAAACAATCACAATTCATTCGAAACCAGTATATCCAGTTGAAACTAGTTCAATCGATGCATAGATATATATACTTCTATTTATAAAAACACGTACAGAAAAATGTATGTACGTACAAAAGTTTCAGTATTTGACCTTTGAAGAAGCTAACGAAAGTATTCATATGATTAAATGATTTACCACATCGCTATAAAGGACTTGCACTCCGCGTATAACTCCCACTTGAGATTGAATGATCGCCACCGATTGGGAAAAGTGCATGCCTGAAAGAAAAATAAATATTGTTACTTTAGTACTTGATTTTCATTTATTCGTATATTATATATGGTATTTCATTAGAGATCGTTGAACGTTATCGGTCGAATTGGTTACATCGTAAATATTCCGAATTGACATTGGCCAAGATAGTGTGCCGATGTCAACGAATATTAGCCTATCATGTAAATAAACATTGCTTGGGATCGATCCGATGGATTATTATTGTTGAAAGTGTTCGAATCGATAAAAAGTGGTGTGCGGCCTTACACAAGTGTGTGAAATTGGTAATGATTATGATGCAATAATTAATCCTTATTATGACATGGTGCTTTTATTTTAATGTGTTTATTTTATATGATCGTAACTGTGTTATTTGTCACGTTTTTGTATGAACAATTTTTATGTTGGGATTTTTATAAAGTTAACGGTGATTGCGATTTATATATTTATGTGGGTTTTTCATTCCAGATTGAACTTTTTTCATTTCAATTTTCAATTTTTTTGAAAAGGGGTCAATTTGGAATGAAAAACCTGTATATGATTTTAAAAAAATTGTAGAGAATCTTTAACATATGTAAGTTTTCAATGTATTAAAACGAATACTCATTTGGTTAGTGTTTTTTTTTAAAGCAACAAATATGTATGAACGTATTGCTTAAAATTAATTTGAAAAATTTTATATAAATTGTTAAAATACAAAAAAGCCTTTTGTTTTAATTGTTTAATTTTTTATTTTATTTTCCCCACTGAGTTTCTTGTATTATTTTTGCTTCATATTTAATTTCGATTTTTGTTTTCTTATTTGATATTTGCATTTTTTGTATATTTAAATAAATAAATATAAAAATTGAGATTAAGCTGAAATATATTTTGTAAAAAAAAAATAAAACAAATGAATCAAGTCTTAATTGAGAAAAAAATGATATTATAACAACATTTATGTACTTGTATTGAAAAATGTTTCAAATACACATTATCAAGATTTAAGTGTATACTTTAATATAATTTTATTACAGCATATTAAATATGGTACATACATATGTAGCTATAGTCAATTCGTCTACACGGTTTAAATAAAAAATAACTAATTATTTTCTAAAATAAAAAATCAAATTTGCATCCGACTATTTATACATATATTTACCACGGTCGCGTTAAAGTAATTAATAAAAATAAAATAACTCGATGGTTTTTCGATATATGGACAGATTTTCTTTGTCTTTAAGTTCAACGCCTGAATCCGACGAAATAAACATCTCTCCACAATTGAGACAACAACAGATTACACTGTAATTAGACTGAAAAATGAACGATAAAACATTGAAAATTTACTCAAACCAGAGATAATAGTAAAAAAATAACAAATTAATTCGAAAAAATAAACATTCGAAAAAACAAAAGAAACGCGAAAAAAATAAAACAAAATAGTGCGTATATCGGCGATAAACACGACTAGTGAGTGCCAGCCACTTGTAAACAGAAGAGCGAGGGCGAGGGGCTGTGCGGGGTGGGGGGGAGGGGGCGGGCGGGCGGTGCGACCGCCACGCCACGGGGGCGCGGGGGCGCAGGGGCGCAGGGGCGCAGGCCCTCGTCCGCCGAGTTCGCGGCGAGCGTGTGTGTGGTGGGTGTGTGTGTGTGGTGTGTGGTGTGTGGTGTGTGGTGTGTGTGCGCGCAAAACAAAGGGCGGCGGCGCGGGAGTCGGGGGGCGCGAGGGGCGGGGGCGCAGGGGCCGGGGGCGCGGCGGGCGGCGGGCGAGTACAGACCGAGGACAAACTCCCAGTGTTCTGTGCCGAGCGAGCGCTCCGGCACCAGCTCCAGCTCCAACATGTCGTCCCTTTGTGCTGCGGCTGTCAGCGGCTGTCATTAAAACAGCTGATCACAGCCACACATCCACACCCACACCCACACCCACATCTACACTCTCATCCCCTCTCACTTATTATTCACGCACACAACAGCGCGCGCGCAACAACTCTAGCATGGGTGCATTCGCTACAATTTGCGCAAATTATTTTACCGAATGCGACGTCGTACTACGTAATTGTTCAATATTGCGCGACCCTGAATTATTTTCGTAGCTTTTAAATGCGACGATTAATTGATTCTTCCTCATATACCCGCTCTTCCGGTTGCGCTCCCACTCCATGACAAAAAGATGCATGTGTTTGGGAGCATCTGGCATTGTAGGCTTTAACCTGGCACATGGTAATTGGACTATTCGTCACATTGCGGTGGTCACAAAGACAATTTTTGCCATGAAAATCGCGAATACACAATATTTGGCACTCAAGTTCTCGTTAGTATGATGGACTTTTCAGTAAAAGTCTGAATTCTCGACAGGACGGAGACCGCTAGGTCGGAAAGTAGGCTCAGTCGACCCGACTATAGTTTATGGCAGGCTACGAAAGTGATATAAGAATTAAATAACAAAAAAAGCGATGCTTCTGCAGTCCAAACGAGAATTTTGAAAGATTTTTAATTGGAAACGAGCAGTACACGATTGAAATTGACGAAAGGAAGTTACATACATATGTGCCAGGGTTCGTTGATTACTGGTAACAAAGTCACTAAAATCTCTAACGGAATATCTGGCAGCCGAAAAGTCGGTAAAAGTCTGAATTCTCGACAGGACGGAGACCGCTAGGTCGGAAAGGAGGCTCGGTCGACCCGTTCCTTCCTGTGATTGGCTACTCTTTGCGATTCCAATAGTATTGCCGTGCCCTGAATTATGTAACTCAACTTTTACCCGATGAAATACTCCCGACATAAACTGCCCGATTCGAATATAATTTCGGACGGTTGGGCAGCGTACGGAAATATACTCCACATATTGCGAATGGAATATACACACATTCGTTTGTGGTTCAACACAAATGCATCTAAATATGAATCAAAACGGGTACGCGTAGTGCCAAATTGACGCTTCATCTTTCTTCTTACACGCATCCACATATTTTCTACAATTTGCGTATGTATTTTTCACTATCATTTGGATCCACGAAATTATCCTGGTGAACCACTTTTACCGGAATTCGGAATATTTCCGTAAGCTTCCCAACCGTCCGAAATTATATGCGAACCTGGCAGTATGTGTCGGAGTATTTCATTAGGTAAAAGTCGAGTTAATTCAGGGCACGGCAATACTATTGGCATCACAAAGAGTAGCCAATCACAGGAAGGAACGGGTTGACTGAGCCTCTTTTCCGACCTAGCAGTCTCCGTCCTGTCGAGAATTCAGACTTTTACCGATTTTTCGGCTGCCAGATATTCCGTTATAGAGATTTTAGTGACTTTGTGAACAGTTATCACCGAACCCTGGTACATATGTATGTAACTTCCTTTCGTCAATTTCAATCGTGTACTGCTCGTTTCCAATTAACAATCTTTCAAAATTCTCGTTTGGGCTGCAGAAGCATCGCTTTTTTTGTTATTTAATTCTTATATCACTTTCGTAGCCTGCCATAAACTATAGTCGATCCGATTAGAGTGAGACTTACGAAAACCAAGCCTCTGTCGCATTCGTGCAGTGTGTTGTAATAAGTAAAGAGCGGCGCAACATTACGCTGAAACGGGTTAACCTTTTATTTGCTTTCTAGAGAGCAAAACAAAGGTTTAAAAAAAACCCTTTTAATTCGAGCTAGCGCATCCTAGGGCCGCTCAGTATTAATAAGTAGAGATACGCGCGACCGTGCTAACCATTGTCAATTTCAATTGCCAACCTTTTTTTTTGCTCTTTAGCTTTGTAGTTTGCCCTTTTTCCTAGAAAATAGCACGGTCGCGATGCGCTATAGTAATAAGGTCCACTTTACGGCACAATCTCTGAGTTGATGAAGACTCAAAAAATGAACTCGTATCAGGAGAACTTTCGTATGCTCCACCCATGAATGTCAAGCATATACACATACTTGTCCCGGTAATTAAATTATTACACACATTGCCATCGCCTTAAAGACAACTTTTGCCATGAAAATCGCGAATACGAAATATTTGGCACTCGAGATCTCGTTAGCCTCGTTAGTATAATAGTTAACGTTAGTATGATGGACTTTTCGGCTGCCAGATGTTCCATTATAGAGATTTTAGTGACTTTTGGGTGAGCGCTTTGTGGGCAATAATCACCGAACCACTTGTCCCATATTATGTTCTAATGGTACGAGTTCATCTTTCGAGTCTCCATCAATTCAGAATTTGTGCCGTAAGATGGACCTTATTACTAAGCTACAGCGCGACCTGCGCACCATTGTTCATTTTTATCCACCAAATTTGTTTTTAAAGTTTTTAAATCCACCAAAATCCATATAAAATAAAAGTATTATTTAAAAGATTTAGTATCTAACTCCCATTCGTAGATATCATACCAGCATATCTTTATCCCAAATATCGATAGATAAATTTTAAAAATATATATTTCTATGGTTTAAAACTTCACTTTTTTTCCAAGGATCGACAATATTCCAAAATATTCAAAAAATATTTCAAATCCTCAGATATCACAAAATGCATTTTTTTTCTCGGATAAATACTTCTCAAATTGAAAGAAGCTGTGTTACAATTTTCAATTTGATTGTTAGAAAGGTTTAGGGGTTATGTTTAATTTATAAAACCTAGTGTTTTTACCGCTACTTAAATTTAAAAATACGCGGACTCTCATAGTTTTCAGAATATTCGGGCGGTCCTTGATTTACTATTAATGAGTCAACGGTAATTTTCTTTAATATTTATTTTTATTCGATCAAAAGTGATCAAATAATAGCAAAATACTTACCTTAACTACATCAAGTAAAATAAATTAGAATGGAAGAATTCAACACCTTCATTGGTTTTGTTTTACTTACCAAACAATTTGCTATTTTTTGTGCTGAAATTTTAAGAAAAATATGTCGCTCTAATAAAAATTCAAATCCAAAGTTGCCTCTTTGATTTCAAATCGAAATTGTATAGGTAAATACGTCATATATTTTTCCTTGGTCACTCTAATCTAAGGTGACTATTTTTTCTAAATTGAAAACCGGGATATTTAATCAAAAAAAAAAAATCTAAATACTTTGATTATTATTAACTAACATAAAGAATTCATTTTCTTGAATGCTCTTATAAAATTCTACACAACTGGTTAAAATTATTCTTATCGATTAGCAAACATTTTAAAACATTCAATATTGAGTTTTATCACTGGACCACATATTGTTCATCGAAGAAAAAAGTCCTTCGGCAGATGCATATGTTCCTGGTAAATAAAGGCAATATTTGACTAATTTGTCAATATTTTTGTAGTGTGTATCATTTTCGCTGAAGGCTTTGTATATTTAAATTCTAACTACTTACCCGGACAGATACTCAAAAGCACCAGTACTGTAATGGTAATTTTTTTATAAATTACTGATTGGATTGGTGTGCAATCCTCTAATTGAACTTCAATGTTCCCAGCAAACTCAGATACCGAGATTCTCCTCACCTGAGGCACGTACTAATTTAATGGTTTCGTCCCCTGTCGCCAGGGGCATCAAGCACCTCAATCGGATTTCTATTGGTTTGGATTTGTTCAATCTAAAATATACTGATCTGGTTGAGGGATTGTTTAGTTTGGGATCGTAGCATGTTATGTTTTTATATTTGTTTTATAATTTTCTTTTGTGTAGCCATAGTGAAGACTTGGAGCTAATCTATAAAGTCACTATGACGAAATTGTATAAAAATAAATAAAACAGTACGAATGGTCACCTTACTTTAACCGAAATGACCGAGCGATCTCAATCGCTTGAAACGACAACTACAAACCTAGCTTTCTCGATTTTTCGAGCGCCAATAATATGTATTGAACATATGTGGGTATCAATTATTTTTTCTAATCACAGTATAAACTGCTAAAAGAGCAAATACAATTCTAAGCATTCGTACTACACTCCTGAGCTTAGTTGGACGCATGCGCATTCGTCTTCAAATCGGCGAACAACGACCGCGTTCCCTTCGAAGCTTGCAAGGCGCTTTCGGCGACCCAACGCTAGATGACCATATTGAAACGCTCTTCGATTGTAGCATTCGAATGTCGCAGCTGATGCGGAAACGCAGTCGCAGAAGAGCGCGCGCTAGCAGCTGCCGTTGTTTTGACGGACAAACGACAAGCGACCAACGCGTCGCAAAACGCGTAAACATTTCGGCGAACACAACTGTGACGCCGTTTAATGTTTTCGCCATCAAAACACGCCAAATGACGTCACCGATCAAAACAAATAAACAGAACGAGATAAAACCTTTCATGCATCGAGAGCAAATATGATTTTCAGGGATGGACGCGAGCGTTCGCTCCCGCGGCCATGACCGATTCTAGTTTCGAGGGTGTAGCGTTTTGCGTATCGCATTTCGCATCGTCACCGATCCGATGGACGGCCTCGCGCAACGTTGCTTGCTCGTCGCATTTCTTCTGCGACGCATGATTCATCCGTTACGCAATTGCGAATTCTAAATATGGGTCAGGGTGAACTGGTTCTCCGATAATTCGAATTTTCGAAAACTGCGTTATTCGAAATTTGAACGTTCTTTTGTTTTTGAAACACTAGCCGTGGCGGCCATTTTGTTCGCGTACAAATTGCGCTAATGGCGGGTTCGATGTTTCTTTTTCAGCTGTAGCCATTCTCAACGAGAACTTGGAATTAATAAAGCCTTCGTGATCATTTTGACGTGCAAAATTTGTTTGGCGCCTTTTTCAGTATTTGAGAACCAACATATGAGTAGGTTTTGGATGATGAATGAGTAATGAGACCAGATGTTGTTGGTTTATTTGCTTTGAGTTATTATCTCGGCATAAATATTATGAATTCACATTTACAAGATAAACAAATTGGTCCAATTTTCTCTTACGATATCTAAAAGTAAATAAACAGTAAAACAAAAATAAGAAACGACTTTTTTTTTTTTATCAAAAATCAACTTTATTGAATCAAAATCACTTATATATATATAAATATATATAAACTTGTCATCTAATTACACGTATTATTCAGAGAAGAGAAATCTATTATTTTATTTTATGTTTGACAAAATTGTGCTATAATTGTCAGCATACTCTCACTATTATATACTTTTCTCTATTTTAAATTCACAATTATCACATCTTTAACAGTTTATACCTGGATTTATAAACTCCGTAGTTTTTCCTCGTAATACGATCCTCGAGTCGCAGTGTGCGTACAAGAGAAATAAAGTTAAAAAAAAATCACTAACACAATCGATTGAACATAATTAATATGTATGACTACATTGAAATACAAAATAAATAATTACGCACGTACGTAAAATAAAAAAATAAACTTAATTGTAAGAGCACGTAAAGGTTAGAAGATTAGCGAAAGCAAATGCGCATAAAAAATCATATATATATATATAGATATGCACATTTGAGAACGTAAACGTCGCCTTTGATAATAATAATAGATAAAGAAATGCAAAATATACATAAAGATTGGATTTCGTCAATAAATCAAGCGAATTCATAGCTTACACATACACAACTAAATTATAAAATAGAATGTTAATTAAAGCTCTGTTAATTTAATGTACATTTTCAAACGGTTCAAATATAAAAATATATATATATGTTGAAACGAACGCATCGACTCTTATCAAACTTATTCCCTATTAAGTTACTCGAACGTAATGCAGATTTTTAAATTTTATTAAATTTCAAAGCGTTAACACAATTGTATCAAATGATTATCATCGCTGACAAATAAAGGTTCATTATTCTAATCACTGGAAATAACGTAAAGCTTAATACGAAACGTGGAAATTATAATTACATAAAATTAAATGGCAAAATCGACTGTTGTCATATTTGGAAGAATAAAATAATCTTAACTGACTGCCATTCCTGATGATGTCAAACAAATAATAGATACAATTATATTCGATGAGCTGCCACTGTTTTCTTTTTATTAAATATATAATACATATATAGTATATATATATATATATATATATATATATATATATATATATATATATATATATATATATATATATATATATATATATATATATATATATACACAACACATTATTAAATTAAAAAATGCACTAAAATAATACTTGATTAATGTTAAACGTGTCAACGGGTACGATCATAATTTGATATGAATAATTGATTTGTATATAATAATAATAAACATCAAAGGTAACAGGTAGTGTTATATTAGTTAATATAATTAAACCTCGACGAGGTTTAAAAATCTATATGTACAAAATAAATACTATAGAAAAAAATGTCTTTTCATAATTCGGAATCTGTAAAAAATATTGTACGTCACCGTTTCACAATTAAAATATGGCACCACGCAATTTTATATCATGATCATTAAATTATAAATACATCAAAGTTCAAAAACTATTGTCCCCCGTGATGGAAAAAGCTACGCAGAATCTATACAAAATCAATCAGATCAGTCGAGCCAAGCGTTCACTTCCGCGTGTGAAACTCCTCGATGCAGAGTTTGCAAGACCACGAACCTTCGGGCGGGGTCGCCAGCGGCGGATCCAGGCAGTACATGTGATAACCGCGATCACAATCGTCGCAAAACAGAAGTTGGTCCTGCGAAATAACAAAAAATGGTAAGAGCATTGACAAAAGTGTACCGACGACCGGCAGTATCGGAAGCTGGGTGTGGACTTACGTCGTTGTCGCTAGTTCCGCAGACAGAGCAGCATTTGCACTCTATACACTGCCAACGGTACTTGCGGACCGATACGATCATGTTGTCGGTGAACTGCAGGCAAGTAGGGTGACCTGTCACATACAAGAAGACAGTTCAAAATCGAGCCGCTCAAATTATACAAAACAATCACGAGTGAATGTGCACACAATGCAGGTGTGTGTTGCCGATTGAAGATGCAAGATTTCAAGATTGATCAGTGTTTATACCGTATGAAATCAGCGAAAGTCCCAACATGAGTCAACTTCCTTATAATATAAAGCCATCATCATGAGAAGTGTCACAATTCAAACGTATTTTGTATATATTATACGGCCTTGTACAAAGTAAGAAAACATTCACAATATATAAGCATCACCAAAAGACATCAGTTAAAAATTCAGCATACAATTTTTACTTTATATAATTTGGAAAGATACTTTGTATGTTAGTTTGGTTCATAAAATCCGTGACGTCATTGAACAAATGAATATTCAATTAAATTTGAATGAAATAAAACCATTTAAATATAAATTTAATAAAATGTTTACTATTAGATTAGCCATATTTAAGCGGTTTATATTAAACCACTAGTCTAATATGTATATAATTTCGAAAGAGACTTTGTATGTAACTATTGTTGGTTCATGGAAAAACAAATGAATATTCAAATAAATTTATATTATATTAGCCATGTTTATGCGGTTTATATTACAAATACCGAGCGAAGCCGGGTACAAGCACAAGTAATATATAAAACATTAAAAAAGTTCGTTCAATTAGCAATATAAAATGGGAGGAGACGCCATTTTGAATGTCGTAATTTCAAAGTTATTTCTTCATATATCCAACACAATAGATTACAAATCAACTATTTATATATATATATATATATATATATATATATATATATATATATATATATATATATATATATATATATATATATATATATATATATATATATATATATATATATATATATATATTATATATATAGATACAAATAATTCATTTAAATTTGAATATACAGCAGGTTCGGCACTGGGATCAACAATAAAAACCATCAACCTTTACACTTGTATATTTAATACGACAGACCGAGGCTGTCGCGATAGAATGACATTAAAAGCCTGCCCTTTCAGCTGACAACTTAACCACTTCATCGCCATAAGCGCACCGGTGTGCGCTCCTTCGTATTTAAGGCTATGACTCGAAATTAATTTTGGTTTCTTCACAGTGACATCGAAAAACATCCTGTGATACTGATGAAATTGAAAAAAGTCAATATTTTTCGTTAGTTTGAGATATATTCAAGGTAGTGTCACTAAACGCTTATGTATAATAAAAAAAATCGAATTGGTCTCTACAAACGCGTGGCGATTAAGCGGTCAAGACTCAAATCACCGGCTGATTGCCGATTAAACGACGTCACAGCCGGTCAGTGTATAGGTTTTCAATTAGGAGCAGGCCTGGCACGGTATGACGACAGCCTCAGACAGACACGTAAATGTTTCAATTGTAAATAATTCACTATTGTTGGCATAAATAAAATATGTATTTGATATATTTTTTTTTACATACCTTTGTCAATTCTGCAACGGCATATACTGTTATAATTCCGGAGCGAGGCAGCATAAGGAGATAGGTATTCACAGTGTAAGAAGGATATAAAGGGAATATATATCGTTTTTTTTTTTGTTTTTGTAAGGCAAGTAAATTTGCTTGGAAGTCGACACAACATAAAATGCGATTATTGTTAATATATATATAACATACGAGACCAAACAAATTTACTTTTCATTGAGAAACAGGTGAGAATTTTCAATCAAAACAATCGGGTTATCATAATATCGACGTAGATGCGAAATTTTGAATAGAAGTGCAAATGTTTAGTATATAAGATGACGGTTACGACTCATTGGCAAATTTGACGGAACGCTCAATCGCAACGCATCGATCATATATCGTGACAGAGGCGTGATGATGTTTGCGACGGAGCGTTTCACAAATTAAACATATATTCGTTTGCTTTTGTAAAGAGGAATTGGTTTTAAAGGTGGTTGGGATTGATTGAAGGGATGAAGCCAGCTGCCATTGAACAGTTGGATTCGCGTATAAAATATTTGTGCCAAACAATAGTGAATCACATTTTTTTCGATATCGTAAGAGAATAAGAAAAATAAAAATAATAATCAAAAAAAAAAAAAAAAAATAATAGCATAAAAACATTTGTAACGAAACTATATTATAAAACCAACAAACTACAGGGGGTATAATGAAAATTGTATAAGAAAATGGATATATTCATAATAAATAAAAAAAAAATGCAATTAAATCATAATAATAATAACAAATACAAAATTTTTCGCTACCGTCGTTTGTATCAGAAAATGCTTTCGAGTGGAAGTGCATTCACTATTCTTCAGCACAAAAAAAAAAAAACAATGGATATGGATGAAAAGATTGCCAAAAATAAAAATCAAAAAATAAAATAAAATCTCAGAAGCACTTCTTCGTTTATGTAAAATTCCACTTTATTCAAATATATATTTATATACCACTCATTATTATTTAAAGTTGTATAAAATTTCAAAAAAAAAAATAACTAAAACAAAAAACAAAAATAAAATAAAAACAAAAGAGTAATATATACGTATATGTATACAAAAAAAAAAAAAAAACGATGTCAAAAATTCTGTGTAAATAAATTCGAAACCAAATTTTAAACAACATATGCATATATATATATAAATGGAAAAATATATATACGTATACAACATTTGTGTCACAATTTATATGTACATAAAATTATGCGTATTAATTTCGTTTTTTTTCCTTTTTCTTTTTTTAATTTAACTTGTTTCAAAATCGATGTTAACGGATTGCACTTCCATTGTAAACATTTTGTGATAACATTACATCGTAAACAAACGAAGAATCTCAACAGAAAGGTGACGTGCCCAAAAAAACGCAGAAAAAAAAGAGGTTCGAGATCACTAATTAAATTAAACATTACATTAAATACGGAAACAATAAATCTATGGCACGACAATTAATGAAGTTATATATTAAGTCACATTCTGACATCCGTCGAGATTTAATCCGAGTCGTTGAATTCGGTATGTATATATATTATATTATTTCAACACGTGGAATGTTAAGCTCACATATATATATATATATATATATATATATATATATATATATATATATATATATATATATATATATATTTATATATATATTTTAATATAATTAATGTCTTCAAATACACACAAGCGATAAAAACATATCAATTTAAAAACTACAAATCGTACAATGGTAAAATAATATATATATATATATATATATATATATATATATATATATATATATATATATATATATATATATATATATAATATATAATAATAATAAAAAGAAAAACAACAATAAATGCTAATCAAGTGTATTTTTTTTTTAAATCAATGTGGAACTTAAAAATAAAGTAAAAACGTGGTGGGATGATAATTTAACATATTATTACTATTGTAAAACTGCTTATATTGTAAATAAAATAACCGAGTACGTGAGACCGTCGCGATGACGACACAAAACAGCATCAGGTCAATAAGACACGAGTAGTAGCATCATCGATCAGCCGGTGACTCTTCTGCTCTGGAAGCATCACGACGGCCTCGGTTTGCAGCCACATCAATAACCCACCTGCACATTCATATACAATCGTATACTTGTTGACCTTCACACACAAATCGGCACACAGGTTATGGACGTTCGGCTGCAAACCTTCAGGAACGTACACTTCAATTGAAAACACACCGGAACCGATTCAGCAATATTAAAAAAAAAAAAACGTTTCAACTATGCTCAAGGTTCAACCGTACGATATTTCGAATGTTTGGTCTCCACATTCTGGTATGATACGGCGCGCACGGCAATATCGTACAGGTGACCCTTAAACCGTCAAGACCTGACCCTATCTTCGGAGAAGGCCCTGGTCTTCGTCAAAACGAATCCTCTCTCTAACCATATAATGTTAAAACACTTACAACTACTTTAATTTAACATGTGGTAGCAAACAATTTAGTATATATTATAATAATAATCAGTGCACGGCTACAAATTCACACTAAATTTGAATTTTTTTTTTTTAAAACATACGTACACTAAACTTATATAAACAATATAATAAGGTGAACCTTTCGAATCATAACAGTCTCTAATGCATTCTCTATATATTTTATTTATTATATATATCGTTGATCCAGCACTGAAAGATCTGTCTCAACTAAATGACATATATCTTTATATATATATATTTCGATTATAAATTAACAATCATTAAACAAAACCGAGCACGCTCTCGCTCGATCGACACATTACATTTCTCATAAACTGTTGCTTATTTTGGAATGGATTTTGACTAGGCATTTATATATTTTTAGGTAAAGGAAACCTCTCATTGGTATCGTCAATCAGTTTCGGACTGTTAAAATTAGTCTTATAGTCCAAACGTACGATTGGTAACTATCGTTTCGGCAGACAAAGCGACGTTGGGGCATTTAGAATGCGGTGTATTATTTTTATTATTTATGTATTTAAACGTTCAAAGGCACTATCGATGCAGGTAAGATATGATGGACCCTCGACGAGAAGAACACACTATGATTTTTGTAACAAATTATGCTTATTAAGGCCTGCAATCGTGTCGGAAGATACAAATTTAAGTGCACTTAAACATACGTATAAAATTTAGAATTAATAAAATTTAAATAATAATACAAAAAAAAAGAAACAACGAAAAATAACTTCATGCGGAAAGATAATATAATTTTTTTCTTTAATTAAAAACAAGAATAATTTATCTAAATAAAACAAACTTTGGATAGTTAACTTTGAATAAAATATATGCTATATTTTGTATATAAAAAGATTTTTCTTTAGTAAAAGTCAGTCGTCAAAGTGATAACGATCAGTTTTTTTTTATTATTATATCAAACATCTTCAAAGTTGAAGACGTGTTTTATTCTTAGAATAGTTCTTTGGCAGTATGAAAGAATCGGTTGTTCTATTGATATAGTTTGAAACAATTCAACAACAACAACAACAACTATGCAATTTGTGACATAAAGCATACAACGGAAGAGTGCACTGTCACGACGAAGAGTCTCGACATTGCAAACTTCGCATACATATTTTCAACAATCCATTACAGTTTTCAATAATAATAAAAAAAACCACTTATATATGGTAAAATTCGACTTAAATATTCATACTAACAACAAAAAAAATAAGAAGATTAAAAAACAATACAAGACCTGGACGAGGCCGACACGACATTATCACCGGATTTCAGAACATACGATAAATCGGACTTGTAATCATATATATATATATTAAAATTCAACCAAATTTTCAAATCCGTCCGTTACCATACGTTCGTCATCTACTGGATCGTGACGGCCTTCATCCAGCCAATTTGACAAATTCATCATGAAAGCGAGGCCGTCCCGATACTGACCATATTCAAGGACTCGAGCTGTATAATGCTCGTCACTATAATCACGACAACCTCGATTACAGACAATATTTCAAATAAGCAAACGAAAGCCTCAAATACCCACACACACACACACAAACTACAATTCAATTCATATTATATATATATATCGGTGGATATTTGAGACGTTTCCATACAACATACATATATTATATATAATGCATCGTCAATCAATTAAAATAATATATAATAAAAAAAATTCAACAGATAAAAGTAATAATTTTTGGTACTAATATTCGGGGTAAATTCATACCCCCCCCACACTAATATATATATATACGTTACACAATAATAACTGTTTTGACATGATTAAGTGACCGATAAACCGCACGATCATCGTCACCGACTGCGTCGGACGATCGCCGTCGTCCGACTGCCGACACCAAGCCCGAAGAAGCGCCTCTAACATATGACACGACGAATTAAAATAAAAAAAAATTTGGCACACAAAAATCCTCCAACGGAAAAAATCACCAACCCGACACATATCGATAGAAAAAAAAAGGATACACAGAGAGCTTTTAACGATGCCGAGATATTATTAAATTCAGTCTTACGTCCTAAAATGCATGCAAACATGTAAACAGCACACACATATATAATAAGGAAAAATAGAATGTTAACATGTCGTCGATTCTAAAAAGGAATATTAACTAATAAACAGCAGATATACATTCAATATTTATATATACGTATGTATATTTAAGAATAATTTGCACTTTTATATCAATATATATATATATGTATATGAAGAACATCTAGATTGGCCCCTATATAAAATGAACACGACTTTGCTCACACTAAAAATTATTATATGTATCGTTTCCTCATTTAAGTTAACTACTTATGTGTGACACTGAAAGTACTAAAACGTCTAAAAAAAAAAAAAAAAAAAACAACAACTTATTCAATGCTAAGACAGGTACCTAAGTTTAGAGTTAAGGCTGATCTTCTATATATATACATATATAGTAAAAATAAAAAAATCGTCTTATATGTAAACGGTGAGTGTGTTTTTGGATTCGAAATATGTAGGTTTAAATTTTAAACGTTGCATTTTAAGTAAAAAAATAAAAATAAAAACGTGAAAGGAATCGTTACTGGCACTAAATTAGTATGGCCACGAGAGATACAATCGTTGATAGTAAGAAAAAGTATTAGACAAACTTTCGTCGTTTGAATCGGTGCGGCCAATAAGGTGGTAACTGACGTTCGTCTCTTCTATAAGAACATTCTCTACATCTTTCGTTTCTATTAGTTAGCCACTGTTGGATTTTTGTGGAACAACGTGGTTTCAAGTGGCAACATGTCTCGAGAGGCGCCCGTCGTTCTCTCTCCTAGTGCTGGTTTGTTTTATATATAAGACTAACTGAACAATAACGCATGCAATTCCCGTTCCCATCTGTCGGAGAAACGCAGGCGGCGAACTAATTTGAAATCATACAATTGTTTATTTTACCCTAACAACGCAGGTGGCGACACATTTGAAATTATTGCGTTGCAATGCCACTCATTCCTGTTTAAGGGCGATTTTTTTTGCCGAAACCATCGTGGGCATACACACAATAACCCGTGTGAGTTGCATCACAATCGGTTGAATGGTATAGAAATGCATATGTGACAAATTCATTTTTATATATGTATATATATATATATATAGATTTGTGGAATAATGCTGCTACTGCATTCACAGACCACGTTATTTCGCATATTCATAGTGTTTTCTGTTGTTGTTTAGAATATAGTTCGGTAATTTTTGATTTTTAAATAAAGCGCGTGTATGAAAATGTATTTTTCTATTAAAAAAATAAATGCTATTAAAATATCGACATTGAATAACAAAATTGTTTTTAAAATACAACTTTTGTTAGTTAACACCTTATTCGCAGTATGTATTCAATTATAGTCGAACCGATCTAGCATAAAACTTACGCAAAACGTACATGCTATCGCATTCATGTAATTGGTCATCGAGCCTCGATGACCAATTACATTTCGTTTCAGTTTCGCATTGCATTTTGATCAAGAAATACAACATTGTTCGTGCGTCTATAGCGGTCGGCAGAATTTGACTTTTACTATTTGTTAGTTTTGAGTTTGTGCCTCGTATTTTGAAATATTAACATTAAAAAAATTTGATATAATTATCAACGTCATGTTATGGAGAGCAATACTTACAGTAATATTATTAAAGACTTTGCATTGTATATATATCTTTTATATTAATGGAGAAGTGAAGAAACCAAAGTTAATTTCGAATCATAGTCTTAAACACGAAAGAGCGCGCACCGGTGCGCGTTTGGTGATTAAGTGGTTTAATAAAAAAAAAATACTTTAATGTCCTTATAATGCTACAACACATTGCACGAATGCGACAGCAGCTCGGTTCTCGTAAGTCTCACGCTACATACATTTTGACTATTCAATTCGGTCTAATCAGAAAGATGTTTGTAAATTAGCGTTGTATGCTACTTAATGATATATTCAAATTATGAGTCCATCCGAGACTCGTGAAGCGTGTGGTTGTACGTACGATAGGATGTCTAATACCCATGTTTCAACGATTGCATTTAGCACAGCCGAGAGTCTTAGGGGTTGACGAGATTGCATTTTTTCCGATACGGACGCTTGTGTATGATGGGGATTCTGTAGACTTTCCGCGAGCTCTTGCGCACGCTGGTGATCTCCGAGTCGACGGGCTTGGCCGGGGGCGAGTCGGCGACGGGATACCTGTCGGGCGAGTCGTTGTCGGCGAGGTACGAGTGCGGCCTGTCGGCGCCGTCGACCTCCCCCGTGAGGCTCTTGGCGAACATTTCGAACTCGTCCTCGGAGTACGTCTTGTACTCGACGTTGCCGAGGTGCGCGTACCCGTTGGTACCGTTGTATACGACGGCCAACGTGTTGTCGTTGCGGTCGGCCCGTATCTCTGAAACATTGTTTTTTGTGTGTTTGTTGTTGGCGTCATTGCGACGGTGCGACTCACCTGAACGCCCGCAGTCCGAGCAACTGACGAGCTCTTCGGGCACGCCCGTCTTCTTGTTTTCCCGCTGATCGCCGAGACAAAAGTCGCAATAGGGGGACGGCGGGGGTTTCACCGCGCCGGGAGGTAGTCGAGACGCGGACGGACTTAGCGGAACTTCACTCGAGCGACTGGTTTCGTCGTCGACTCGGGGGGGCGGCGAGGTCGGAGCCGGCGAAGATGGCAAACCCGAAGCCGAGTTCTCGTCTGCCATTTCGGCCGGTGTTCCGGGCGGTCGTACACGACGAGGTGGACCTGGAAGCAGCAACGAATCTAACGTTACGTTTATTCGCCGTGTTTAAAGTACTGAATTCATATGTATGTATGTATGTGAGTTTGTTCAGCCATGCACAGAAAGCGAAATATTATACAAATAATTAAAAAAAACCCGAATGTGACCAACCCATGACTTTATCAATGTATTTGAGGAATATATAAGAAGGACACAAAACAAAATTCGATATTGAATAGCATTATGAAATACTGACGGCTATGACAGCATATTCGATACAAATTGAGCGCAAATCTATGGAAACTTGCACAAGACAAAAGTTCTACTTCCGGTTGTCGGATTTTGTTTAATTTTTTTTTATCACTTAAAATCACTAACAGATAAATATCAAGAAGATAAAAATAATATATTGTTTTAAAAAAAATACTACTTCCGGTTTACGAATTCTGACCAAAACCGTATCAGCTCTAAGTTAGTACATAAAGAATATAAATATAAATTTTCAGCTTGATACGTTCAGGGGTGTGAACAGAATAGTGGTCACAACATTTTTGACCTTTCTAACAAACTAATGAGAGTTTCAAATATTAAAAATATAACCAAACAAAGGAGTGGACACTTTTAATTGGTCAAAAATGAATTGACATAAAAAAATATCGTCCAAAAATTGGGTTGTTCGTTTCATTGATCTTATGTAGTGAGTGACATACCATTCATTTGTCGGCTTCTTGAGACATATCAGAGCTGAAGCTATACTAAGTTTGACCCACAGAATTCGAATATGACAACGATTTTTTGTTGGTTTCCTCGCGTTTGTGAGATGTGCGAGTTTGAAAAAATGCGCATTTACAGATTTTTGCGGTTTCAAACTCAAAATTCGGGACTGCTGTGCCAAAAGTGAGTATTGGAAATCATTAGTCAGATGTTTTCACTATTGATTATGATTTTTTATTGCTTTACAACACGCATAATTAATTATATAGCGAATTTTAAAAAGTCAAATTCCTTTCTTTTCGAGCATGCAATAACCATGCATTTATTGGGCTAGTTTTATATTTCACTACGTTTATAAGGATAAGTTTTCAATTTCGATATATTTTTAATATCTGAACATTTAGTAAAACGTCATAGGAAATCAATTTAAAATCATTTACAGCTTTCACCAAGATTGAAATATAAAACTGGCCCAATAAATGCACGATAGCTTAAGAAAAAAAAAATGTTTTTGACTTTAAAAATTCGCTAGAAAATTAACTATAAGTAGTTTAAAGCAATGAAAAATCACAATTGATAGTAAATACATGTGCCTATTGATTCCAATACTCATTTTTGCAATACTCACTGCAAAAATTTGAGCATTTTTTTAAACGCTCATATCTCACAAACGAGAGCAAACCAACAAAAAGCATTGTCATATTGGAATTCAGTGGGTCAAAATTAGTAAAAATCGATAAGTCTCTTTGAATCATTTTCTTTGTTGCTCAGTTTTATTTATAGTTAATTAAAAACACTAAGCATAACAAAAAAAATTCCGACAAGAACAATCAATTCTAGAGAACTGAACAATCAAAAAATTGTTCAGTTCTCTAGATGTCAAACCAAGTTGTTAACTTTGACATTCATTTAACAAATTGAATTAATTTAGTTAATGTACGACTTTTAGCCTGAGCAGAGCTGGGTATTTATATCAACAAGCGGGCCCCTGTTGTTCAACAACCAATTCCTAAACTAAAAAGATTAAGTCGTGTTAATAAATCTACATACATATTTCACAGTACTTCCCAAAGGACAAGCATTGATCATATCCATCATTCAATATATCGATTAGTTTAGCCTAACGGAACCAAACCGTAAAATTTTTGATATTACCTATATTCACTTATATGAGTCTGCTTTAACAATGTACATGCAAAGAAAGTGTGGTTCCATCAGACGAAGCAATTGAAGTGTTAATCTACACATACATACACAAGCATTTAGAAGTTGAACAGTCAGTAAGGAGTGTGAGAAGTGTGTTGTATATGTATATGTATATATGATAAATAGTATCCATCAGGTTATATGCGCATACAAACCTGAAGGACTATTTAGGAATGTAACGTAACTGTCTTGGTATTCGATGGGTTGAGCTGCAGCGGCTGCGGCTGGATCAAGCGGTGGCGGGACGACTCCAGGTGGTATGACGGGACGAGCTGGACTGTCGCGGGAGTCGCCGTCGCTCCCGGCCGACCCTCCGGCCTCCTTGTGTGAGTGGGTGTAGTGATAGTTGAGACCTGGACGCGTTTTATATCTCGCCCCGCATACTGAAAACGAAAACCAGCCCCGTCAACGATTGCCGACCCTCAACGCTAGCGAGCAATTCATCATACCATTACATACGTAAGCGTTCTATATTTGATCTATCATACGATTGATATTTTTTTGTATTTAATCTACGAAGCAGAGCAAATTGTCACGTCGGATTCAATTTAAACTTCATCGATTGCAGGTTAAGAATAAATTGTACATAAAAAAAAAACAACTTTCATACATGTTTTTAAAAATTTAACCCTATGTACTCGATATTTTTTTTAGCTTTATTATAAAACAAAGCAGAGTAGAATGCCATTCAGTTTAACAGACGATGGCGGCCGCTGACTCATATTTGTATCATGTTGACGCTTAATGGCCCACTGGTATATATATATGATTTACGACTGCGCAAACTTTTTCAAAATCGTTTGTGGCCAATGATACAATTTTGTATCACGTTTTCGTTTAAGACGAAAACGTAATACCAATATATATCAACAGACTGAAAAATATATTCGCGCAGTCGTGAATCATATATGTATCGGCGACCAGAAAGCGTTGTGCACCCAACATGATACAAATATGAGTCAGCGGCCGCCACAGTGTTAACCCCTTTCGTGGTATATGAGCATCGAGTATCCACACTTGATAGAGCACATACGAATACACAGACGTTATGCGAATGGCCTCTAAGTGTAGCAAACAGTTTTGTAAAGTGACAGTACACAATCAGTGATTGAACAATATCGATAAAAGTCTACAACGCATTTCCCAATTCATTTTATTATACATTTTTTGGGTCTACTCCGTTCCACTGACTTGAAAATTCTCGTTTTTTCGTTGTCGAGTTTGTATATGTACAAAACCGGTCTACGTGACGAGCCAGAATGTTAAATTACAGAAAACACAAATATCAGAAGGCAAAGATCGAAAATCGAAAGATCAAAAAAAAGGGTGCATGGTAAACGGTACATACTCACTAAATTTGCGCGAGCAGGATACAACAGGAACAAGAGGAACAGGCTTCTCCTCCCGTATTAATGTGCGCGCGCAGAATACGGGAGGAAAAGCCTGTTCCTCTTGTTCCTGTTGTACCCTGCTCGCGCAAATGTAGTGAGTATGTACCGTTTACCATGCACCCTTTTTTTTTGATCTTTCAACTTAAGATCTTTCGATTTTCGATCTTTGCCTTCCGATATTTGTGTTTTCTGTAATTTAACATTCTGGCTTGTCACGTAGACCCGTACAAAACATATATACGAAATGTTTTACATAGTGAAATACTTATTTTACGAGATAAACTGCTAATAAATATAGTAAGAATTGATGTTTAAACTTCTTTTTAATATTTTAAACGGATTAAAAACAATATGCCTCATATATTAATAAAGATATTACATACATGTATACTGTACAAAAAAATGTATACAGTATACAAACCCCTGTTCAAGGAGACAGAAAGTCTAGAAATTTGTGCTCACCGATATTTTTTACTGATATTGTTCAATACAATGTCAATCACAGGTTGCATACTGTCTCATTATTTCAACTTTTTGCGACACCTAGAGGTCATTCATGTAACTGTCGTGTATTTGTATGAATACTCGATGCTCAGATGCGCCTGTATAACCAATAAGTACCACAAAAATGGTCCAACTGAATAGCTTTCTATACTGCATTGTTTAATAATATAGTTAAAATCAATTGATAACAAAGAGTTAAATTTTAAAAATAACTGAAAATTTTAATAATTTTTTTTTTTTTATGCAATCGTACTTTTTCTTAACATGTAATCGATGAAAGTCTTTATATAACTAAATTGATGTATATTTTAAAATGTCTATTATAGTTGGTCCACTGTATGAAAATATGCATACTGTCCCTTGCACTGCCTCTCGACCAATAGCATTTCGTACAGACAATAGAACATTGTACATACGAAATGTTATCGGTCGAGATGGGGTGTAAGGGACAGCATGTGCGTTTTAAAAGTTTTCTTACAGCGGATGGACTATATATGTATAAAAGCATCAAAAAAGTGACTCATAATTTTTTTGTACATATTTTGACGCCCTTTAAATGGCAACCAAATTTGCCGAGGCAAATGAAGAGCATCGTGATATGACCAAGAAATTTTCCAATCACTTTTGTGGTGACATTTTAACCAAACAACCGACAGATTCTCAAAGACAATGGCAAATATGAATGAAGCGGCGAACGTGCAAGTGTGCTATCGTATCGGTTACTTCGCAACTTGAAAAAAAAACAACGCTTGAAGTATCAAAAAAGAACACCTACACTTACATTCGCAGCCGTAGGGTTTGTCTGCATCGCCCGGTACTTCATAAGGTAAAGCGGCTTGTGGCGCTTTTTTTCTTCCTCTTCCCTAAAAAAAAAACGCACACATCGCACAATTACAGACGGGATCGCTGTTCACAAATTTGAATACCACAATAAATGCAAATTAACCGCCTAATTGTAAATAAATCTATATATGTATATATTGACGAAGTTTGATAGACACAAACATGTGGAGTAATACCAAAGGAATTTACCGCTCCTCTGCCACGTTTAGGAACTGGACTGTCACTTGCATCGTTTGCTCCGCCCGAGCGAGACGAGTCGTTGCCGCCGCCCCGGGAAGACCGTTTCCCCTTCGCTCCGCTGCCGGCCCCACCAGCTCCGCCGCTCCTCCCTCCGCCGCCACCGCCCCTCTTCCGGCGACTGGAATAGTTCTCATCGCAGTAGTCCTCGTCGGACTCGGGCTCCGGCTCGTCGTACGCGTCCAACTCCTCCATTCCCATATCGTCGTACATCCATTCCTGGAAACGAGCACACGATCAATACAAACCCACGTACAAAAGATTGGCAAACGTCGGCACGGATCGTACTTTAGGATCGTCCTTTATTTGAGCGTCTCTCTGGTGGCTGTCTTTGCTGTCGGTATCGTGGGCGTCCAGAGACGTGCCGTCTCCGGTGACTTCGACGCCGGGTCCGTCCATGCCGTCGGGACCGCCCAGTCCGAATCCGGCGCTCCAGGAGTTCGCAGCCCACCGTCCACTCCGGTGATACGATAAATACTGTCTGCGAGCTTTCCGCCACCTACAATAGCACATTGTACAATGAAAATTCCAACAAAAATATATAACAATCTTAGGAAAGAAATTATATATACATATACCTAGCAGCTGGGTATGTGTATATTTGTCCTTCTCGAGCTCCGGGCATCCGTTGATGTTTGCTCATGAACAAACTGCAATGGTTCTGAGCGACGCCTGAAATTCAAATTGGCTCGTTATTAAAAATTTCCCGTTTTGATCCGTATTTGTGTCCAATTTTATGATATCTACCGGTTTGAGGATCCAAGAACGGCATTCTGAGTCGCCGTTCCACACATAGTCTAGTATTGAAGTTTGCCGAGTTTTCAATGGCTTCTCTGTATGCCGAATCGTTGAAGAAGCTGGAAATTTAAATGCATTTTATCAGACGAGTAATTATATATATATATATGTAAAAAAAAAAATCAAATACAATATTGTAGTAAGAATAAAATAGATTATATTGTGAACATATATATATATATGAACAATTAAAGCTTTTAAAAGTGAAATGAAAACAAATCCAAAGGTGGTCATATAAAATATTACGAATTATTATTAATATAAAAAAAAATGTTTTCCTAATTTTGAGGTCTATTTCAATGAAATTTTTATACTAGAAATTTCACCACTCGACCCACAATGGTCAATTACATTTCGTTTCAGTTTTGCATTGTATTTTGGTCAAGAAATACAACATTGTCCGTGCGTATAGCGGTCGGTTGAATTTGACTGTTGTTTTTGAGTTTGTGTTTCGTATTTTGAGAATAAAATTTTAATATAAAATACGCAAGTTGTTGATATTATAAATTTACTTATGGAATACGTATATATTCATTGAAGTATAATGTATAGAATAGTCATTCCTAACAAAAGTATCGCTTAAAAGCGATCCATCGAAGAGAGAGACGGAAAGTCAGAAGAGAGACAAAAGAGTGAGGAAAAAAAATTCGTGGAAGTGATCGTCCCTTGACGTTCAGGGACGCACGGGCACATACAGATGTTCGGACTTTGTCGAACTAATACTACCACACAATTTCACTAGTAGAGCCTATTTCAAAGAGATTCTACTGCTACAAAGATTAACAATCAACTGAGCAAAACAGCCGAAATCTCCGTTTGAACGGAGTTTTTGTAGCAACATTTTTGTAAGCTAAGAGCGCTTCTACCCATTCTACTTCAATGTATATATTTTATATAATTTTTAGACGATAAAAGTAATTATCAACGTCATGTTATGGAACATTATTCAAGACTTTGCATTGAATTATATTGTAAATAATTAAAAGAAATTATTTTACGTTCTTACAATGTAATAACACATTGCACGAATGCGACAGCATGCTCAGTTCTTGTGTAAGTCTGAAGCTACATTAAATCGACTAGTTACTAGTATAGAATTTGTGTTTCGAAAAAACAATACACATCATCGACAAAAGTATAAATATGAAAATAGTACAGGCTTTTTAAATAAAAAAGTACACGCCCTTTTATAAGATTTCTGCATGGATGCGTTCGGTATGAACAGTTTCGTCTGCGCTTGCGCAGTTTGATACAACATTGCTTTATATATTGTATACAATATACAATTTTGAAATATATAATAAGATGTGGGCATAATAATAAGGAATGTAAAAAAGTGGACACGTAGAGCGGTAGCGGCGATTAGTTGCGGTCGCCGATGGCACACGACGAGCGTCGAGGGTTAACAAAATTGGGTTAACGAGGTTTCGCGAGTTTGACCCGTATTCGGAGGGGGTATAAGGGCGATAGTCGGTCGGCGCGGTAAGATGGCGCTGGCCGCGAGGAGCGATGGTGAACGGGTGTGTCGTGTCGTTCAGCGTCACCTTTCGATGTTGTGGAGGTTGGCGGGGTTGACGACGAGCGGTTGCACTTCGGCGGCCGCCATTGCGACTTCCGCGAAGCGAGATTGCGATTGCGATTGCGATTGCGATTGCGATCGCGGCCGCAGCCGCAGCCGTCAATTTCGCGCAACCGCTACTCTCCGCCAATCTCACGCCACTCCACACTCTACACTCCGCTCCTCGGCACGCCGCTCGATATGGACGCCGACGCTACTCACATGTTGGCCAATTGCAATTTCACCGCGCGATGCCTCTTCGCCCCACTACGTCTGAATTCCAAACTTCCACATTTCCAATTGCCGTGCTTATTGGATGCATATGAAAGGACGGAATGTTATTTTTTGGCCGTTTCCCAACCTATGGAAACTCGGTTGAGTTTTTTAGAAGATCGTTATTTATGTTCAGTATGCATGTTTTTGCAAGTACAGAATTTAGGCTGGGAAGGGCAGGGCTATAATTATACTGGGTCTACCTCACGGCATCGAAAGTCAAAAGATCAAAAAAGCAAATATCGGAAGGCAAATATCGAAAATCGAAAGATAAAAAAAGGGTGCATGGTAAACGGTACTATTTATATAAATATGTATAATATATATCAGTGACATGCTCTGAAATTATCTCTCTTTTTGTCATACAGCCTTGTTTAATGTGCACGCGCAGGATACGGGATGAAAAGCCTGTTCCTCTTGTGTCCTGCTCGCCAGTGGCGGCTCGTCTATATGGGCTGCGGGCTTTTCGTTGCTTTATTCGACGACTGATTTAAAGACATAATTTTATTGGAAATTACTGAATTTTTAACTGTTACTTAAAGCGCACTATTGATTATTTATGTTTTGTGACACAAACACCTGTATATGTGTTAAATATTAATGATTTGACTCGAATAACGGACGATTAAAATTTTAACGTTGTTCAGTAAAATGGCGGCTCGTCTATATGGGCTGCGGAGCTACAGCCCTCCCAGTATAGTACAAATGAATGCTATTTTTGCCGTCTATATGGGCTGCAGGGCTGCAAATCTCCCAGTATAATACATATGCATGCTATTTTTGTCTGCATTTGATAACTGGTATGGACAACGAGTTAGTTACAAACCGATTAATCTATGCAGCCCTCCTGAACGTTAGCTGCAGGAGCTGTACTGTGTGTATATGTATGGGTGACCAGTGGCTGTGGATGTGTCGTCGTCTCGATCAGCTTGCTCTGGAACGGTACGGGGTGGGGGAATTATACAAAAGAGTAACGGTTATGATCTCGTTTTTATTGATGGCGCGCCGGGGAGTTTCTCGGCGCCTGTGCCCCTTTATGGCGGGGGCTGTGGATTGAGTAGGCTGTGGCTGGTCAGGAAGGGTAGACCAGCCACGCCAAGACCTTCTCGGCCGGTGGATGGCGGGCGTCTGAGAGCTCGCCGTGTTCGAGGCTTGGGTCGAACACGTGGTCGAGCATAGTCGGTAGACATAGTCGGTGAGGCACGACTATGGAAGAAGCCATACTCCTCGGAGGGCTTCTGTGATGCCAATGAGCGCTCGCCGTGATCGCTTGGGCGGATCACGGGGCCAGAGTTCGGGGCTTAGTTCGAGGCCGGCTTTTACGAGGGACGCTGCATCTGGCGGTCCGCGCCGGGATCACTGGGCGCCGGACCCACGGGAGAATCTACAGCGACTGACAGATGGTCAGAGTAAAAAAGAGAAAACAAAAGCCGAAGCCGTAAGAGGACAACCAACGGCCATGAGGGTTTTTGGCTCGGACACCTCCCTCTATGAATTCTCACGAGCCGCCACTGCTGCTTGCGCAAATTAAGTGAGAATGTACGACGGGGGAGAGAGAGTTTTACCGCACGCCACTGATATATATACTAACCGTTTTTCATATGTATGCATGGTAAACGAAAATTTTCGATTTTTTGGCGGTGACGGTCACCCAATAAAACTATGTATAATTCGGGGAAATAACGGGATAGCAGGCATAGCTTTGATCTGCATGGAGCTAGGTGTTTTATATTCTATTGTCTTTGCGACTGCCAGATTTATTTCTTCAAGGATGTTGAGTATTGGATGGTTATCGAATTAATAATGTCCTAAATGTGGGTCTGGGGGTACAAAAACTATATTTTCATGAATGAATTTGAAAATGTTCAGTCTTTCTTGTCGTCTGGTCCTGTGCAGAACTAAACCTTTCAGTTTTCTGTCTGTTTTTCTATTTAATTTTTATTGTGATTAAAATTTTCAACACTATATTTCTCATACAATATTTATCACAAGGTAAATTTTTTGCACTAATCGCATGCACTTCATTTTTTTATTAATATGATTTATACAAATGCTGATAAAATTAAAGAGCGGCCGATTTGAGTTCGCACACAGGCGGCCGAACTTCTAGGCGCGACCCTGAGAATATTTATCATTCATTGGATACAAAGTATTATTGTTTGTATAACAAATGAGATGGTTGTTTCATTTCGGAGAAGTAGGCATACTGATTTCAAAAATCAAAAAAACAATAAAAAAATAAAAATCTTATGGTAAACGGATTATTGCTCAAATTACGTTCGCGCAACAATTGTTGCCACAAGAATCGTGAATACGGAATATCTGGCATTCGAGTTCTCGTCATTAGAATAATTTTTCACGTGATTGATAGAGTTGTGGCGGCTCGCTTATACGACATGGTCGAGTTTGGTTGCCTTCCTGCGAGTGGGAACCAACTCGGCTGGGTTCGGAGAGCTACTACTCACTCTGTCTTCAGCTGTCATATAATAAACACGTGCATTAACATGCCAGTCGTCTCATTCGTTCATCCTCCATACTGGTGACCCCCGACATCGAGCCACGCAGCCTCGATCAATTTCAACATGCCGCTCATCCCTGCCTCGCCGAGCCAGGCGGGGAAGCTACCCGCCGCGCCCCCATCGCCATCAACACAGCACGCCGCGGCCCGCGGGTGACAATAAACGAGCAGACACGGCTACCTACCTACCTACCTACCTACCGACGTCCAGCCACAACGTCGATGACAGGTGCTTAAAAAAATGGGGGAGCGAATGAGACGACGATCTTGACAGCTGGATGTGGAGTCATGCGCGATCCACTACACATAGAACGGTCATCCAGCACCACAAGACATACACCACCTCAGCACCATCATCATCATCATCATCATCAAGGCCCCGTCCGTCCCCACGAGCGTCGTCACGCCGAGACGGGCGGTAGCGCTACAACACCTCCACGAGCCACAACGACTCACAGTCCAGCTCGGAGTATCATCAACCACATCGATGCCCCTGCCGCCCCCGCCGCCCCACCAACCGACATCAGCCTCGGAAGAGCGGCGCCGCCGCAGCATCGCATCGCATCGGCGCGACCATCGGACCACCCACCGTCCTGCTCGCGACGTCACCGCCCTCGAATCTACCGACCATTCAGGGCGGTACACCTATGTACACAGCGGATGACCCACGTCAACATTTTTTTTCTCCCCACTCAATAATTTTTTTTTCTCTTTGTGTAACAATAATTTTTTTTCTATTGTAAAATTTGTTTCTTTGTAATTTTGGTATCGCTGATGCTGGGGGGGGAGTGATGTGGCGGCTCGCTTATACGACATGGTCGAGTTTGGTTGCCTTCCTGCGAGTGGGAACCAACTCGGCTGGGTTCGGAGAGCTACTACTCACTCTGTCTTCAGCTGTCATATAATAAACACGTGCATTAACATGCCAGTCGTCTCATTCGTTCATCCTCCATAGAGTTTTTGGGTGCCAGATGTTTCGTGATTGAGATTTTAGTGACGTGCACGAGATCGCTTTTTGCGGAATAATCACCGAATCAATTCTTATATGCTTGTATGCGCATCTTTTTGTGCATCAAATTTTAGCCCGACGTCGAAAACACAATTTAGGTTAAATATGAAATCAACCGAGAAAAAAAATCATAATTCATCTTCGTATTTCGTAGCTTCAACTAGTCTAATTTATAATTTCATGCATGTATTGTTGGTTGGTAACATCGAAAACAAATCAAATTTTGTATAACGATGATATCAATTCCGCTTTCGATTTCGGTTCTGTTTCTGGATTACTTTTTCAGTTCCGGATCCGCAATCCTTTTTCAGTTCTAGATCCGGATTCCTGATCAGGATTATTTTTTCAGTTTAGCTTCACTTATATACATAAAAAACCATTAATTTCTGATTGACTGTCATTAAATTTTTTTTTCAATTCATTAAAGGTCTGTTCATACTTAACAGCACTGCACGACTCCGTTTCAAATATGTCATTTTATTATATTTCTATTCATATCTACCTACACGTCGCGGTCACGTCACGTCACGTCGCGTTGTTGTTGGAAGAAGAAGCTCAAGAGGGCAATAAAAAAGCATGGAGGCGTTTTGATGTGCATCCCATGTTAAAAAATAGAAAAACCGAAGGAGAGTTTTGGACACTGTATAAGGAGCTTGTGGATGATGGACAATTTTTTTTTAAATATTTCCGTATGAACCGATACCAATTTGAAACAATACTGGATAAAATAAAAACACAAATCACCAAAAAATCTACAAAATTTAAGGAAGCAATGTCAAAAGGTCATTGTCAGCGCCAAAACCATGTCGAAAGATTAAACAGCTGTCAACTGTCACTATCGATAATTGGTCCAAAACAGCAAAGCGGCAGACTCATGGCACGTAATTCGCGTGTATATCTCCACGATGGCCAAAAAAACGGATACGATACGTTGACGGATGTTGCTGTAAGGTATGAACAGGAAATGTCGTGGCGTAAACGTGACGGTTGGTATGAACATACCCATACAAAATGTACCAAAGAATACTTTTCGTACGGCCGGATACCTGCTGAAGTGGGTACGTGCTGACTAGGTATGAACAGACCTTAATTCGATAAATTTAATAAAAAACAAATGAATTTTTACTACAAGATTAACCATGTTTAATCGGTTTATATAATAAATGAGTAAAACCACTAGTTTATTATAGTTTTTGTGCACGCAAATACAAAATTTCGTCGCGTGTGCGTAATTTCGAATTATCGAGGTGGCTAATTCGGCGTAATTTGGCAGAGGTCGCGTTGGTGGTCATGTGCGGTTGTCCGTGAGTGGCCCTGCTCGGACGAATCGCGGCCGCTGAGCTCGGTGATTGGCGCCGGCGCGCGACTCTGATTGGGCGGCTCTCAGCTTTCGTTTAAACCGAAACCCGCGCCCTCGAAAGCGCCCCCGACTCGCGCGCGACCCCCGGAAGCCCCTCCGCCCCCGCCATGTCCGTCTGCTTCGTGCCCGCGTGAGTTGCGCCCCCGCCCCCCTCTCCTTTGCACGCTCGCCTCTCGCCACTCACCACTCGCCCACCTCGCTCACTATCGCACTACTTCTTCTCTTCATTACCACTGTTTGAATCACGAGACTAATTGCGGGAATTTGTATCACGTGCTTAATTGTCATACCCCCCCTCTTCCCCGTCCCCGCAGAAGTGACGCGTCGCTCCATCACTTTCGACTGACAGCTGCATTGTTAACAATTTCATTGTTGGCAATACTGAATTTATGTTTCAAACTATGCACTTTTTTTATCTCTTTCTACATACGCACACTGGAAACGTGAAGAATAAGAGGCGACTTAATCGAAGTGTTTAAAATACTAAATAATCATTACAAATGTCATATGTCCAATTATATTACATTCAACGAAAACATTCACCTCGGAGGTCACTCGCTTAGACTCCGAAAAGAAAAATCTAATAAATTGATCAGAGATTCCTCATTTTCAAACAGAGTGGTTTCCCAATGATATTATAATTTCTGACGACCTTAATATTTCTTAAAAATAACCTTGATGTATTATCTTATACTTGAAGGATTACTGTAAATCTTCTTTCCCAACATTTTATTTCTGTTTCTTGTTTACTTTTTTTTCTCATTTAATTTACAAATATGTTTAAATTGTTAAAAAATATGTATAAATCGAACCCCTTGGGTATATATTGGGTTAAATAAAAAATAAATAAAATATTTTCTGTATTGATCAAAATTTTGTTCATACAAAAGTTATATGACATTTTATTTTTATTTTATATACAACCTTAAGAGGGCTGTACACCCGAAACCTTAATTTTGTTACCGTTCCTTTCTTCGATATATATATTGAGTGTATGTATATATTGAGTGAATGCGACAATATATATCAATATATATATATTGAGTGAATGCGACAGTTGCGCTTCGGCCAGATAAAACGTATTTTAAATTGACAAAATCGAGGTTTCGTATTCTACTATTTTCTCCTCCAAAACTGGACCAATTTTTAAAAAAAATTCATCATCGGTATGAGAAAGATACTTTCTGTGCATCTATCGGCGTATTTTTTTAAAAATCGACCGTTAAATAAGCACGCTGGACTCGTTTCGTGGGTGTAAAAAAGAGGCCATTTTATAGATTTTTGGCGGCTCCTAGCTCCTTTAAAAAATAATTAATCAAAAAAATAAAACGATAGATGCACCCTAATGGTGGATATCCATAGCATATTAAAAAATAATTTCTCTAGTGCCATAATTGAGGAAGGGAGAAGTATAGTACGTTTGTATGGACAAGGTGCTGCTGTCCAGCCCTCTTAAGGCCGTATATAAAAAATACACAATATTAATATAAGAAAAGAAATTAATTATATATGAATCTCAATATGTTACTTATTGTATTTATTTATTAAGTCCTATCCATAGATGCATAATACATAGATCCGCCCTCACGGTTTATACTGGTCTCCCTTTTGGCGCATTTCTCTCAGTAGGTTAGTAGCTTCTAAGTAGGAAAGGTCGATTGTGGAGATCTTTTCATCTTTTCATCACTAACTGAGGGGTGCTGGGGGGTTTAACTAGCGAGGGGAAGTGAAAAAAACGCCGACTGCTGCGTCATAGGGAAAAAATCCTTTTTGTTCCCCCGCTAGTTAAACCCCCCGCACCCCTCAGTTAGTGGCGACAAGATCTCCAACGAAATTTGTTGTAATGCCATATCTAGTCTATTCTAGATCTATGGTCCTATCTGAATTTTTGGCGTTCCTCATACTCTATGTATAATCTATATTATATTAATTTTGTTAAAATGCTTAAGTATCTCTGAACTTAAGAAAAACTCAACCAACATATAACTTTTCTCATCACAACTTGATATGAAAACAGGGTTGCCAGATGTGTCCCTATTTGACGACACATTTGTCTGTTGAACTCGGGACAGTTCCGAGTTCAACAGACAAATCCCATGTCCCGCATTGTCTCTGAAAATCTAACTATAATGTACGTACATATATAGTTAAAGAGGCTCGCTTAATTTTTGTACAGAAATGGTTCGACTTCAGAAGTAACAAATTTCAATCGTAAGTTTTGTCCTTAAAACCAGACATGAAAATCTAATTTTCGTCAATTGAAGAATTAAAAAACAATTACTTGCGATATTGACCTTCTATACGAAGCTGTCTGTTTATTTAACAATTTTTTACTATGACTGAAGTTAACTAGAAAAAAACAATGTATGAGAAATGGATGACATTTTTATTAAAGATTATTCCGCTGGCATTAATTTGTATGAAATTGTGGCCCACATTCTCTCAATTCCACATTCCAATGCAATTTGCGAAATAATATTAAGTCTAATAAGTGCAGCTTGGAGAAAGCAGAGAAACAGATTATTGTCAAAACCGTAGAAGTTGAATCAATGATGATATAAAATTTTGATAACGATAAAATTGGAATGACTTGACTAAAGATAGCGAGCATATTTTGTATGTAAAAGCTCGGAAAAATACGTATAACATAATTTTATTAAAATATGTATTTTTTCTTAAATTCTTTCTTATTTTTTGATTTTTAAATGCTTTTTATTATTATGAAATTATTTTCACAATACATATCTTATATATATTTTAATAGCTACTGATCTACTGATCATTTTCTATTTTACAATTTAATTTAATTTGGTTAGTAATCATAGTATTATATTATTCTAATGTTAATCTACAGCATAATAGGAAAAAGAGCTCAAAAACCTATTTACAATTCTTATAAATGCTCATAATACATCTAACACATAATATTAATTAAAAACTCTCTAATGTCGACGATCTAAAGCAGATTGTGTTTAGGTAATCTGTGTGTTATACCTGAAGGGTATAGACATTTTGTTGTAATCACCGAGACTCTTCACAAGTGTGTTAGTATGGTTATTATTAGTGATTCTGTCATAGAATCTACTGGTTAGTTTGTTAGTAATGTCTGTAACTAACGGAATATTATTTATGGCATGCAGTTTTTTCAAGTTAGTATATATGGGTGTATTATAAATTATTTTTAGGGATTTATTTTGTATTACTTGGAGCTTGGAAAGGTTAGTATTCGAGGAGTTATTCCATACAGGTGAAGCATAGGTTAATAAGACAACCCTGCATGAAAAGCATCAGTCATTAAAGTTAGGTCGATAATAGCTAATTCACATTTTGTACTAAATTTCAAAGACTATATAAAACAAAGTGATTTATTTTATGATTTATTTACTTGCACACATGCATATGTATGTATTATATATGATCATTTATTGTTGCAAGATATATTTACAATATTTTTTATTTATTTTCACAGCGAAACAATCATTCCCGATGAAGATGCCGAGGAAGACAGTCAGGGTGAAAACACCATGGCGCACTTGGCGCTTGCTCAATTTTGGAAGAAAGTCATGGAAGACATGCACAAATTGAACTTGGTTCGCACTCTTGTCATATATTAAAAAAAAAGTCCGTTAATTGATATAAATTTGTATTATATTGTTGTGATTTGTTTACCATATAGGACGATTTCAAACAACAAGTCCTGCCATTAGCAAGGATAAAAAAAATTATGAAATTAGACGATGAAGTCAAGATGATATCGGCTGAAGCGCCTTTGCTTTTCGCAAAAGCTGCTGAAATATTCATACACGAGCTAACTTTGAGAGCTTGGATACACACTGAAGAAAATAAGCGCCGAACGCTTCAAGTCTGTACCATTTTTTTTTTTCAGATTTTTTTTTTTGTTTTCTGTAAATATTTATGATTTTATTTTCATTTTTAGAAAAACGATATCGGTTCGGCTGCTGCAAAATCGGATCAGTACGATTTTCTCATTGATATCCTGCCGCCGGATGAGCTGAAGCATACCAAACCGAGAGAGGAAGCTCCTGCCAAGACTAGCGTTTCACAAGATCAAGTAAATTGTTTAGAAGGCTTTTTAAAATTGAATTTGAATACAAAATATCTAACGTGTTTGTTTTTCAGGTTCAGTATTATTTGCAACTCGCTCAGCAGCATCAAGCCGCATTGCAGCAGCCTCAAGCTCAAACACAGCAGATTCAAACTCAAGTAAGCCAACCGTCTTCTGCACCGCCTCAAGTAGTCCAGGTGGCCAGCGCTTCGGCAACACACCAGCAACAATCCGCCGTTCAAATCGTTCAACAAATAGTCACTCCGAATGGAGAAATACAACAGATACCTGTAAGATTTTAATTTTTCGATTAAATTTTGTCATAGTATTCATTATTGACAAATGTAACTGTGGTTTTTTTTTAGTTTCAACTTACTCAAAGTCAGCTGAATATGATACGAATGCAAATGCAAGGCGGGTCTCAACCGATAATAATACATACGACTCCAGTTCCTGCTGGACAGACACAACCTATTCAAGTAAGTCTAGTTTTGAATATGGCAATTGTTAATTCTGATTTATTATATATGTATGTACGTAGTAACAATAGGTGAAGTTTTGTGATCATGCGAAAATTCTTGACTGATTCGAACTCAGAATTGATCACTGATCACGTTTTCATGATCTGGAAAAAAGGTGTGTTTGTCTATATATTTTGGGGATTTTTTTAACACCGTTAGTCCTATCGAACTGAAACTTAGTATCGGTTACTGAAATTCTTATCGATATGACGTTAGTTTTTTTGAAATTTTTAAGTTGACTGGAAATGGTACCTCCCCTTATAGGTGTCCTCGTTACTTTATTTTTTTAAGTTTTTGAATTCAATTATCTCCCAAACCGCTAACCGAATCGAACTGAAATTTTTTTACATGTAATAGAAATTATAAATATTGTATTCTAATATTTTTTGAATATTTTTACTTGAACCGGAAGTAGTACTTTTACTCTAGAGATTGGAGGTTTTTTATGTTTTGCTCTGAAACCTTTTGGTTTATTAAACTGAAATTTCATATCTAGAAGTTTAAGCTTAATACCAAGTTATTTATAAAATTTGGTAAGTCTCCTTTAACCGGAAGTGGCAGTTTACTCTTGTTCGATTTTTCCTCCACTATTTTTTTTTACCTCTTAAACATGTGTGCTCTTCACAAAAAAATTCAAGTATAATTCTTCTATTAATGTGATGAAAATAAAAAAAAATCACTAAATTTAATAAACTGGAAGTGGGATTTTCCGCTTTATAGAAAAGTCAAAAATGTTGTGACCACGATTCTTCTCACACCCCTTAAACGTATCAAGCTGAAAATTTATATTTGTATTCTTTATGTACTAACTTAGAGCTGATAAGGTTTTGGTCAGAATTTGTAAACCGGAAATAGTATTTTTTTTAAAACAGTATTTCATTATTTTATTTTGATCGTTTAAATTATTTTTATGTTCTTGATATTCTTATGTTCTTGATAAGTTTGCCCTACATTTGCGCTCAATTTGCATCAAAAATTCTCTCTCAACCGGTATGTGTGAACGTGTATGTATGTTTAACTATCTCATTTTGTTTTTGTGACTTTATATTCTTCAAATACATAGATTAAGTCATAGGTTGGTCACATCCGAATTTTTTTTAAGTTATCGTTTGATTTTAGGTTCCGCAGCAGCAGCAACAGCAGACGCCGCATCCAGTTTATCTGACCCAAGTAATGGCATCACCAGAAGGCGAATTGACTTCTTAGAAAATATCGAACTAATGTTATAGCGTTCAAAGAAGTCTGATATTGTAATCTATAAAAATAGTATTTTTTTGTAAGAATATTTTAATTCTAAGGTATATCGGCCTTTCGAAATTAATGACCCTGCTTTGCAAGTTTGTTTTATAACACTAGATTTTGTTTCGCATAATGAGCACCATTCGCTTTATATTAAAAGAATCCGACTGGTGCCTTATCAGTTATCCATCGTTTCATTCCCGAGTTGTAGTCATAAATGCTGGTGAAATCTGAGGTCCACAATACATACATCAAGGTTCATCGTTTGAATTATAGAAATAGGAAAAATGTGTTGAATTTTTCAATATTATATATTAAAATAGATAATGCAAATGATGAATGCTAACTCATATTTTTTCATATCAAAATAGGGGTGATATAAATGCTCAAAATAGCTATATATATATAACGTTAAAATCGTTGCCAAAGAAAGGGCATTCAGAATACCTTATAATATAAAGTTTTAAGCAATCTTTTTTCGTATTAAATAAATAATAGGTCCTCGAGATTACAATTTGGAGCTGCCTTTAATATTTATATATTATTAGTATTATTTATAAACGGTAAATTAAGTCGTTTTTGTCTTGAAATAGCTGATGTGATTGGTTCGAGTTTTTAGGGGAGTGAGATAGGTGTGTGTGTGTGTGTGTATATCTTTAATTTTTATTAAATTTGCACTATTGTTTTATCCGATGTGTTTTGTAAATTATTTAACGTATTCCACCAAAGATTTTAATTCACCCGTCTTCAAGGAGGATTGATTGATTGATTGTTTTTCGGCAATATGCGGATTGGTCGATAGTGATTGTGTGATATTTTACGGTTATAGGAGTTAAGAAAACGTTCACTGTTTGTAGAGTAACAATAGTATGTTTGTCTTTTGTACTTTATCTGTTAATAACTAATTTGGTAATAAAATATTTTAGATTGGTATATTATTTGTGTTTTATTTCTGTATATTGTGTATTAACATTATGTATTTCAATGATTTACTATTGTAAAATATAGATTTTTTTTTATTTGTTTAAAGGAAAAGGTGACAGGATATTCACAATTGTAAATTGTGACATACAATTTATTGAAAAAAAATTGTGAAAGTTTTTCCTTAAAGTTGCATACAAAAGTTTTTTATCATTATTTATAGTAGTAATTTTCAAAAATTTTTTGTAATCGGTTCAAAGTCACTTGTGATTATTATATTTCATATCAAGGCTGTAGGCAGTAGAAAAACATGATTTGTTTAGTCAGTTGAGAAGTTCTAATCATTAGAAATCGCATTTGTTAACGATTCATAAAAAAATTATTCAAACAACAAAAATTTAATGACCTTCTCTACACTTAAAAACTTCTTTTTAAATAAATAAACATTTGACTCGTACATATCGAAGCAATATATTATCGTAAACGGATTATTGCGATAGGGTGCAGGATAATCATTGCCACAAAAATCGCGTATACGAAATATCTAGCAATCGAGTACTCGTTGGATCGATTGGTGGGGTTTTTGGGTGCCAACGTGCCAGATGTTCCGTGATCGAGATTTTAGTGACGTACGCGAGATCACTTTTTGCGGAATAATCACCGAACCCATGTAGACTCCTTTTAGCCTTATCCCATTCATCTGGAGTCGACTCTCCTAGTGTGGCATCGCTTGGATTGTCTATTCTGTGTTGTCTCAGATGGTAGTTTGCCATGTTTGATATTTATCATGACGAGCCCCATCCACGCAAGGATAGATCTAGGATTTTTTTCTAGGGCCGCTTTTTAATTTTAACCCAAACTAAACAATCCGGTTGAGGAGTTTGATGCCCCTGGCAACAGGGGACGAAACCATCAAATTGGTACGTGGCTCAGGTAAGGATAATAAATCACGATATCTAATATATCTGAAGTTGCTGGGAACATTGAAGTTCAATTCAGCAAGAATTTGAGGATTACACAACAATCCAATCAGTAGTTTATAAAAATGCTTCTCCAGATATCCTGTACGCCGTGACTCAAGGGAATTATAACTAGTCACCGGACCCAGAAGGTCCCGCTTATTGTTCAAAGGTTGTAAATGCATTGTTAAAGGTTTGTCGAACCTTTTTTACAAAGGATTTACAATAATGGAACAATGGATAGCACTGTGACTATCCTACCTCTAATTATAACCTAGTGCTCCCAGTAGATAGAAACTTGGATAGAGCCAGGGATAGCGACCATAAACAACCCTGTAGGCATATCTGAGAAACATATAATGAGGCTCCATATAATGGATGAGAACTCAAGAATGCTCCGTACTAGTGAATTATATAGGATACGGAGTACTAAGGCACTCTGGAAAGGTTTACTTGCACGCAGTATGAAACCCAACATTTTAAGAGCTCTCGAGTAAATAATATCAATGTGCCGTCCAAAATCAAGATTCGCGCAGAACAAGATTCCCAGATCACTAAAACTCACAGCCGAATCTAGCCCAATTGCATTTAAGAGGGCTGGACCCCAACGCCTTGTCCATACGAACGTATTAGACTTCTCCCTTCCTCAATTATGGCACTAGAGAAATTATTTTTTAATATGCTATTTATATCCACCATAGGCATGTTTCTATTTTTTTTATTTTTTTGATTAATCAAAAATCAATTAATCAAAAAAATAAAAAAAATTGAAACATGCCTATGGTGGATATCCATAGCATATTAAAAAATAATTTCTCTAGTGCTATCATTGAGGAAGGGAGAAGTCTAATACGTTTGTATGGACAAGGCGCTGGGGTTCAGCCTTCTTAAATGGTAAGAGCAGTGGTGTCGCCCTAATGGTTTCCATGGGTTTCCGGAAACCCGTTGTTAAAAACCAAAAGTTTCCGGAAACCCGATAGAAATCTAGAAATTCATATAGGGAGGGCTGCATAGATTAAGGTAGAAGAAGAAGAAGGTAGACGCGGGCCTGCTTGTGTAGTAGAAGCAGTGGCGGCTCGTCCATATGCACTGCGGTACTGCAGCACCCCCAAGGAAATTGAGAAAAATTTAATATAATACACATACATTTATATACATAAATGTATGTCTATTATATGAAAATATCAATATTATTTAAGCGCGTATTAAGCTCGCCCGCACACCGATACATCCAATAATGATCATACATCGCGGTACTAATATCAGAAAGTGAGGCATCGTTTATGATTTTGTGCAGTACAGTTTTCGATGGAATATGCCGAGTGGGCGAAGGAGGGCCGCGGGGGCAGCTAGAAGCTTGATCGGTACTGCACTCCCGACAGTATTATACACATTTCTTGTTGCGTTCGTGTGCGCGCTGCGCCGCGCTCTCGACACGCTCCTCACTTTTCCTCATTTCTTCTGCACCTTTTGTCTTTCCTTCTACACCTCTTACACTTTCTACCTTTCTACACTTCCTTCTACACGTCACTTTAAGTATTTAAAATGGTTTCAAAATCAAGAGAAGCTGAGCCGATGTTTTCAAGAACTTAAATTTTCTTCCGAAAATACTGATAAAACAATAACAGATTCTGCCAATTTACTGAATACAATTTTTTATTTTAGTCAGAACTTTTTCATAAGTTAATGCCGCATCTAGAAATTATTTATAACCAAATGCAATCTAGTCATATCGATGCATTTTCAATTAAAGAAAACTTAAAAAGTTTTACTAATGTCATTATACAAATATGAGATTCTTAAAGCGAATAGAAGCCAAAAATATGTGATGCATATATTATCGCACATATTATAGAAGCCAAAAATATGTGATGCATATATTATCGCACATATTATAGAAGCCAAAAATATGTGCGATGTTATTATTAAGGATATGTAAGACAGGGAAGGTATGTTGACCGTATCCCGGTCTAACGAAACACGTTGTGGCGGCTCGCTTATACGACATGGTCGAGTTTGGTTGCCTTCCTGCGAGTGGGGACCAACCCGGCTGGGTTCGGAGAGCCGCTACCCACTCTGTCTTCAGCTGTCATATAATAAACACGTGCATTAACATGCCAGTCGTCTCATTCGTTCATCCTCCATAACGTGTTGTGTAGTTTGAAAGAGGATCGTTTATTTTTGTTCAATTGGTACAATGGTTATTGTATGCAGTGGCGGACTGGGACTGAAATCAGTGCATGCCAGGAGTCAAAGGGGGCCCCCCAGGGTTAAAAAATTTGCCCCCCCCCCCCTCATATAACAAAATTTTCTTCTTTCCATCACGCTAAAAATCAAGGGAAAAATTTTTTTTTTTCAAAAATGGGAATAAACAAATTTAGGTAAAAGAAAAATGGCAAAAGCAAAATAGATCCATAAATTACATTGTATATTTCGTTTTAACCCTTGTCCTAGGTAAATAGAATGCATCATAAAAGAATCAGGGACTTCATTTCAGCTTTTTCTTGGGCTGGCAAAGATTGGTCAAATTGAATTTTTTTTCAAAAAATCTTTTTATATCGGAATAAAAATGGAAAATATTCTTTGAATACACCTTATTGAGATATAAAATATGAAAAAAATAAGCTTATATTTGAAAAAATAATTATAAAAAAATATTATGTAAAAATCGAAAAAAGCGCCGCAGGCGAAAATTTTTTTCTAAAAATCTTCACATGGTCAGCAAAAATCGACCATCGAACTGAGTCACTAAAAAACTATCAATTAACTTAATTTCTACCGACTGTCTTTTCACTTTATCTATGTACATACATACATACATATGTACGTAATAACAATAGATAAAGTTTTGTGATCATGCGAAAATCTGGATTTTGGGAAGGGGGCCCCTATCCTATATTTCTATATACATGGATGTGTCTAGATTAGGATTAGATTTTATATTCGGAAACTGTTTACAATTGTATATTTAAATCTTACTATATCGTCGAAGTATAATCAAATGTTATTTTGAAAGTATGAAGTAAATTTAAATAGCTGGTTGATGATGAATCGTCCTATCAAAATTGTTTTAAGCAATTCAGTTTATATTATTCACGGAAATTTGTTTATTACCATTTTTATTTCAGTAGGTAGTTGTAACATAGGTATTGGTATATACATAATATTGACGTTGGAAATGGGCCCGGCAAAAGGGCCCACGTTGAAATGTTGAAACTTACATTTCGAGCCTAATACAAAAAGTTAACCAATCTTTGGGCTGTTAAAGCAGGTATTAGTTGTGTTTGTATATCGTAAGATATTTGTTTTGTTGAAATACCCAAACTTTAGGTCCCAAAGTGCAATATCCTATAAATTTTTACACACGTGAAATAGATAAAAAGTTATTTAATTTTACTGAGGGCCCATATTTTCTAACAGACAGTGGGGCCCACATGCCATCGGGCATGTTCGCTTGTATGGCCAGTCCGCCACTGATTGTATGTACGAAGAGGTTTCTTCGGAGAAGTGATCTGTTTGAACTCCAGAGGCTCACTCTGCCGGTGGAGGTTGCTGCGTTGCTTTATAAACGTTTTGGGTTGAAGTGTGTCGTGTGCACATCTTTTGTTCTTGGTACTCGCGCTGCCCTAGTTATGCTGCGAGCGTGGTTTTATGGGTTCATACGCCTGGACGTAGTTCGTGGTTTTTATGGGTTCAGTGTGTTCTTCCTTTGTGTACAGACTCCAGGGATGTTCAACTCGAGAGCACCCCGGAAGTCGTTTTTCTGAGATAGCTAGTGGTAAGCTTGGGCGGGGCTGGTTTCCTCAAGGTGCCTTCCTTCGTCGTCGGTGGTCTGGTCTCTGCTGATGTCGGCTGCTCTGCTATGTCCCTTTCTCCTTCGTAATGTGCGTGGGATGCGTGATGTGGAAAAAGGGAGGAAATTGTATAATAATAAAAACAGGTTGTAATTCTGTTTGTATGGTGACTGTATTTTATATATGTATAAATACAGAGAATAAGCAGGGGGGGGGGGGGAGTCCGTCGTGAAATTAGCGCGCACGTGTTCGAGAGGTTATGATAACTTCACTCCTCACGTGACTACGTGATCTGACTTCGACGAAGAAAGACCAGGATTTCCTCACTTCTCACCGGACGTATACTGAAGCTGTACTTCCAGTATCGTCTGCCGATCCAGGCTGAGCTGATCGGGACTCGGTGGTGGGAACAAACTCGGTAGCGAACAGAGATGTTCACTCGACCGAAGCGGAAAACGAATAGGAGGCGGGGACGCGCGCTCGGCGCCGATCTCCCTCCAAAACGGCTCCTTTGGTCGTAACGCCACGAAAGCTGACCATGAAGACTTGGTCGGAACACTTTGTTTCCCAGATACGTGTATAGAAACACGTGTCGACCTTTTGACGAGGCGAGCGTGTGCCATGCGTTAATGACTTTCCTGGATATGTGTCGCAGTGACCTGATCAGATCATTTCAGTTGTACTATATGCCTACAGATATAAAAGAAAGATACTTTTTCTAATTATTTAATAAAGAAATTTTGAAAAGTACTGAAAGAAAATGCCAATGGAAGATCTACTACTAACAGTTGAATCATATCGAATGCTAGATAAAGAAAAACTTCAAACTGAATTAGAAGTGTTTTTACTCAAGGAAAGAAATGCATAGTATTATGGGGGATGAACGAATGAGACGACTGGCATGTTAATGCACGTGTTTATTATATGACAGCTAAAGGCAGAGTGAGTAGTGGCTCTCTGAACCCAGCCGAGTTGGTTCCCACTCGCAGGAAGGCAACCAAACTCGACCATGTCGTATAAGCGAGCCGCCACAGTATTAATGATATATTAATATTTTTTAAACTTATTTTTGCAAACAAAACTTATTCAAATTCTGTTAACAACTTCAACTGCCTCTGAGCCAGAACGGTGTTTTTCATCAATAAATAGAATAAAGACATACATATATAAGAAACACAATGGTTCAGGACAGATTGACGGCTTTGTCTATGCTATTATTATTATTGAAAAAAAAATGATTATGAACAGTGAAAAATTGAACGAAAAGGTGATAGACCTCTTTTCAAGGAAAAAAGACAGAAGAATCGATTTTATAATGAAATAAAATACATATAATGTTTAATTTTGATCATTTTGATGTTAATAGTAAAATATAATCCAAATAAACATTTTTTTTATTTTTAATCAACCGCAGCACCCCCAGATATCTTATCCACGAGCCGCCACTGAGTAGAAGTGTATGTCGACATTCATTAAAATTAATCATTATTGAAATTACGATTTTCACACTACGACAGTAATATAAAATTCAAACATATATGGTTATGTATTAAAAACGATTTATTTTGATACGAAATGAATTTTATTTGTTTCGAATTACGCATCAACGGGGTCCAATTTTAGGAATAGTTGCACAGTGTGAGTGGAGACGGTCATGGCCGGCTGTCGGCCGCCGCCAAACGTCAAAGTGTGAGGCGGCGGCGCGCGGCTGCCGACACGGCCTGCGGCGCCGCCCTCCGCTGCGCCCCCCGGCATGCGGAATGGCGCCTTCGCCCTCGCCCGCACCCGCGCCCGCGCCTGCGCCCCCCGGCTCCACCGTCGTCTGCCCCCACATCGAGCCTGCGCCCCCCAACTCGCCCCATCTCGCTCACAACCAGGTCGACATCCCACCCCTCTCCCACAAACACACCACCTATCAAATGCAACCCTCCCCGAACACCACCTGCCTATCACCCAACCCAACAAATGCGTATCAATTAACCTTAATGATAATCAAATATTCCATTGTACTCTATTCAATCAAGTCATCGTCCATTCACAATAATTCCCCTTACGCATATATTATTACACGCACACACAATCTTCCCCGCTTGAAATTTATACAATTGTGCAAATCAATTATACAAATACAAATATTAATCGAGTTCCCTTAACAAAAACCATTAATATTAAAACGCTCAATTCTATACATAATATATTTATACAAACTTTTTATATCACATTCCAATTCAACTTTTTCGCAAATTGAGAGAATTTTTTTACTTCAAATACACCGTTATCTGCTTTAAAAAAAAAAAAAAAAATAACCATTTCCCATAACAGACATTTGATGATCGATTTTTTTTACTATCCTTCACACATAATGAGTCTAATCTTCTCTTATATTGATTTATCGTCGAATAATGTTTATGATTTCTTGAATTGCATTCATTAAAATACGTATGTATATATTTTTTCACTGTATGCAGATTAGTATGAAATGATCTTAGAATTTCTCTTCATATCAACATATGATGTTAAACGCTATGTTGCAAATACATATGTACATATATTGTGTAAACGTTTTTGTTTGCCGATTTAATGCAATGTATACGGACTTTGACAATTCCGATCAAATTGTCACGGTTACCAAATCCTCTTCGATACAATTTTCACTCACCTATACTACTTGTTAGACGTAATTGGATTCAATATATGGTCTATTTGAAACATTCTGAATCGCTTCCGCTTCGATTGTGATGTAATGTCGAAATTTATCGACAATTTGCCGTAATATAAAGATAATCCTTGAACTTTGAACTGTATTGACGCGTGTAGAATCCTAGCCGAGGCGCTTTTTTTTTTATGTGGAAAGACTGTATTGTTGTTGTTTTTGGTTTAGGTATTGAGCTGTACTGATTGTGGTTGCAATGGGCCGAACCTCTGGATTTGTCTGCAGAGGGAGTGTTCGCACGTGGGCTGCTCGGAGAACCACGACGATCACAGCACGACTCACTACAAAGTAAATTGCCGAGTCACGAAATCCTTTGGCGCCGTTTCAAGTCTTTGTCATGATTTTGTCGGTCGTTTCAGGAGAACCCGCTGCACTGCGTGCATATGAACGTCACCAACAGACACGTCTGGTGCTATGAATGTCGCCGAGAAGTCTTCCCCTTTATGGTGTTCACGACGGTGTCGCATTTGCCCGAAACGTTCGTGAACAATTACGGCAATCAGGTATACTCGCGTTCCACGCTGTGGTTCATATGCAATGATAAGCTTTTTTTTTATAGTACGTTTCATGCCGTGTGATAAGAATGTAATGTTGCGGTCATGTTTGAAAGAGTGTGTGTTGTTGGTTTGTTTGTTGTGGCGTTGAGGATGCCTGTAGGGCCTCAATGGGGCTTTGATACGTGTTGGTCTTATTTATTGGATAGTTTCTGGACTTATTAATACTAAGCGACGATAAAAAATTGCCTCATTCCTCATGCTATTATGTATGCTTTTTGGCCAGTTTTATATTTCACTACGTTTACAAGGATTGATTTTTAATCTTAGTATATATTTTTTTATCTAAACGTACTGATTCAAGCGGTAAATGATTTTATTTTAGATGAAGATTTAGATTAGTTTCGGCTCGGGTTAAGAAAAAATCGTGATTTTTTGTTGTTGCTTAGTGTGACTTTTTATTGATTTAAATGTCTTTGAGTTACCTAATTTGAGTTTTGTTTTATCTTTAAACGTTTGCCCGCGTCAAGTCTTTGCGCGACAAGTCTGTAGCGCGGCTGTCTTCCATAGAATTTCTGAACTTTGCACGGGATTTTGAGCCTTATATGCGCCTATTTCAACTGTTTTAAGGTTTAAAATTGGTTGAATATATTACTGAGAGTTGAATGCCATCTATTCAATTTGCCTAAAATTAATATATACCAGTCGAAATTAGTTTTTTGTGGAACCATACTGAAACCTCGTTTATGTGACGTCACGTCTGTTGAACAATGGCGACGATACGTCTCAATTGTATGAAGAATGATTATTTGACAATTAAGCCAAAACTACGAGATATATTATGTATTTTATTGTTTAAAATAATACTTTATGTGTTAATTAACATATCTGGTTACTTGAATAAATATTACAATCTGTATTTAAGGTCGAAAACTCGATTGCCAAATTCGCGAAAAAGGTGCCGCCGCGTACAGGGCTTGTTCGCTATATTTATTGCCGCAGGCAAATGGTTAATGCGCCTTCCTGGCCAGAAATATTGTACATTTGATACAAATATTATCAGTATTATACAAAGTACATAAATACATACATAGAGACATCTATGGTCAAATTTGTAAATTTGCAGCATTTTATACAATTCAGCGAAATTCGAGATTGCTGAAAACTCGAGATTTTGCGAGAAAATGGGTAAGGTTGCCAATTTTTTGGAACCGTTTTAATCAAAATCAAGTTAATTGGCAAATTCTGATGGGAAACGATCGACCTGAAGTCACAAATCCAAGGATTTGAACCCGTGACCACTCTGTTCAAAGCATTATATACTAACCACTAGTCTATTCTGCTGGTTATTTTATTTTATTTTATTTATTGAAAAATCAATAGACAACAAGATGTAGAAATGCATAAAAACAAGTTATCTGAGTTATCTATGTGGTTAATCTATTAAATTAATTTATCTAAAAGGGCACTTTATCAGTAAAAAAAAAAATAGTAAAATTTTATTATATAATTAGGTATATTTAAAATTTTATTATCATTTATAAATAATTGAAATATTTTATTCATTAGATACAAAAATTATGGTTACACGACAATTGGTGCAAGTCCAAAAGGTTCAACGACAAAATGTACCCGAAAATTAGTGCACTGACAAAATGTACCCGCGACAAAATGTTCACGCGACAAAATGTCCACGGAAATAATGTTCAAGCGACAAAACGTTCAAAAATCCTAAATTTTCCTATTTTAATGGAAAAAGTAACTTTTTATTGTATTATATTTATCGATGTATATGGTACTTTTTATCGTATATATCGCGGATGTTATTAAATTAGTAAAAATTACAGGTGTTCTCAACCGCACCAACATATTCTTATTTAAATTGAACAATTACATTTTAAGTGAATGTCATTGTGACTCATTGAATATCATTTTAAGATGTCATTGAATTAGTTTAAATGTTAGGGGTTCTTAGCCGTATCCAATATTTACTTATTTAAATTGAAAAAAACCTGTCTAAGCGTATGAACTGCAGATTACATTGAATTAGTTTATATGGCAGGGCTTCTCAACCGTCTCCAAAATTTTCTTTATTTCAAATGAATAATTTACTTTTTATCGTATACATCGCGAATGTTATTAAATTAGTGAGGGTGTTAAACTTATTCAATGACATACGCTTAAAAAGTAATTTTTTCAATTTAAATAAGTAAACATTGGATACGGTTTAAAACCCCTGACATTTAAACAAATTCATTGACATCTGCAATACGCTTAAAAATTTTTTTTTTTCAATTTAAATAAGTAAATATTGGATACGGTTGAGAACACCTGTCATTTATACTAATTTAATAACGCCCGCGATGTATACGATAAAAAGTAAATTATTCATTTGAAATAAAGAAAATTTTGGAGACGGTTGAGAAGCCCTCCCATATAAACTTATTCAATGTAATCTGCATTTCATACGTTTAGAAAGTTTTTTTTTTCAATTTAAATAAGTAAATATTGGATACGGCTAAGAACCCCTAACATTTAAACTAATTCAATGACATCCTAAAATGATATTCAATGAGTCACAATGACATTCACTTAAAATGTAATTGTTCAATTTAAATAAGAATATGTTGGTGCGGTTGAGAACACCTGTAATTTTTACTAATTTAATAACATCCGCGATATATACGATAAAAATTACCATATACATCGATAGATATCTAACATATAATACAATAAAAAGTTACTTTTTCCAATAAAATAGGAAAATTTAGGATTTTGAACATTTTGTCGCTTGAACATTATTTCCGTGGACATTTTGTCGCGTGAACATTTTGTCGCGGGTACATTTTGTCAGTGCACTAATTTTCGGGTACATTTTGTCGTTGAACCTTTTGGACTTGCACCAATTGTCGCGTCCCCAAAAATTATATACATATATTTATTTTTCTATTTTAGTCTGAAAAATTTTCAAAATTTAAATATTAATTTTGATTGCAATAATGCAAAAAAAATTATATATTCTAAATTTTCTTTTATATGTATTATATTAAAGCCGTTTTAAAGGTTAATAAAGTCAACCTATAAAACCCTCCACATGAGGCCACCACACCCCCAACGAATACAGTCTAAAACACCCTTATCAGTGGCGTGCGGTGAAATTCTCTCTCTTTTTATGATACAGCCTTACTTAATGTGCGCGAGCAGGATACAAGGGGAACAGCCTGTTCCTCTTGTATCCTGCCCGCGCACATTAAATAAGGCTGTTCGACAAAATGAGAGAGAATTTCACCGCACACGCCACTGACCCTTATATACATACATTAACAAAAAGATGACGGTTTTTCATTACTTATGTAAATTTTCTATTTGTATTGTACAATATAAGCGAAAAATCCACTTAATGAATCTCTGCCTCGAATTTTTTATACTTTTAAAACAATTTTTTTTTAATTTCATACATATAATTGCATAAATTCAATAAATGTCACAACTTATATTGACACCAGTGACAATCGCAAGTCACCTCAGTGCGACTAACATTTTATATAAATAGTGCGAAATACTATTTATTTTGTGTACCTATTAAAGTTAATATATTACATGTTGTATAAATATTGATGTAAACAGAATTTTCTTCGCTATCTGCATACAAATATGTAAATATACATACATAGGTATTTCAAATCTTATAAATATTAAAGTACTATAATTTGTCTATGTACTTCGTTTATATTATATTTATATTTTTAATTTTTACACTTTTGTTATTTATTTTTTTTTCTCTCTGAATGATGTATTATTTTCCTTTTGTTACTTTTTTTATTATTTTATTTTAGCATGTTTTCTGCTTTTGCTTTTTTCCTTTATTTACAGTTTACTTGTTTTTATATCATGTTTTTATATCTTTTTCAAATGTAGGCCATTGTGGCGCATTAGGTTCTTCCTGTAATGCCACAATGGTCCAAAACTATTAAATAAATAAATAAATGATATATTGAGTTTAAATTATTGAAAGTTGGCAGAGATAGCAAATAGCTATTAGATCGAAATGGTTTGTCCACATTGTCTACAGTATATGTATATAATAAACAACAATAACAACAAGGAAAAAAGCAGAATTAGTAATGACCTTTTTATTTCCGCTCTGTCTCATTCGCCTTGGTCTTTGGTCTTGGTCTTCTTTCTGTATATAGTCACGAGCCGTATTATATGTTCGTACACAAGTGCAAGTTGCCATATTGGCAGAACGTCATAAAGTGCGACTTCTGTGTTTATATGTATAGCAATTTTGATTTTAGGTCGGGAATAATGTGAGCGGCGGTTTGAAAGGTGCTGGGGAACGGCTCCGGAACATGACCAGCTTCGGCCTGGAGCGCGGTCCCGGACTCAATGTGTCTGGTGCCGGCGACTCGCAAGACTCCAGTGATGCCGACGACGAGGATGCCTTGGACGCAAGCTATGACGGAAAACCCAGAGGTGACGATTTCCAGTCTTTGTCGACGTGAATTCGTCGTTTGATTTAGCATACTAAAGGTTTGGTTGTATTTGTAGGCTTGGTCGGACTGCAGAACATCGGCAACACGTGCTATATGAATTCGGCGATCCAAGCTCTGAGCAACACTCCTCCATTGACTCAATATTTCTTAGATTGTGCGGCAATGGTGGACTTTTTAACGGACAGTAAAAAACCTGGAGTCAGCAGGTTTGTTTTGTATTGAATTTTTACTTTATCTATGTATGTACGAAGTAACAATAGATGAAGTTTTGTGATCATGCGAGAATTCCAACTCGATATTTTGAACTCAGAATCGATCACTGATTACGTTTTTATGATCTGGAAAAAATGTGTGTGTCTGTATATTTTGGGGATTTTTTTAACACCGTTAGTCCTATCGAACTGAAACTTAGTATCGGTTACTGAAATTCTTATCGATACGATGTAAGTTTTTTTGAAATTTTTAAGTTGACTGGAAATGGTACCTCCCCTTATAGGTGTCCTCGTTACTTTATTTTTTTAAGTTTTTGAATTCAATTATCTCGCAAACCGCTTACCGAATCGGACTGAAATTTTTTTACATGTAATAGAACTTATAAATTTTGTATTCTAATATTTTTACTTGATCCGGAAGTAGTACTTTTACTCTAGAGATTGGAGGTTTTTTATGTTTTTCTCCGAAACCTTTTGGTTTATTGAACTGAAATTTCATATCTAGAAGTTTAAGCTTAATACCAAGTTATGTATAAAATTTGGTAAGCGTCCGTCAACCGGAAGTGGCAGTTTACTCTTGTTCGATTTTTCTTCCACTATTTTTTTTGACCCCTCAAACATGTGTAGTCTTCACGAAAAAATTCAAGTATAATTATTTTATCAATGTGATGAAAAAAAAGTGGGATTTTTCGTCTTAGAAAAGTCAAAAATGTTGTGACCATGATTCTTTCCACACCCCTTAAACGTATCGAGCTGAAAATTTATATTTGTATTCTTTATGTACTATCTTAGAGCTAATAAGGTTTTGGTCAGAATTCGTAAACCGGAAGTAGTATTTTTTTTTTAAACAATATTTCATTATTTTATTTTGACCTTTTAAATTATTTTTATTTTCTCGATATGTAATGGGTATAATGATTATAGTGATTTTAAGTAATAAAAAAAATTCGAACAATATCCGACAACCGGAAGTAGAACTTTTGTCTTGTGTAAGTTTCCCCACATTTGCGCTCAATTTGTATCGAAAATGTTCTCATAACCGGTGTGTGTAAACGTGTATGTTTGTATGTTAAATTATCGAATTTTGTTTTGTGACCTTATATTCCTCAAATACATAGATAATGCCATGGGTTGGTCACATCTGTTTTTTTTTTTGTATAGTTTTGGCTATTGTTGTTTATTTGTATTATTATTTCAGATCGTATCAAAAGCTAGTCAAAGAAATATGGAATAAGAAGACGCGAGGGTATGTCGTTCCCAACGGTATACTTTACGGAATTAGAAATGTATGTTTTATTTCTTAAAGTGGGGAAAAAACAATTAGGCGATTAGTTTCTTATATTAAATAGCTGAAAAAAACTAATCATCTAATTGCTTTCCACCCGCTCTTGTATTATTCAATTTAATATTCTCTCTATTTGAATGCTATTTTTACTGTTCAGGTACATCCAATGTTTAGAGGCTATCATCAGCACGATACACAAGAGTTCCTGCGATGTTTTATAGATCAGCTGCACGAGGAATTGAAGGAGCCTCTGCGAGAGAATAAAGACGCTAGGAAGGTCCCATCCGATGCAAAGTATATTACAAAACAACCGGTACAACAGAATTCGTTAGCAAATCACGTATCGTCAGGATCCTGTCAAGCAATCAGTAATAAATTAGATCATTTCTAAGTGGCTTTATTTGTGTTACGATTTCTTTAATCGATTTCCGTTGTTTTAGTGTTGAGAAGTAGAGAATCGGATGATAATGTGAAGGAGATGAACCGACGGCAGAGATCTTTCGATAACATTCCTTCTGCGAATAGATATCACAGGTAAATTATATCCCATTGATTGAGAATCGGTTTAAACTGGTTGATTTTTAATTTTGTGCGTATTTTATAGGGTACATACTCAAAACGAAGACGGCGAAATCAACTCTAATGGCAAGGTACATTTCGGTCATCGGCGATCGGCTAGTTATTGCGATCCTTGCGGCTATTCACAACTATCTCAGAATGTCAAAAGTGTGTTTTGTCATATGTTGTATTTGTAGATGATTGTATTATGTATTAATTGTATATATATTTTGTAGGCGAATTGCCCAATTCTTCGTCTCGTCCAGCGTCGCCTTTGCATTGTATGGATCAGGAGAGTTCCGAGAAGGATCTGGAAGACGACGATGAAGAGACGTATGAGACGTGCGATTCTGGCGCAAGTGATACAGGCTCGCTCAGCGGCGAGGATAATTTCTCGTCGCAGTCCAGTATAGGATTTAAGAGAAAGTATGCTCGTGTAGTTTGTTTATGTTTTGTATTGTTCTAAGTTGAGTGGTGAATTGATGTTTCAAATGTATCGTTTCAGACATGAAAACGTAGAGAAACGCAGTAGCGAGTCGGAAACAGCGTCAGACACGTCCGGAAACACGACTAAGTATCGTAGCGTCATATCCGATGTCTTCGATGGGCGGTTGCTCTCGTCCGTGCAATGTCTTACTTGTGATAGAGTAAGTTTAATTGTTTTGGTTCACTTTTGTTGCACTTCTGATGCAATTTTCGGGTGTTTGAATTGTTATAAGTCTTGGATGGTATATTTCATTCATAACTGTTGATAATATTTTGTTTACTTCTTCGAAGGAGGGTGAAAAATTTCGTCAAAATCGTTAATCTACATAGTTTTCGAGATGAAATTAACATACATTCAATATTTTTATTACATGCATATGGTGTAGCGAAAATTTTGTTCGCGACTTCACGACTACTGGTTCACAGACATGTTCACAGATATTTCGTTAACTGACACGATTTTCACCAACACATGGCTCACTGATGCTTCGTTCACGATCGTTGATTCACAGACATGTCGATATTTCGCTAACTGATATTTTTTTCATGAACATTTCGTTCACAAATTTAAATTAACTTGTTGGTGTAGCTCGTAAGTGAACGGTGGAAGATTTTTATTGAATAATTTTTTCCAGTTTTTTATAATTAAATCATTATATTGTGTATGATTAGCAAAAGGCAATTCTTGAAAAAAATTGCTTTTTAAAGGTAGCAACATTAGAATCTTCCGTTCTGTAGTAATTGTTGAAAATCGTGTTTATAATAATGGAAAAGCCGGAAAAATTTTTTCGATAACGACCTTCCATCATTTACTTACGAGCTCTGCGAACGAGTTATTTTATATCTGTGAACGATATGTCCGTGGAACAATGGTCGTCATCTGTGAACGATATGTCCGTGGACCAACGGTCGGAACAAATAGTCCCGAGCGAGTTGTCGTGAACGAACCGTCCGTGAACGAAGTGTCAGTTAGCAAGATGTCAGTGAACAAATTGTTGTTGAACGAATGGCTGTGAGCGAGTTGTCAATGAACGAAATATCCGTGAACGAGATGTCGTGTAATCCATATGTGCCATGACAAGAAGTCCCCAAGGCGGCACGTGGTTAGATTATTTTTGTACACTTATAATTTTTCAAACATACAAGTACATAGAATAAATAGAGACATCTATGGACAATCAATAAAAAACTTTTGATACACAGTAAATTTTCGAGAAATACATTATGTAGGTAGCATATTTTTATTAGATTCAAAAAATTCGAGATGCTAATAACTCTATTTTGCGTGATTTCTTAGATCCCTCATAACGATTAGGATATAAAAATCAGAGATGGTCGATTTGTGTTTTAATAAATTTGAACCCACAACCTCTATTGGTATGCAATAGCTCTACCAGTGCACTAAGCTGTGGCTGTAGTTTGTTATTTTGTATTTATTAGCTCATTTCATAATGTAAAATATAAGATAAATCAACAAACTTTCCTCAATTGATTATGCTTCACCTTGGTTTCAGATATCTACTCGAGTAGAAACATTCAAGGATTTGTCGCTGCCGATTCCATCTAGAGATCACATGGCCGTCCTTCACAATGGAGCTTCTAGCGTCGCGGGGACGTCTAGTAATGGCTCAACGACCAGTTCTTCGGGGCGCAGTACGGCCTGCTCCGACGCCGTCTACTCGGCGACGTCCAGTCAAGAAGGATGGGTAAATTGAATCGAAATCGAATGAATATGGCGATTGTACCAGATTTTAATGTAGTAATTTGCAGGTGTGGTGGTTATTGGGTTGGTTGAGGTCGTGGTTTTACGGTCCGGCTGTGACTTTGCATGATTGCTTAGCTGCTTTTTTCAGTGCCGACGAGTTGAAAGGTGATAATATGTATAGGTAAGTAAATATATTACACATTACATACGAGTTTTTCAATGTGATGTTTATGTATTTGTTATTAATTGTGTCGGATGTTTCAGTTGTGAAAAGTGTAATAAGTTAAGGAACGGCGTTAAGTTTTCTAAAGTGTTGAGTTTGCCGGAGATATTGTGTGTGCATCTGAAGCGGTTCCGGCACGAGCTCATGTCCAGTACTAAGATCGGAGCCAAGGTTTCGTTTCCATTGAACGGATTGGACATGCGACCGTACATGCATAAAGGTTATTTAAATGTTTGAATGCAATATTATATATATATACATATTCCAGGCTAATAATGTTGTACTATGTGAATGTGATTATGTATTATTTTCAGATTGCACATCGACGGTGTCGACGTATGAGTTGGTTTCGATAATTTGTCATACGGGAACGGCCGGAGCCGGACATTACACGTGTGTGGCTCGAAATCGTCAGGCAGCTAGATGGTTCGAGTTTGACGATCAGTATGTGACGGGTTTGACTCCGGAACAGGTCGCCGCTTGCGAAGGCTACGTTCTATTCTATAAGTAAGTTCGAAACGTCCGTTTCACGTTTTGCATATAGTTTTGTGGAGGATTAATCGATGATGATTTTTTTTGTTTCAGGAAAGTCAATCCTCGTATGGCTGCGGTTCGTCAAAAGGCGTTGGAACTGTTAGAGAACGCTAGGGATATAAACGATGCCAAATATTTCATATCAAAGCAGTGGATTAATAGGTTATTTTTTTTTATATGCTCTATGTTTTGCATTTGTTTATATGTATATTTTCAGTGTTGATTGTAAGTTTTTTTTTATTGCAGATTTAATACGTATGCGGAGCCTGGTCCTATCGATAATTCTGACTTCTTATGTCCGCACGGTGGAGTGCCTCCAGATCGTGTTACCATAGTTGAACGGCTTACATCTGTCATCCCACAAGTTCTATGGGAGTTTTTATATCAAAAGTATGATATATTATTGTTTGAATTTTATCATTCTTGATTTTTTGTTTTTTTTTATTCAGAAATCTTTTTTTAAATAAGAATTTGATGCTTTGGAATGCAAACTTGTTGGAAGCATAAGCACCATACTTTTTATGTGCCTCACATGCTACTTTTCAATAGCATTTCATGTATTTTTGATTTTTAAATGCTTTTTATTTTTACTAAATTATGTTCACAATACATCTTATATCTATTTTAATAGTTACTGATCTACTGATCATTTTCTATTTTGCAATTTCAATTTAATTTTGTTAGTAATCATAGTATTATATTATTCTAATGTTAATGTACAGTATAAAAGGAAAAAGCTCAAAAACCTATTTATAATTCTTATAAATGCTCATAATACATCTAATACATAATATTAATTAAAAACTCTCTAATGTCGACGATCTAAAGCAGATTGTGTTTTATAAAAATTGATTGAAATTTCCATCGTTGACCAAACCGCGCAAAATGGCAAAGTTTGAAAACGATCGGAAGGCTGTAGGAAATTTAGCTCAATCGTTTCGAAGTAAAACATAAAAAAGCCTTCATACATACATAAATAAATTAATTGTATATGTATGTACATATATAATATACTAGTGGTTTTACCCGGCTTCGCTCGGTATTTATAATATAAACCGCTTAAACATGGCTAATGCAATAATAACCATTCATTTGTTTTTTTATTACATATATTTGAATCGAATAAAAAAATTATATTCAACGATATCGTCGTCATAGAAGCTCTGATTTGTTTTCGATGCTCCCACCCAAACCTTACATATTTACAAAGTCTCTTTCGAAATTATATATTAGATTATAACTAGTGTTGTGTCCGTTAATTTCAACAGGTGGTTTCGGAAAGTAGTTGATACTCGAATTAAAATAAAGTTATACGTTATATATAAATATAGTGTAAGGTAACTTATAGGCGCGCGCGCGTATTAATAGTAAAAAGTCGAGCGCCCATTAAATGCTACCCATTCGCCCGCGTCGAAATGATGAATAATTGTGTGTGTGTGTGTACGCTCCCGTGCAGCGCATTTGTCGCTGACGCTACCCGTTTTAACTCGCTCAATATCAGGAGCACATTTCAGACGCTCTACACCCCCCCCCCCCCTCCCCAATTCCCCGCGTTTTATCGACACAATCGGTCGTCACGCCACATCCCTGTGCATAACGTACACTCTTGGCATTTTAAAATTTGTTTTTTTGGAAATCTCCATACTTGTCCACTTACCCACATACATACATCGCGTCCATTTTTATACATATTATTTACTTTTTTAATAGTTTTGGCGGTGGTCCCGTGTGTGATTATCTTCACATTTGTGCCATCTGTCGAGCCGAAGCCGAGCAGTTGCAGAAACGGCAGAAGGCTGAACTGCAACTCTATACGACGCTTCACTACCAATTTTCAGTAAGTCAATATGATTACTTATTATACTGAGCAACAAAAAATCACGTTTTTATTTACCAAAGTGGAGACTAATCAATCATTACTAAGTTTACACTGTTGTTTGAATGATTTTTTGTGACTATGAGAATGATTTTTGTTGGTTACCTCTCGTTTAAAAAATGCTCAATTTTTACAGATATTTTGCTTTTGCAGTGTTTAACTCAAAACCTAGTGTTGCTGTTCCAATTCCAATATTCACTTTTAGCACATCAATACTAGATTTTGAGTTCATGTCTGCAATCTGTAAAAAATGCGTATTTTTTTTGAACGCTCATATTTCAAAAACGAGATATGAGCCACCAACAAAACTCATTGTCATATTCGAATTCATTGGGTCAAACTTAGTAATTTTTTTCGTTGCTCAGTGCTATCAATCAGGTAATTCTTCATTCGATTCTTTCTTCATATTTGATTTTTGTGTTGCAGATGGAGCAAGAGCAAGACATTCAAACGGCCATCTATGCGATCAACATGAACTGGCTGAAACTCTGGCTGGCTTTTGCACGGAATAAAACGCAACAAATCCCCCCACCGATCGACAACAGTGGAATCGTCTTGAAAACACCCATTCAAGTAATATATCGAAGCTTTTACAAGGTGAGATGGGAACAATTAGACGACTAGTAACCGTTTAATCATTTCCGTCCCACTCTTTATATATATATTATAAGGCTATTCTTGTTTTTAATATGATTTAATTTGTAGGAGAACCATGTTAAGTCCACACCAGCCGTTTTAGCGAGCTACGACTATGCTCAGATCAACGAAGATCTGTGGAACTTCTTCTACGGTATATACGGAGGTGGACCTGAAGTAAAATTAAAGTCGGCTCCCGTCGAATCGACATGCGATTATCAGACATACGTGAACGGATCTTACGGGAACTTCTCCGAACATCCTAGTTATAACTCGGTAGCGTCGTCTTCTCGGCCGTCTATCACTTCAAACTATGATAAGAAGGAGTCGGACAGTGACGACGGTCCTCACACCAAGTCCCAATCCAACGTGGATCTCTTCACTCCGGAGAACAGGAACGACTTTTACAAATCGTCCGTAAAGGGAACGCAGTCGTTGCAAGACGTGTCGGTGCGCCACCAGTATTCGAGCAAAGAGCCGGAGAATCACGTGATGATCGTCGAAACGAACGGGACGGACGCCGACACGGACACCGACATGACCCAACTGTACGACATGTTCCGTCAGAAGCTGAAGCCGTCGAAGAAGTCCGACGGGGAGACGGACGACTGTCAATCGCGCGAAGTCAAAACCAAGAAGCCCGCCAAGAAAGTGTACAGAGCCGGCTCGGCTAAGAAGACCACGCCCAAGGACACGGTCCCGGAAGCATTCCATCAAAAGTCCCAAAGAGAAAATTACATAGAGAATACATATAGGAATAGTAATAGTACAATAGTCAATAATCATTCTCAGGAGTTGAACAGTGTCAATTCCGACGCTGGGGATCCTCAGAAAGCGGTGACTGCGAACGACGTCAGTGCCAACTGTCACATAGAGATGGAGAGCGTGGTGTCGAAGCAGACGGTCGACACCGGGCCGGGCGTGCACCAGAACGTCAAGTCGGGCAAGCACAAGAAGTCCTCCGGCAGGAAGGTCAAGCGACAGCAGAGCACCGGCAGTCACAAAAAAGCCCCCAGCTCCAAATGTGAAGAGTCGGCGCCGATCGTCAACGGCGGCGGTGACAAACCGGCCAAATGATTCCTTATAGCCGTCACATTCGTGCAAAGACTCACCAAGATAGTGACTGCTAGGACGCCGAGCGTACGCAATAAGTGATTAAACACATTGTATATATCTTATCGCAGTAAATATGTAATATGTATATTCAATTAATTACTACATATATAAAGCATATGTTTTAGATGTTCAATATTTTAATACAAACGAAGGTGAGTCGGTGTATGCCGCGTGGTGCAATTATTTTGGTAAGTCGGACTCGCACTAATGAAAGCTGGCCCGCATACCATAGATATAGTATATATATATATATATATATATATATATATATATATATATATATATATATATATATATATATATATATATATATATATATATATATATATATATATATATATATATATATATATATATATATATATATATATATATATATATATATATATATATATATATATATATATATATATATATATATATATATATATATATATATATATATATATATATATATATATATATATATATATATATATATATATATATATATATATATATATATATATATATATATATATATATATATATATATATATATATATATATATATATATATATATATATATATATATATATATATATATATATATATATATATATATATATATATATATATATATATATATATATATATATATATATATATATATATATATATATATATATATATATATATATATATATATATATATATATATATATATATATATATATATATATATATATATATATATATATATATATATATATATATATATATATATAATATACCACGCTAATTTCAATGTATAGCAAATTCTTATTTATATCAGTTTATCAGCGTCAGCCGTGAGTTTGAGTCCGATCGTCCATACGTTTACTAAATTGTCATCTCTAATAGCAGGCCCGCCTTATCTGTCACCAACGCTCGAACACCGTCTCACCTTCGTGCATGTTACGCATACAGTCGACGCTGCGACTTGAACCAAAGGTTGCCGAATACCGTTTTATAATAGGTTGTGGCTATTTGCAGGTACTATATCTGCGAATTATTGGCTATTTGCAGGTACTATATCTGCGACAAGCGCAAAGCCTTCTGCGCATGCGCGTGAACTGTCACTCTCAGCGTGTTTACTGTTAACATTTTGTTTTAAACCTCTTAAAATTTAGTTCGAACTCGTAAAGTGACGTGGAGTAAAAAATATAATCCAAATTAGTTAACCGCTTAGACGCCCAGCTGACGCGCTGAGCGTATAATAGATACGGCTGTTTGCGCCTTAAGGCGCTTTGGGCAGCTAAGCGGTTAATATTATTAATTGTTAGAAAATTATTATCATATACAACGTATAATACCTACATACAAGTACAAGCCGTGAACTAGCTAAATGATATAAATCTATTATAATAACGTGCGAAATTTATTTGCCTCATGTATAATGAACGATTGATTAAACAAGTCTAGCATACATTAAATGTAAGAAATTATAATCGGATTATAAGTTCACGCGCATGCGCAGAAGGCTTTGCGCCTGTCGCAAATATAGTACCTGCAAATAGCCAATAATTCGCAGATAAAGTAGCTGCAAATAGCCAATAATTCGCAGATATAGTACCTGCAAATAGCCACAACCTTTATTTTATTATTTTGGAGTGTTTCCTACAAAGATGTACGACACATAGGGGGGCATTTTTAATCGCTAACCGTTATAAAATTAAAAATCTGTAAGGTCGATCTTCATGTGAAGCCCGGGGTGTTTGTATATATACATATATGTTCCGGCCGAGCTTTACGGATCGGCCCAGAGGGTGTAAACTTCACTGTAAAATTTGTATTATACAATTGGAATATAAATTGTTGTCAATATTGAACGAATTATAAATAAAAAAAAAAAAAGAAGAACACGAGGATGAACTTTTTCTAATCGTAAGTCATAGTAATATATGTATATTATATATATACCAGATTACAATAAATATTTCTCGACTTTAATATTATTATTATTATTATTATATATTGTACGAAATGAATGATATATTTTTCGCTTTGGAATATAAAATGTATGTAGATGCGTGGCCAAGATAAGATGATGCACTTAACTTGTAAATGTTGATTAATTGTATAAGAAAAGTTCGTTTTGATTTCTTTTTTTATTGTATGTATGAATCTGATGACGGTTCATATTTTTGTAGCACTTTTATTAAATTTTCTGCATTTTTCTATATGTATATATAAATATATAAACATTTCATTCATTCCTCGGGTATTTCGATTGTACATGAATTTTTATTTGGTTTTGTTTTGAGGTTATGTATTTATTGTGTCGGTGTTTCTCGGAGCGTTTTCTCAAATGTTGAAGTTTGAGTGTTTGGGGATCGTCGGCGTAGACAATAGGTTTCTAAATGTGTAACGAGTAGATTTTGGATTTATGTTTCGATGCAATATATTAACGGTTTAATGGTTTAATGATGCGGCCCGGGTGTGGATATATTGAGAGGTGAATTTGGCTCAAGGTGAATTCTGTGTCGCTATCGTAGGCTACAATCAGTCAATTCTTAGTGTCAATATTGAAACGTTGCATATTTTATTGGGTGAACGGATTATTGCGCACATTGAGACAATCGTTGCCACAAAAATCGCGAATACGGAGTTCTCGTTAGTACAACAATATTTCGCGTGGGTACCTTACGATTGATGGAGTTTTCGGGTGCCAGACGTTTCGTGATTGAGATTTTGGTGATGTGCGCGAGATCGCTTTTTGCGGAATAGTCACCGAACCATTTTATTGTTATTTATTATATTATATATTATCGTTTTCAAAAAAAAAAGAAAAAAACAATGCCTTTTTTTGTGTGTGAATGTTTTTTTTTCATATATATAATATATATGTAGATTAAATTATTAATATAATTATTGAATGTTATTTTGTTGATTTAGTTTTTATTTTTCAAATATAACCATTACGTTACAACATTTTAAATAGATTTTTTTTATTTTTCAAATAATGAGGTATTTCGCTTTTTGCATTTATTTAAAATTCCGCATCAACGTGTATTTTTTTTTTTGTATTATTGTTAATTTTTTTCAGTGATTAACGGGAAAGTAGTTTTTTTGTTGTTGATTTGATGTGGTCGTTGCAATCCTTACTGTGATATTAATTTTTAATATTAAAAAAAAAAGAGATGAAATGAAATTCGTTCGGGAACTTTTTGTCGAACGGATACTTCGGGTAAATGATTTTCGAGTGCGACCCGACCGTTTCAGTGATGATTTATTCAACAGTTTGGGAATCGTAGAAGGATTTATACTTGTATTACGAAGTGAAGTTACCAAATATATATGTAAAAACGGTTAGCGTTAACACTTTACCGCCTGGTGACGAAAACCGCCAAATACCGCTGACGCAAATTTGCGCATAGACCAACGAAACATTGCTTGGCTTGAATTTCTCTCAGTAAACGAGGCAGAATGTGGTAAAGTGTTGACTTTGACCTCAATCGATAATGCAATACGCGTCAAACCTTATCCATATCAACAATTTTCCTTATATATTATCGAATTACTTTTATTAGATAATTTTAATTTATTATATATTTAAAATAAAAAAAGGTTTGTGGTTTTATATACAACTTATTAGTGGTATTGTGAGAAAATTTTAATGAAAATGTTCTTATTGTTGTACTTTGGCAGTAATTCGCTACTGTGTTCCGTTTTAATGTTATGGCCGTTGAAAATTTTGTTTTAATCCTATCAAAAGCACATGTGTAGTTTATTTTGCAATTGAAAAGCCTGATAATCACCGTTGGTTATAATAGTCATAGGATATTTTTCATGCATGTTCTATACGTATACATAATAATTAATTATTCATGGTTTGGTTTACCTTTTTTTTTTAAATATTATATATTATTATTATTATTATTTACCTTACATTTACAGCCGCCTCGAAAGCTTTGTGAGTGATGTGTAAATATGTCAAATCTTAGCGTGTAACTTTCGAGACGGCCTGTTTTGATATTGTACCCTAGAAATCTATCGTTCCGTTGATAATGTTTCCTTTTTTTAAAAAATTATTAAAATTAATAAAAACGATGGCAATTTGGAAAACAGTGTTTGAAAACATGACTGATGATTAGAAGACTCGCTGGATGTCAAATTGTATTAAAAAAAGAAAATATAAAAATTGATAGTGTGTGCTACTGTATTTTTGTACCTCTATTTGGTCATAAATAATGATGATAAATAAATTGTTTATTTATTATTGCGGTTCGAACGACATTCTACAACTACGTGCATATCCGCTTTTTACATTCTATTTTGGTTTTTTTTCTCTTTTATTTCACATCCAATATTGACACTTTGTCTAATGATTTGTTTTTAAAATTAATTAAATATTATATGTTTATATATATATTTTTTTTTTGTCATTTATGGAACGTCTTATTGTCACGTTTGTATGTTCCGTCAAAAACATGTCTGATTCACCCATTTACGACTGTTTATTTTTTGTTAATAAACTTTGAATAATAAAAAAAACAGTGTTCTTATTATCGTTCTACACAGGGGGTGACACGACAACTCGTTCACAGATTTTCCGTAAACCGATGATGCGCTCCAGGCATTACGTATACGGCCATCTCTTTCTCACCCCGTCTGTTCACCATGATCTCGTTTACTCTGCCATTACGTATGCAGCCATCTCTTTCACAGACCGTCTGTTATCGGTGAACAGACGGTCTGTGAAAGAGATGGCTGCATACGTAATGGCATAGTAAACAAGATCATGGTGAACAGACGGGGTGAGAAAGAGATGGCCGTATACGTAATGCCTGGAGCGCATCATCGGTTTACGGAAAATCTGTGAACGAGTTGTCAGGTAACCTACACAGGGGCAGCTCAAAGGTGCAGCAGACTAGGCATGTGCCTAGGGGGTGATTACTGGTCAAATGTGAACCGGTCACAGGACAACCGGTCGCTCTAGATCGGTCACACGTGATCACTCGTCACACTAAAACTGGTCACGAGAAAACTGGTCACACCCTTAAAAATGGTCACGAGAAAACTGGTCACACCCGAAAATTGGTCACGAAAAAACTGGTCACACCCAAAAATTAAAAATTGGTCGAATTTTGGTAAAATTTAAGGGGGGGGGGGAGGGGGCGCAGAAACCAATCTGCCTAGGGGTGCCATATACCCTCGGGCTGGGCCTGGTTTTATGTAAATACTCCCCTATAGTGTATTTTTTTTTATTTGGATAAAAGGGAAATGTGGATTGAAACACAACGTAATATTTTTTTACATTCAAATATATTATGATAAATTTCAGTGTTCACTTTTTAGTAATTTTTCATCATTTCAATTTCTTCTTTAATTTAATTCTTAACAAATATATTTCATATAAGTAAATACATATCCAAGATATTTTTTTTTAATTTCTTTACAATTTTAGTAATTCTTTTTCACCAAAAATGTGATCAATATAAAAAATCTTATTTTTTCTTCATCATTAATTTTTTAAATTTTCAATTACATACAATATATATTTCATATATTATATATTATATATAAGTATATCGGGAACTTACGACTTAATAGTGCATTTTTAATTTAACAAATAATTTATCACGCCAATAATTCACACGTATAATATATTATATATGTATAAGTCATCATTCGTAACGATCACTTTACTAAAATTACAAAAAACCCTTTTCTTTCAATTATATTTATAATAATAACTATGAACTACTGAAAAAACGATCTTACTATTTATAATATACGGGGATGAAATATATATACGGTTACGTTTACATAGTAAAAATGGTTTGCTTGTACTGAATATAATATATTACATATAAATATTAACAAACTCGACAATATTATAAGTAATTACGTACATACTATCAATTTTTAAATGGTGTGATTTTTAATAGATTTTTCGGGGGCCCGCTGTTCTCTTTATTTCGTATTTTAATATACATATATATATATATCATCAATATGTACATATACATTATAGATTAATTTTAAACAACACGTTAATATTTTATAATATAATAGATTTAATATTCCAAAGTGCAGGCGTCATTTTTTTGTAGTTTAGCACCAGAAAAATTGAAATTCACATACATTTACTTTAATATATTTTAGTTTTGACTAGTACTGTCCTATTAATTTTTTTTGTACGTGACGAAATGAACTTAAATAGTTTTTTAATGTAATAATAGTAAAGAAAAATATTAATTCGGCGGTAACAAGGCGATAAATTTACAAAAGAAGTATGTTACACCTATATCGTATCAATAAATTTTATTCATTTTGTGTGGGATATTTACTTTTTTTTTGTTGTTTTCTTTTTTATTTTATGTACAAGCATCTATTGAAAATTAAACATCGTTATAAAACAATTTGCAAGCAAAAATATGGAATGATTTAATATAAATGTAAGTATTCATCGAAATTCTCGAACATAATATTGTCTTAATCACTATGGAACGCTTGAAAAAAAATTCCCTTACGCAAAGCATGGTAACAATGACTTATCTCTACTTGTGAAAGAAAGTGAATCTCAAAATGAAATACGTAATTTGTTGAAAATTAAGTACAATTTATCATTATTCTATTGATTCTAATGTGTAATAAGTACAGAGAGATCGAAAAATAACAATAAGTCACTAGCTTTAGCTTTATATACACGATGGATTAAAAAAATATGTAAATTTCAATCATATTTGTACTGTTTTATGAGCTATTCAAATCTGTGAATACGAAAATAAATACATACGTACAATAAAATAAAAAGTTGGTAACATTGATCCCTGCTTTATCGGCAGACAATTTTTAGTACTAATTTAAAATCATAGATGTCACTTTTATTAAAACTAAATTATTTAAACCCAATATTCATTAATAAAAACATTCAAAATTCGTATTCACCGACCGAAAAGTCTCAATAGTTAAAAAGAAATGAACATCATTGTATTTTTACTATTATTTCAAACCCTGGATTCTTAACCTAACCTAAAAACAATATGAAAAATTCAGGGATCGCTCTATAAAAATGATCTTTTCAGCATTCATTACACACTCTTTCAAAAGGTCAAGAACCCACAGTTTAAAGATTAAAACAAGAATTAACTTCCACTCTAGATTACAAATTGAATTTCACCATCTGCATAATAAAATCCCTATACTAAAAGCTAATTCACAAGTATCTTTTGATCAGCACCTCTACGTCTCATATCCTATTATAAATGAAAAAAAAGTATTTAAAACTATGCCATAATTAATAATTAATAATTAATAATAATAATAAATCTCAATCTTTAATATTTGTCTCCAAACACACAACAATGCCGGCCCCGCTTCCGGAGAACGAAAAAAATTTTGCTCTCGAGGTTAAAAAACATACGGCAAATATTAAAATGAGCATCTTTGGACTCTGGAGTTTTAACAATATATTCTCTTTTTATTTTTCATTGTTCATAACAAGGTCGCACATGGGCGCTTAAGTGACCCTCAAGGTTGTTGAAGCAGCAACGTCTCCAACTCATCGGCCGACCTCAGCAAGAAAGCCGCAGACTCCCTATAGCCGGTGATCAGTTGTCGAACGGCAGCCATTTCAGCAGTGTTGAGCTTGTGTGACAATAGCAACGGCTTTGCAGAACTCTGCGAACCGTGCGACACACCCGACGTTGAAGAATTGAGTCCCAGAGCAGTCACAGCATTGGTTGAAGTCAACGAATTGGGGAAACTCCCTTGGGAAAGATTCGACGATCCACTTTTCATCGATAGATCAGTGGGTCCTGAAAATAGCAATATATTTTTTAATTGCCTCCTCATTTGAGAATCATTAAATGATGATTTATTTATTTATTTTTAATACCATTTCCGGTCAGAGATGCCACTCCCAGTCCCCCGAAGTTAAGTCCCTGTGTATGGTGAGCTCCGGCGACCATGGCAGCGGAGAAAAGTGCACTTTGGTATGCGGCCATTGCTGCTGGTGGTGGACCACCGAGGGTGGATAATAAGGCACCACCCACCAGTCCTGATCCTGCCCCACCTACAGCACCCACTAAAGACGATGAGAAGTCTCCGAGGGATCCTGTCACCGATGGAGTTGACGTTCTCGAGCTGGAAAATAAAATGAACACCGATAAGCATATTTGAAATTCATCACTAAAGGACGTATATTCATTAGGGTGTAAGGGCTCTACGACATGGTCGATTTTGCGTGTTGAGACCGATTCAACCATGTTCGTGGCTACCACTTTACTTTCTTCCCAATCGTTATGTCACATTAAATAACGTTTATTAAACCACAATTTCATTTCATACCCATACGGACAATCACAAAATACAATACACGTTCCAACAGTGTTGAAAGCAAGATACAAGAAAAGGTTTTTCTAGGGAAGTTAACAATAGCCAGAAATGACAAGTCTTTTATTTGACTAATTTATTAATTAATATATTTATGTGCATAGGTAGGTAGGCATAGGTAGACTCTATTCATGATTTATGTTTACTAAAAATGTATTAAAAAATAATTTATTAGAATCAAAACGAAAAATCGAACAATATAACTTTGGAAAGGTTGAATTGAATTTAATGCAGTTTTTTGCAGCATTTTGGAAATTTGATTTTCAACTTACCTAATATTTTTACCACCACCCGAGCAAATGTCGTTCTGTCCTTTACTTATGTTATTGTTATTTAAACATATTCCGTTTTCTATTGAGTTCTGTATCGAGGCACTCAACAGCGACGGTAAACTAGAATTCGACTGATCCACCTTCGTCTGAAGACCAGGGCTGGAACCTTGCAGTTGTGCTACCGACGTGTTATAAAGACCCAGCAGCGGATGGGTGACGGACCCTGAAGATGCTGTCGTGTCTATCGCCTGAAATGAAAATGGGAAAACGAAATTAAATACCGGCAACTCGAAACGAGCAATTGGAAAACTCGGAGGATAGGAGTGGCGTTGTCTATGAACTTACAATGCCAGGAGCTGAGGTAGGCATGTGTTGACTCACGGGTTCTAATCCAAGTCTCATGCGTTTCGCGTTGTGGCTTTCGTTTTCGCACGCCTGTGCCAATATCTGTTCCGCTTGCACTGATGTCAGGTGTGCTGGGGTTGGCCGGATCTGTGCAAGAAAAGTCAATGAGAATTAAAGTCTAGTTTTAGCCGGATGCACCCTGGCGCAACGCGATACGACCAGCTTTAACCGAATATACGGCACTGTTCAGTCGAGCCACTTTTTTTTCAACTACCGTTTAATATTTATAAAATAAGTTATTTACTAATTGAGTCTCTTGAAGTAGAATAGACTAGTGGTTGGCATATAATGCGTTGAAAGTGATGTGGTCACGGGTTCAAATCCCACTGGTTTCTGCTGGCTAGACCTTGGATTTGTGACTCCAGGTCGATCGTTTCCTATTATCTGGTACTAGCTGTATTACCCGGCTTCGCTCGGTATTTGTAATATTGAGGGAATCCAAAAACGGTTTCTCAGGTATCTTTATATGAAATTGTATGGTTATTATCCTTGGCTATATCCTAGTGCGTTCCTATTAGGGGCGTTAGGCTTCAGCTCATTGGAATCTCGTCGTGTTATGTTTCTGGGAAAGCACTTTTTTAAGCTATTAAATGGGTTAGTACACAATCATCAGGTTTTTAATGAATTTAGATTGTATACAATTAGTAAGTTCAGGGACCTGAGGAATCGTGATTTGTTTTCTCCTCCTGTGGCTCGCACAAATATGTCGGCAACGTTTCCAATATCTAGAGCGATATATCTGCTCAACGATATATCTGTTCTTTTTTTTATTAAATTGACTGTCACGAACAAACAAACATATATAGTAAGTCTCTTATAAAAAATTATATATGCACACCCCCAGCGCCTGCGCCCCCTACGGAGCGGAGCCCTAGGGCTTCACGGTGACGATGACGTCACGGATTTCTACGAACGAAGGATACATACATACATACATACATATATACAAAGTCTCTTTCCAAATTATATATTAGATAATCTAAAATATAATTTCGAAAGAGACTTTGTATGTATGTAACTATCGTTGGTTCGTAGAATCCGAAAACAAAAACAAATAAATTTGAATAAAACAAAACTATTCAAATAAATTGTTTACCATGAGGTTGGCCATTTTTAAGCGGTTTATATTACAAATACCGAGAAAAGCCGGGTAAAACCACTAGTAATATATAATTTCGAAAGAGACTTTGCAACTACATATGTAAGGTTTGGGTGGAAGCATCGAAAACAAATCAAAGTTTCTATGACGACGATATCGATATCGTTGAATATTATTTTTTTTCGTTTCAAATAAATTTAATAAAAAAACAAACGAATGTTTACCATTACATTAGCCATGTTTAAGCAGTTTATATTACAAATACCGAGCGAAGCCGGGTAAAATCAATAGTATCTCATAAACGACAAAAAAGCAAACAAAAATAATTGTCATATTCGAATTCAGTGGATCAAACTTAGTAAAGATTGATAAGTTTCCACTCCGGTAAGTAAATAACTAGATTTTTTGTTGTTGCTCAGTGTTATTAAGGTAGAGTTGAAAATGAACCTCTTCAAGCATACAAATTCGCAAATAAAGTTCAGTCGTTTTTGGTGTACGACGATCAAAATCATGAAATATTTAGACAGACAGATGAAAGTGGAGGGGGGCGCGACATAAGCGAGTAGCACGCAACTTCCGTCCGTTTGAAGAGATTTATCTTCCTCTCTACTTGCGTCAAGTGATTGAAGAGTTGAACTTACGGTTGCGTCCCATGCTGGAGCAGTGCTGGTGCCAGACGGCAGTTCTCCGCGAACTTTCTTATTTCTACGGCAACTTTTCAAGTAGGTCCTTATCCTCTTTCTCGCTCTCTCCGCGAATTCGGGAAATTGGCGAGTGCACGAATCGATTATGGCTTGAATCTTTTCCTTTGGCTGTTTCGAAATTGGCACAATGCGGTCCAAGTTCTCATCGACGAATAAGCGCACGAACATCTACAACATCACATCATCAAAAACCCATTTAACACATACATACATACATGCACAAATCCAAATAGAATAAAAAATGGGTGCCACTTTAGTATGCGGTCTACCATCACATACATATCTACTTTAGTATGCGATCTACCTTCACGTTTTTACTTTAATATGCGGTCTCACTGTATCAGTTCTGGCGTGTGCTAACAACCTAATCTTAAATGAATAGGGCCGACCATGAAATAAATAGGTGTTGGCTGAAGATGTGTTTTTTTTGGAAAAATATTGATGAAATAAAACTTAAAAAAAATATATCTTAGCACCCAACACCTATTTATTTAAGGGTCAGGTTAGTTTAAGTTAATTTAGGGTTGGTCCTATAAAAAACATGTCGTTGCTACGATATAAATAAAAAAAATAATTGACTGCGATTCAAAGGTACATCGCATGCTAAGGTAGACTGCATATTAAAATGGCCAAAAACCTAACCTAACCTAGCCTAACTGACCCTTAAATAAAGAGGTGTTGGCTAAAGATGTGTTTTTTTTGGAAAAACATTGATGAAATAAAACTTAAAAAAATATATATCTTAGCAACCAACACCTATTTATTTAAAGGTCAGGTTAGGTTAGGTTAAGTTAGGGTTGGCCCTATAAAAAAAGTAAAAATTATAATAAACAGGTCGTTGCTACGATATAAATAAAAAAAAATAGTCGACTGCGATTCAAAGGTACATCGCATACTAAGGTAGACTGCATATTAAAATGGCCAAAAACCTAACCTAACCTAACATAACCTAACTGACCCTTAAATAAATAGGTGTTGGCTGAAGATGAGTTTTTTTTTGTGAAAATATTGATGAAATAAAACTTAAAAAAATATATATATAACCAGCAGCGTGGTCTAGTAGTGAATGTTGAATTATTTCGTACTTGATGTTACGAGTTCGATTCCCCGCTAAGTCTCGCTGTTGACCAGACCTTGATTTATCTAGGTCGATCGTTTCTTATCAGAATTTGTCAATTTTTCTGATTTTCATTGAAACGATTCCTGTAAATTTGGCGTTTCCTTCCCAATTTTCTGTTGCGAACCTTTAGTTATTGTTATATCTTAGGTTTCGCCAAATTGCTCACCATAGATGTCTCTGTGGTTGTTTATCGAATATAAAAATTTTTATTTTACATGAAAGTTATTCATCGTAATTTATCGTATTAATACGATGTTTGTAATATATGTATACTGACCATAAATGTCAGATATTATTTAAATTTACATGTATCTATGTAATAATTATGTGGACCAGGAAGGCGCATTTGGGGTTTACCTGTTAAGCCTTCCTGGTATATTTGTAAAATAAAAATAAATAAATAAAATATATCTTAGCACCCAACACCTATTTATTTAAGGGTCAGGTTAGGTTAGGTTAAGTTAGGGTTGGCCCTATAAAAAACAAAAAAATATAATAAACAGGTCGTTGCTACGATACAAATAAAAAAATAGTCGACTGCGATTCGAAGGTAGATCGCATGCTAAGGTACACCGCGTATTAAAATGGCACCCAAAAATGTTTTTTATAACTTACATTGAAAGCTTTAAGTCTTTCCGGGTCGTGTTGTTGAGGATCAAGTCTATCGTCGCTCTCATCATCCGAACCCATGGCGTCTTCATCTTCTTTTCCATTTCCAGCTGATGACGAAGTCTCGTCATGAGCTCCACCAGGATCCGTACTGACAGATCCTAGCAAAATGGGACTCTGCACACGAAACAGTAAAATAAACATTATTGACATGTGTAAACATGAGTGGGTGGCGCGGGGTAGAGAGAAAGACAGCGTCGCCATTTCATGGCGCGCACATAATCAAGATGGCGCTCGAGTTATTTCATTAATCAAAACGTGTGACCCTTTGGGATGTGACCTTAAAACTCACCGGTTGATCTCTTAAATTTCTCGTCGGAGGTCTGCTTCCGGCTAGTCCCAGGGCCGAGTGATAGGAGGCCCACAACTCCGCCATGTTTGTTTCGCTGCTGATGCCGTCCATTGCTTCGCCATTGCGACCTAGAAAACGCAAGAACGAAACGTTGATTATTGAGATCGTCAACAACCGAGTTTAAAATCAACTCTCTAATCGTCAAATCATCCCCTTACTTATTAAATACATACATAGTAAACAATCTATGCAACAATGTCGGAATTGGAAAAATAAAACAAGCTATGATGTATAGGTATAATGTATAGACAACTTGATTCTAGCATTCTAGGAATTATATGTACGGCAGTGTTCGCCAAGTGAGCTATATTCGAGCGTGGCTTATATTTTGGGCGTACACTTTTTTTTTCAACTAAACAGTCAAGAACTCTGTACTTGTTCTCGCATCTTTTGAAAATAAATAATTGCAATGAATACTTATGGAATTTTAGTACTTGCTATATAACCATTCATTGAGATTATGTTTGTATGCAATTGCTGTTAACTAAATACTTTTTCTCTAAGCTAGACAGTATTTAGCTGCCAGCAGGGATGTTTATTTTATTTAAAAAAAATACTCTCAAAGGTGCCGAATAATGTCGTTAAACACAAGTGCAAGACTAAATATAAAAGTAGATATAAACAGACCCCGACAAAGAGAAAATGGAAACGATATTTGAATATTTAAAATATTTGACGAGATAATATTAAAGTTGTTATAGATTTATTTTATTACAATACATAGTATTTGTTCGTTTATTTTTATTAAAATACACATAATATTTTATATTGAAAACCCCTGTTAACTGCATATATAGAAAAAATATGGACAGTTGCATAAGACTGGAAAACTGAACTACGCCGAAAAAAGCTCACTTGGCGAACACTGATGTACGAAGTTGGTGGTTTTGAACAGGATGATCATTCAAATCAACGATGGAAAGTACATAAGGTGCCAAATTCAATACGAAAAATTTGGTGGCACGCTGAAAAATTCATAAAATAAATAAAAAACGGTCACTTTTCTCATAAAAAATTGTTTGGGCACATTTTAACTGACTGAAAAGTAAATTTTAACACCTCTAAGATTCGTCTTGATTCGCAAGTAAGTACATATGCAAGTCTACAAGTTCGGTAAGGTTAATTTTCACTTTAGAAATGGATTGAAATGGTACTCTTACCCCACCCAATGTGACCAAAAAACGTACGATCTTTATTTACTACCGTGAAATGACTTTATTCTTCAAGCAATTATATTACATTAAGACATTTCACACAGGGTGAATTGAAACGTTTGTGAATTAATTTAATCATAGCTGGGCACGCATTGTGAAATCAACTTTTGACCTTTTCGCCGCATGAACACCTGTAGAGCGTCTCAGACACACGTCGATGCATTAGCACGGACACAAAGAAAGCATTACTCGATATCGGTAATTAATGCAGATTATTATACCCTTCGATGGAGGCTAATAAACACTGACGAAGATCGACATCGACACACGAAAAGGTTAAAAAATGAAATTTTAAGGTTTTCGCGGCGCAAAACGGTTCAGTCGGTGACCTTTAGCCACCCCAACTTCTCGCCAACGCAACGCAACGGACATATTCATGAGGGGAACAGGAGAACGGCTATCGTCCGCATATCAAAAAGGCGAAAAGGTCAACGCTATCAAAAAGGCAAGACGGTGTTAGTTTCCAAAGGACCCAAGGAACATCCTACTCGACCGCTAAAACATCGACGTTCATGGGGGAAAACTCAAATGTGCAATTTCAATACAACAATCTATTCGAAACACTTCACTTTTTCATCGTTTAAATTTATATATGTACATAAATACATACAAGGTGCGGCAAAAGTCCTATTATTACTCAATTTTTTTTAATAAATTCCATTTTTTTTATTTTACAACCTTACATAGTTGCAAAATATATCAAATTTATAAACTTGTTCATGCAAAATACTACTGTCAATACGCGGAGAAGATTTTGTGACATTAGAACTGTCCATTAGTACCAACAGTAAATATGCGAATGCGAAAAAAGTGCATTATAATAAAACTACACACAAAGTTGTCAGCATGGATGAATGCTCATATAAAAAAATACCATAATCTTTTTCTGTCTATTTCAATTTTAATTTATTTCTTCATCGCCATAATCGCACAAGTGCGCGCTTCTTCGTATTTAAGGCTATGAAACTCGAAATTAATTTTGGTTTCTTCACAAAATGAAATTGAAAAAAGTCAATATTTTTCGTTAGTTTGTGATATATTCAAGAGGTAGTGTCAAGGGTTGGCACTAAACACACATAATAAAATAATCGAATCGGCTTCTACAAACGCATGGAGATTAAGTGGGATGGGAACCGTAGAGAAAGGCCTTGAATGAAACCTTAAAATTATATCAAAGGTAATGGAAAACTCCACGAAAAGGGCATAGATTCAAATTTACTATTATGCAAAATTTACATTATTTTTCGTACATAATGTAAAATGCCAAATCATAAGTACGTTTTATCATTTATTATTTAATGCAATTTGTTCGAAAATAATTTGCCATGGGATTTTTGCCGCATCTTGTACTACAATTAACGGAAATCAGTCGCGATATAGCTTTTTGTACGTAAAATTTAATATAAAACTTTCAGTTATAACAATATATTAAGTACATATTAAATGGCGACTAATTTAATACGTTAAAATCAACAGTAGAAAAAAACACATAAAATCCAAACTATACAAACTGAAATTTGAACCATTTGTACGATTTTTAATCGTGCAACATAAAACTACACACACATACACACTCATATTACGCAACGAAACAATAAAACATGCATAATAATAGTAAAATCACGGCAAATAAATAGAGGACCTCAAAAAAAAAAAAAAAAATGAAAACAAAACAAAATAATTGGAAAAAATATGTGGAAATTCACAAGCTGCATTGTATTTTGTCGTGTTCGTGAGTGAGGTAGTGTGAATATGTTGTATAATGGGTGTAAAGTAAATGCTTTTCGGCCAACTGTCAAAAATGTCCATATATGGAATGCGAACGATTCAATTGACCAATCAAACAATCGCAGATTTGAGCGAGAGGCGGAGCTAGCTTCTGATTGGTCGATTTTTTAAAATTAAAATTAATTTTTTAACAATAATTTGAAATTTGTTTTGTTTATTGAATTAGTAATCTACATATGTGGAGGAGGAGCTTACTTCTGATTGGTCTATTATTTTATTTGAATTTAATTAAAAAATCATTTATTTTCACCAATCAATTCTATACTCAAATATTCATATCCGGTCTCTGTGACGAGACAGAATGTTAAACGACAGAGAACGCAAAAATCGGAAGGCAAAGATCGAAAATCGAAAGATCTTAAGTTGAAAGAACAAAAAAAAATGGTGCATGGTAAACGGTACATACTCACTTAATTTGCGCGAGCAAGATACAACAGGAACAAGAGGAACAGGCTTTTCCTTCCGTATTAATGTGCGCGCGCAGAATACGGGAGGAAAAGCATGTTCCTCTTGTTCCTGTTGTATCCTGCTCGCGCAAATTAAGTGAGTATGTACCGTTTACCACGCACCATTTTTTTTTGTTCTTTCGACTTAAGATCTTTCGATTTTCGATCTTTGCCTTCCGATATTTGCGTTTTCTGTCGTTTAACATTCTGTCTCGTCACGTAGACCCATTCATATCATAGTGAAGCAGAACATTTAGCAATGTAAAATCGGATAGTATTAAATGACGTATAATATTATAATTCAACTTTATCCTCCATTTTGCATGACGTACATATGTAAGCGGGGCTTACCTCACGGCACCGAAAGTGAAAAGGTCGAAAAAGCAAAGATCGAAAATCGAAAGATCTTAAGTCGAAAGATCAAAAAAAAAGGGTGCATGGTAAACGGTACTATGTACATATATATACAATATATATCAGTGGCATGCGGTGAAATGATCTCCCTTTTTGTCATACAGCCTTGTTTAATGTGCGCGTGCAGGATACGGGAGGAAAAGCCTGTTCCTCTTGTTCCTGTTGTATCCTGCTCGCGCAAATTAAGTGAGGATGTACGACGGGGGGAGAGACAGTTTTACCGCACGCCACTGATATATGTATATACTAACCGTTTTTCATATGTATGCATGATAAACGAATATTTTCGACTTTTTCACGGTCACCCATGTATCAAGGCAAAATTTGACAGTCGACCGAACTTCGTGGTGTGATTCGAACCGGTCAAATTTGGAATTTGGACGATGCAAGCCAAAAAATATGTTTTTGCCGAATGCGAAATATTCTCTTATCATCATTATTATTATTATTATTATTACTGAACGTGTACTTGTTTGTCGTCTTTTTTTTTACCTCTGCTCTGGGTGTGTATGTTCCAAGCAAGAAGCATCAATTTCAGCTTGTCAGCGTCTTTCATGTGAATACCTGCCGGGGAAACAACACAAGTGTGCCCAATCACTCTCAAGTCAACATCGACAAATAATGTAAGCGTAATGTCAAATGAATCATAAACTAAATAATAAATAATAATAATCGTAATATGGCCGAGCATGTCTGCTAATTAATAATGATGAGATCGTGAAAGCTGGGAGCCGGAAGTTCCGGTCAGATAGGGAGGACAAGGGGATGAGGTGGGATGGAGGGGGGGGGGGGTGCAATGAGCGAGAAACGGGTGGGGTGTACAGAACAAAGACAATATCGGAAATATTATCATCGATTAAAATATCGAATGTTTAGAATGATACATATGTATATTATGCATGTTCTAAACTTGTTCAATCGATAGGTGCATTGTGCATTGGATGATTTGTTCCATCATTTAAAAAATAAAATTTTACTATTATGCATTTTACTGTTGTGCATAAAATAAAAGAAACCATGCCTGGACCAGAAATCAGTATAAACAATAAATAAAAATAATTGAATCAAATCAAAGATTATGTTTGGAATGTAAATACAAATAAAATTCTAATATAATATGACTCGGATATTGTAGTTATAATTTATGAAAATATTAAATATGTAATATATATATTCGATTTTTTTAATGTCTAGCAAAATTAACCTTTCGTGTATTGTTAGTTGAATATTGTTCTTTATTGGTTATAATTAGATGGGCCCTAAATGTAGCGATCATTTTTACGATTTATCGATCGTAGAGGTCTACTATCTACTATGTACTATGTACGATTTAAAACGAACAACTTCAGTTGAGTGATTCAATTCGGAGAATTTTTTTCAATTGCAAATTAATTCCTTGAAAAGCCTGCAAGTGCAAAATAAATTAATAAAAAACCGGCAAATGCAAAATAATTTTTATTCCCTGAAAAACCTGCTACCTACTATGCATATCTATATGTACATAAATAGTTTCTCGCTACAAGTCTACGGGCGATAAATCATCCAAGTAATTTCTAAAACGAACTTTGAACTTAAATGCATTGAAATGCACTTTTTATGTGTATATTGAATTAACAATATCGTTTACAGATGAAAGGAAAGTGACTCAAAAATATTGACTTACAATTTGATTTGCAAAATTTACAATCAAATTTTCCTCAAAGGGCTTTATGTCGGTTACACTGTTCGACAAATGACGACTTTTTTTTTTGGTTCAGAGACGAGATATGACTTTTCTTATAGATCTATGCCCAGTAAACACGAATCTGGTAATAAAAAATGTTGATTGGCTCGAGATTCGGAGAAATGTATATGTGCTTTTTAAATCGCGCGGTTTTTCTATATCTTGGTGTTGTTCGGTCGATGTCTCAAAATCTGTCAATTTTCTGTTCAAAATGAATATTGGAATCTATAGTCGGGTATTTTATCTTTCATTTGTAGTACTTTTCAGCTTTCAAATATCTCTAAGTAGTCGTCAAGTTCAAATCAAAAGTTAAAAGTACGTATTTTCACTTGGGATTTTTTCCCACTGTTAATACTATTTTATATTGAGTATTTTCTATTGAAACATGTTTATTGGGATAGTGTTCTGACCACACTATTTTTTGTTTTCGTTTAAAAGGGTTAATTGGAAGTGTGCTGAATTTTAAATCGGTAAAATTGCGAAATAAAAACTTGTATATGTACTATATCTCCGGATCTCGAACCAATCAACATTTTTTATTACCAGATTCGTGTTCACTGGGCATAGATCTATAAGAAAAGTCGTATCTCGTCTTTGAACCATTTTTCGTGTCGAACAGTGTTATTAATGGAAAAATATTAATTTTTTACACATATTTTCTGAGCAAAATTTCTGAACAAAAAACCAATAAACAACTAACAATACGACTCGAATTAATTCAACGAGTCAACATCGATCAATAATTTAATTAACGCTTTTCAACAGAACGGTGGTGCATACCTGAATACTGATCATCATCCCGGTCCAAATCCGATGGGTCAGAATTCAACGTCTCCTGAAACGAAAAACAAACAAAATCATTACACACACATCGATATAAAAAAAAAACACTAATAAAAAACAACCACTCGGCATTTTTCCATTCGCAGAGAGCGCTCATTGCTCACAATTCTAGAAACCAAGAAGTTTGTGCGTATTGTTATAATTTTGCAATGCAGAACGGGTGTATTGTCCGTGTCGAGGTATCGAGGCCAGCGTTTCCCAGGGGTACGTGAAACATTATCTATATACGTATGCATGTATTTAGATACCCAGGTCTATGCATAGGGTAGGTCTGGTATATACGCAATATATATTATATGTACTTATAGGGGCCAAATCCCGCATTAGCCGATGCACTGTTGGCCACTATCGCCATCCCAGGGGGTCGAGAAGGGAGGATGTGTAGCCAAGTTGACAGTGACATGATCAAAGCTAGTGGTATCGGGGGACCACCCTAGGTCCCTTAATGCGGTGATTGCAATTGTAAACAGACATGTTCCGAGAAAAAATCCGGTGTATGTGTGAGGACAAGTGCGAAATCCCGAGTTCAAATGCGACTAAATAGTCAATATGCGATTGATATTGACCAGAAAGATGTAATGGCCCAAATGCACGGTATAACTTTTAGAAAAGTCTTGAATAAAAATAGTTATGGATGTGTATAATAAGCGCACTGCATAATATAACATCAAGAGTCTATTGACCGATTGATCCATTTCTTCTTCTATTCTATTTTATAACCTTTTTCCAATATTTTTATACTTAAGTTTAGTAATGCAATGTGCTATTTAGTCATGTTGTAGCTTTCATTATTTTCCTTTTCATTTGTTTATATTTTTCATTTAATTATCTTTGTAAAAATCTGTAATTGGACTCGGATGTTATATATATTATATATTTAGTCTTTGTTTTTATGCATGTCTACATCTTGTTGTCTGTTGAAAATAAAATAATGCGCGGACTTATGGCCGAATGGACACTTAGCCGACGGATGTTAGGCTAACAAACGCTTGGCCGAACGGACATTTGATCGACGGACTTTTTGCCGAAAGGAAGTTTGGCTCAACAGATACTTAGGCGATTGAGATTTTTAATTACTTACGCATCGGGTGCGTGAGGAGCGAAGCCCCCAGGCCGCTGAAGTCGTCGGTGGCGCGGGGGGCGAAGCCCTCAGGGCACACACACACACACACACACACACACACACACACACACACACACACACACACACATTCATTCATCAGTCGTTAAGCTCGGTCGTTAAGCTTCTGCTTAACACTGAGAGGCGCCGAGTTCGATCCCTTGAGCTGACCTCGATTGAAAAGAATTTTTCTGAGTATATCTGTAATGCTGCTGGTCAGACCAGGATTTGTGACTCCTGGTTGATCGTTTCCTATCAGAGTTTGCCAATTTTCTCTGATTTCATTGTTGAAACGATTCCCGATTAAAAATTGGCTAAAAATCCTTCCTACCCACTATGGCACCACTATTTGAGTATGATTAATGTAAATATTACAATAAAAAAAAAATGTATGTACAATTCATAGATGTCTCGTTAATTGTCGAGTTTAAGTCAGTGTCTCGTAATTTAGCGACTTATATAATAAAAAATGCTGTATAGTTTGTAATTTGGCCAGGAAGGCGCATTAGGGTTTACCTGTAATGCCTTCCTGGTATGAAAAAGAAAAAATAAATAAATAAAAATAAATAAATAAATAAATCATTTCAAACGGGTTGGATTGCTAAGTGTATAATGTGCCACTTTTATTACGATTAATATTACGTGCGCCTATAAATTACCTTACATTATACATTATAATACATATAACTTTATTTTCATTCGTGTTTCAATTCCTTTTCGAAACCACCCGTTGAAATCAACGGGCACAACGCCAGCAATAGATAAAAACAGAATGAGGTACAATCATATCAACTGCCACTGTCGTATATACGAGCTCTATTACGTCTATCTATTCATGACTTGAAAAGACAAAGCTAGTGAAAAGACCACACGCGTTGGAATGAAGCGGTACGCACGGTTTGTTACAACTTTCGTAAGGATTTTCACGTCTATAGAGGTTTAGATATGATTTAAGTGATCCGAGGCAAAGCCGAGTATCGATGCGGTGATGCAGCGGGTTTGCCCTGCAGCTTGTGGGTGGGTGGGTGGATGGGTATTGTGGGTGGGTGGGTGGGTGGGTGGTAGTGCGTGTGCAGTGCGTGTTGGTTATCGACCCGTCGTCGTCAGTCGACCCCAACCCGACTGGCCGAATGTGCAAACTCAAACCACTGTGACTTCTGACCCCGTCCAATATAATATAATTGGTGTATGTTCAAAGCTCAAGTCCAAAATGGCACTTAAGTCGCAACGTTCGCAGATAAAGTCGATGCGAGATTGCAGTGTGACGATGTGTGCAATTTCGATGAAGAAAACAGTCGGTTTTTAACATTGGATATTCAAATATTGGTTTTTCAGCTCTTTTTCCTGTATTATGCTGTACATTAACATTATAATAATATAATACTAGGATTATTAACCGAATTAAATTAAAATTGTAAAATAGAAAATGATCAGTAGATCAGTAGCTATTAAAATAGATATAATATGTATTGTGAACATAATTTCGTAATAATAAAAAGAACTTAAAAATCAAAAAATATTCAAATAGTTCAAATAACTCAAATGCATTAATACATTCAACAGGAAACAGAAATTATATTACGTCAACTTAGCATATTATTAAATCAAACGTTTCAATCCATATAAAGAAACAACAATTAAATATATCCACCTCGCGAACAACATTCTGTATTAATTGTAAAAAATGTGCAAATGCAAATGCAAAAAAACCAACCAACGCTTCCCCATCCACGCGTAATGGATACGACAATTTTGAATAATTATGTATATATGTATGTATGAATGTATGGAATAAATTTAGTATTAATGCGCGTGTGTGTGCAAATGATACCTATGATGGTTTAACAACGTAAGAAAAAGTTGCAATTTTATCTCGCTCAATGGAGCAGGTGCTTCTCAAACGTAACACATTAGCACTAAATGTGCGTTGAAAATAAATAAATTAATAAATATTGCTTCACCTGTATGGAATAACGCCTCGAATACTAACCTTTCCGAGCTCCAGGTAATACAAAATAAATCCCTAAAAATAATTTATAATACACCCATATATACTAACTTGAAAAAACTGCATGCCATATATAATATTCTGTTTGTTACAGACATCACTGACAAACTAACCAGTAGATTCTATGACAGAATCACTAATAACCATACATACTAACACACTTGTGAATAGTCTCGGTAATTACAACAAAATGTCTGTACCCTTCAGGTATAAACACAGATTACCTAAACACAAACTGCTTTAGGTCATCGACTTAAGAGATTCTTTAATGAATATTATGTATTAGATGTATTATGAGGACTTATAAGAATTGTAAACAGGTTTTTGAGCTCTTTTTCCTATTTCGCTGTAGATTAACATTAGAATAATATAATACTATGATTGCTAACAAATTAAATTAAATTGTAAAATAGAAAATGATCAGTAGATCAGTAGCTATTAAAATAGATATAAGATGTATTGTGAACATAATTTAGTAATAATAAAAAGCATTTAAAAATCAAAAATCAATTAATAAATATCAAAAGTTTGAGATGTGATGGAGCTGTCAAGGGAGTCATTAGTAGTGCGTTCTTCTAGTCAAAGAGTACAGAGTGGGAAAAAAAGTGAGCGCGCTTTTTAATTAAATGTGTTATTATTTTTATTATTATGCAGAGCGGTCGCCATGATTTAGCGCTCACTTGTTAGTAGGAGGACGGCCATGTTTTATTTTTTCACATGCACTTTTTTTAACACTTTATTGACGCCACACAACGAATTTTCTCAATATTATAATTTGAAATAGTACGTATGTATATGTTAAAACGAAATTATATCGATAGTAATTAATATTGTGTTCAATTTATGCACCATTGAAATGCTAAAACAGAAAATTCGGATACGTCAAATGTGGAGTTTTATTAGTATATATACAACGTACTTGTTTTTATAAGCGTATTAGTGAAATTAAAGATTAAATTTTTTTTACCAGTGTTTAAATGAGTTGTGAAGGGACGGTAGAAAGCCGCGTTTGGGCTGTTAGCTGTCATGGTTTTGATCTGACGTGTCAAGAATGTGATGTAATTTTTAACGAGTTTGTGTAGACTAATCAATCTTTACCAAATTTTGACCTACTGAATTGATTTTTATTATGATTCAATGATTTTTATTGGCTTGTTATCGTTTAAGAGATTCGGTCAAGCGTTTAAAAAAAATGCGACAATTTTTACAGACTTATAAGTTTTGCAATCTTAAATTCAAAATCTAGTATTGCTGTGCCAAAAATGAGTATTGGAATCAATAGTCAAGTGTTTTTTTCTATTGATTTTGATTTATTGCTTTGAAATACTCATAATTAGCTATCGAATGAATTTTTCACCTATCCACGTTAAAGGAGATTAGTTTTTATATCAATATTTTTTATTATAATCCAAACTTTCCGAAAAGAATGGTAAATGATTTGATTGCGCTAATACATATGTACATACATACGTATAAAGTTCACATTTCTGGGCTTAATACAAGACATTTAAAGTAAGGGCTAAATAATAATAAGAAGAGGTAAGTAAAAAAGGCTAAAAATAAAAAGTAAATAAATATATTAACATTCTTTTGAATTAATATAGAACATTTTACTTGTCATCATTGATGTCGTTGGTCGTAAAAAGAGGAAGACGCAGATATTTATTACAGAGTAAATCAACCAATATTCAATTGGCAGCTCTTCCTACTAAAAATCATACTTTTAGTACGAAGTACAATAGCATTACCACGCTTAAAGGGTTAAAACCGCGATTAATTAAAACACAAAACCACGCCTTCGGACTCAAAACGACCTATGGGAAAAAAAACGAACGACGACGACGAAGACCGAGATAACGATCTAAAATAATATAAACATCGAATAAGAGAGGGGAAGACAGTGAAAAACTACACACAAACACATCGGCCATTGTTGTTTGTGACTTAAAATGGCAACCAATTAAGGCGATCATTGTTTCGCAATCTCGATGCGTGACCGCAAAGACGCAAAAAATAAATACCAGATCAAAGCCTACGCACTCTCAAACACCTTCTGCAAATCTATTCAGATTTCGCATTAATAATAATAAAGTATCATAGACAGCCCGGAGGCGGGACGACTGATAAAATGCCAATTTGATGAAATATCGGAGCATCAACGCGTGGGAATTCACGAAAGTTCAAAATTATACGTGTGGGTGAGGATGGAAAAAAAAAGGAAAATAAGAGGGTGGCTTTCACTCTAATCCTCGTTTCCAATTCTTCGGGTCGCCGAGCGAATTTTCCGCCCCATTTTCCTTTATGAGGCCGAAGAGGAAGTGCGCCAAGGCCACCTGTTGCTCAACTTTGAAACTTTTCAATCAGGACAGACGCGTTCGCTTTTCCGCGTGCGAGATGTTTCGCCGAGAAAATTCGGAAAAGTCGCACATCATATTTTCCCCTTAATTACGTTGAAATAATGCGCGCGTCGGGAAATGTACCAATTCATGTATGTACTATGTTGTAATGAAGAGTTTTGCGTGTTTTTGTATAATTATGTACATATATGTCGATATATAAATCTTCTTAATAACATTATGTACGAAAAGTATATACTTTGAATGATATTTTTATAAATTAATTGAAATTGAATAGCTTTAACATGCAAATCATTGAATTATAGATCATCATTATTTTAATATTATATATTATATATTAAATATATAAATATAGGGTATGGTATCTACAGGTATGTCACGGCGGAAAAACCATATTCGTTTAATGGAAAATACTGTTTTAAATTTCAATTTATTTTACTTTTCAAAGTGAACTACCTGTTCTGAGGAATATGCAATTAATTACCTCGATAATCCTATGTAAGAAAACTTCGTGCGAAAATTGCAAGAATATTTGCCATGTGACTCGTTAATTTATTTTAAGAATAAATTTTGCAAACGAGAATTTAAAAATTAATTTGCTTTCCAAGTAGTTACACGACTTTGTACATTATCAATTAAAACTTGCAATATTTTTAATTTCCTGAACTTTTTGATACTCGATTTTATAAATAAAATGAAATTATATATGTATGTATTATTAAAATCTTTAGCTCATTATGAGAAAAATCAACAATTGGTTGGGCAATTTATTCCATCGACAAATTAGTAGACAATAAGTACAAAGTAAGCAACATATGAAATTTCACAGTCCTCGGATGGCTCCTATTCCAAGAGTTTTCCAACTTCTTCATAAAATTTTCCTGCCATTCCTGAATGTGATATTTTCCAGAGATTATTTTAATTAGATGGTGATGTTTGAGTGAATTTTGATCTTCTCTCTTCTATTTGGGCCTCCCGGGGTTGTTTTGTATGCACGGGTGGATTTTGTATGTATATATGTACATATGTAAAATATATTGGTGCTGACTGTTGATGCAAGATATTCTCAATTTTTCTCCTTATATTAAACTAATAATAACCAGCAGCACGGACTAATGGTTAGCGTATAATGCTTTCGAACATAGAGGTCACGGGTTCAAGTCCCACTGGTTGCTACTGGCTTGGTTTGAGAATTCAGGTTGATCTTTTCCTATCAGAGTTTGCCAATTTATCTGATTTTCATTGTAATGGTTGCAACAAATTGGCAACCTTTATCCATTTCACGCAATCTGGACAATTTGACGTAATACAATTGTAAATATCTCACCACAGAAAAATCGGAGGTTAAATTCGTTCTTGATCTGAATGCCTTATTAAAATATGTAGATACTAGTAAAATATCAGTCTTTGTGTATGTGTCGCACATTTTTTTAATCATACATACATGTATATATATATATATATATATATATATATATATATATATACATATATATATATATATATATATATATATATATATATATATATATATATATATATATATATATATATATATACATATATACACAGAAATGTACATACGTTCATTATAAGTTATACAGAATTTCATGAACAGCTTAGTGCTGTCAAGCCACATACTACGAAAACGCACCTTTAGAAATCCTAGAACATGTACCTCATATTGCACCAACATCAATGTTTGTACGACGATTCAAATAGACCAAAAATCGAACATTTTAGTCTAAACTTTAATGAAAATCGTTGTTGATAATACATACATGCATACGTATGTACATATATACGAATAGAGGGTCAAAAAATAGGCACAATACCCCAATTTTTTGATCTTGCGTGTCCACAACGAGCAAAATCATGTCGGTTCGCACACCTATGTATATACATACATATATACATAAACAAACATACAAAACGTGCTCCACATTCATACAAGCGCCATAGGGGGTTAAAGCGATTAAAAAAATATTCACGGACGGGCACAGGGTTTAGCCCACGAGCACACACCCACACACACCAAAGGTACCCCAAATTTTTATATAATACGACCCGAGCTTAATTAGGTATGTGCGTAACAATTCGGAGCTTTCGCCTAGGGGGCGTGTGAGCGCGAGTTTTTCCTCTCTTCGGACCGGGTTTTTTTCCCGCGCTTTTCGCCCCCATCCCAAGCCACCCACATAACATCCCCTTTTCCCGAAAGCTTGAAATGAAAACGCCATGCCGTGGAATGGTGATTTGTGCGCGATGGTGTGGCGATGATCACGCACCGCGCCGCACCTGCCACCCCCCCAGAGGATCCCCTACCACCCCCCTCTTCAGGGGGTGGAGAGTGGGAGTTGGGGTGGGAGCGCGGTTGCGGGGGGGGGGGAGGCAACCAATTAGGCACGCCCAAACCGCTCGCGCTACCCCTCGAAAGGGGGTGCCGTTACGGTGGGTGGTACCAGGGGGAGGGTAGAGTACCCCCGAACCCATCCGGCGAAACTATACCGCGAGGATCGTTACCGTCGCGAGCGCTAGCCCGAAACAGAAAATCCTCCCCCACCTCCCCAAATTGGCGTGGGGTACGAAAAAAGTGGCATTTTGTGACCCAAATATGGGTAGCGCACTAACCGCATTAGTGGAGTCGACAATGGCCAAATGTGTGCAGGAATAGAATTATTATGGAAACGTGGGAGGGGCTGGTGGTGACGATGATGATGTTCGTTCGTAAAAAATAGAATAGCGCAGTATATGTACTTTAAAAACTATGGACTTGACTATCTATTATACATAATTGATGCATGTCGTAATTACTCAAATGAACCCCTCAATTAAATTGTTTTTAAAATCACCATCATCTTCGTAGTTACAAATTTTTTAGGTGGAGAAAAAGATCAGCTTTCAAAAAATAGTATTTAGAAACTCTCATATTTAGTTAGAAGCATTAAGTTATTAAGCAGAAGATATTAAGTTATTTAATAAAAAATAAATAAAAGAAATCTTTCGTCGGTCATGTGTTCGATCCCCATGTGGTCGAATTTTTTTCAAGTAGATACCTTTTAAATATATTTAATTCAATACTTATATTTAATTTTTTAATATGAAAAAAGGTAAAAACTACCTACCTACATACATGTAAACAATATAAAACACCAATAGAAAAATTAATTAATTGAATAAATTTTCAATAGATAGCGGTAAATCCTTTTCCAAGAGGAAAAATTGCTAGCAAATAGTATATATAGATGTTTTTTTCCTTTGTTATTGTATTCGTATATACGTTTTGGCAGTGGTTTAGCTGGGACGCACATACATATGTATGTCGAATCGAAATGACTATTATATGTATGTAGTACAACGAGCGTTATCTCAGACATACAGACACACATACAGAAAAGCGATACTATATATATATATATATATATATATATATATATATATATATATATATATATATATATATATATATATATATATATATATATATATATATATATGATGTAATAAAATAAAACAATATACATAACTGTGGAAAAGTTGAACTGAATTTAATGCAGTTTTTTGCAGCATATTAGAAATTTGATTTTAACTTACCTAATATTGTTACCACCACCCGAGCAAATTTCATTTCGTATAAACCTTTACTTATGTTATTGTTATTTAAACATATTCCGTTTTATATTACGACGAGCGTTATCTCAGACAGACATACACACATACAGAATAGCGATACTATACATATGTAGTACACATCTGATACTCGCAAATACAATTCAAGCGGATCGAAATGCGAAACTTAAACATATACACATGTATGTACGTTACATCAAAACCGTTGTGTGTATATTTTGAAAATAAAAATTTAAATTTCTGAAACATCCACAACCATATTATGTTCTGAATTCGTCAGCCACACACACACGAGTCAAATCAACCATAAATAATGGATGAGCCATTTTCTTACACACAGGTACATACGTGAATTATCCATACGTTCCGTAATAGATTCGGGGTCGCGACCCACACTCTGAGAAGCACTCACCACGACCTTGAGAGAAGTGACACCTTCACCATATCCACACACACACACACACACACACAAACTACATATATTGCATCGCAAAAAGTGGACGTACGGGGTGAACGGTCGGACCGAGCGACGTTAGGGGGTCGGCAGCATCCCTCTGGAGTGCAGCACAGCGGCGCCGTAACGGTGGGTCGTAACGCCTGAAATATGGAAGGCGAAGAAGGCTCCTTGGACCACCCTCCGAGGGTTACTATGGCGGTGCCGCAGCCACCATCGCCACCCCAGCAGGGGCGTAATGGGTTAGGCAACGTCGGCTATACACCCAACCGGGTAGATAACGATAAAGCTACCCACACCACTCCCATCATCTACCCCTCCCCCCTCCCTCTTAGCTCTTCACTTCACCTCACCTCCCCTCTTCATCCACCAGTCAACTCACCCCCCCCCTCCCTTCCTCGCTCCCCTCTTTTATGTATGTACGGTAGGTGTATGTTGGTTGTGTTGTGTAGAGAGCGAAAATTTATCATGGGTTCTCAAATTTGTAAAAATTTCGAGTCTTGACACTCTTGCTTCGCCCAGGTTTATATATAGTTTTAATAATTATTGAAGTCGTTGCGGCATTTAACAGATGGCTTGATACACACATTTGTGCATTTGATAAATGGTGAATTTTTGCAAGCCGTGGAGTGAAAAGATCAATTTATCGAACTCGATTGTTGCTTCAATAAAATAAAATGATAAAATATGTCAGTGCGTGTGCATTGTCGGCGTGACGAACGAACAGTGTCCCGAAAATGTAACGATTTTCTTACGATGATTTAAGTATTTTTCGATAATTGCTTAAAAATAGTGGGATGTAAAAAAAAAAATACTTTAGCATATTTAGCGAACTTTTCAAAATAATCGTAACCGCTTTTGTTACGTGTCATGACCAGAAAACGGCCGCCAGGATTCTTTTATGCACAAAAGAACCATTTTTATTTGTAAAAGAGTCATCACGTTGTCTGGGTGCTCGTCAAATAGCAATAGACCGCTAAATTTATATACAAAGCAATGATTGACAATAGCGAACCACTTTTTAGTGCCAAAAGTATCATCCCAACGCTGATCTTTGGTCATGAAGTACAGAAATATTTTCTAAATAATAAATAATTAAAATAGGATAATTTAATAAAATTTTTCAATGAAAAAGAAAATAATTAAGATATCTTGATTGACTTCTCACACATGTTTAGGACTCAAAAATGTGTGGCACAGGACGTGCTCGTGGTTTCCAGCTGCGATGGGCGTATCTTAAGAGAGCTGTACACCCGAAACCTTAATTTTGTTGCCGTTCCTTTCTTCGATATATATATTGAGTGAATGTAAATATTGAGTGAATACGACAATATATATCAATATATATCAATATATGTATATCAATATATATATATATATATATATATATATATATATATATATATATATATATATATATATATATATATATATATATATATATATATATATATATATATATATATATATATATATATATATATATATATATATATATATATATATATATATATTGGTATATATATATATATATATATATATATATATATTGAGTGAATGCGACAGTTGCGCTTCGACCAGATAAAAAGTATTTTAAATTGACAAAATCGAGGTTTCGTATTCTATTTTTAAAAAAATTTCATCATCGATATGAGAAAGATATTTTCTGTGCAACTATTCACGTATTTTTTTTTAAATCGACCGTTAAATAAGCACGCTGGACTCTTTTCGTGGGTGTAAAAAAGAGGCGATTTTATTGATGTTTGACGGCTCCTAGCTCCTATAAAAAATAACTAATCAAAAAAAAAAATAAAACGATAGAGGCAACCCAATGGTGGATATCCATAGCATATTAAAAAATAATTTCTCTAGTGCCATAATTGAGGAAGGGAGAAGTCTAATACGTTTGTATGGACAAGGCGCTGGTGTACAGCCCTCTTAATGTAATTGCGAATTCTTAGTGACAAGTTCATTCTACATTTCTTCAAATATGGGCATCACCACTATCAATCCAAGGATAAAATATCACCGAAAACACTCCAGGGGGTGAGTTTTTCCAACGATCGCAACGGTATTGATTAGGCGTGCTAGCGTTTTATTGCATGTTCAAAACTATCTAAAGAAAACATGCGCTGCGTACCACTCTGTGTGTATGCACTTAAATACATATGTATATGACGACAGAGTATTATTGCAAAAAACGACAACACCACCAACTGACGAATGACCCGAAACCATTAACAAAAACCACGCAAGCCATTCGCGAATCATTGCACTCATGCAACTGAGTCTTAACACACTAACTACACGAAGCCCTCATTTGAACCCATCAACAACGAAGTCATATATGTACATTTTCACACTAATGTTCAATAGTTATAGTTATTGCATGCCTGATAGCATTTCATAAGTTGATAAAATAGTAGGTCCGGAAGTAAAAAAGAAGAAACATAGAGACGAACGCAATTAGGATGGAGTGCATTTGAACGAATGAATGTTGTTTTTAAATAAAAAATGCCACTCCGCCTGAAGAAAAAGATCTTTGATCAATGTTTTTTGCCAGTGATGACGTATATGGATGTAAAACTTGGACATTGAACATCAAGATACTAGACAAATTCCAATTCACTCAAATAATAATGGAACGCTGTATGCCCGGCATAAAGAGAAAAATCAGGGAGCGGAATACGTGGGTGAGAATGATGACAAGGGTACTGGACATAGTGGATAGAATAAAGATATTGAAATGGCAATGGTCGAGCCACGTGGCTAGAAGAACGGACGAAAGGTGGACAAAATAAGTGCCAGAACGGTATCTGAGAGAATGCAAAAGGGTAAAAGGAAGACCGCAGTGAAGATGGGTAGACGAAATTAGGAAAACGTGTGCGGTGAGATGGATGAGAGTTGCGCAAAACAGAGACGACTGGAAGCGTGATAGATAGGCCTCCATTCAGCAGTGGACGGTGAACGGCTATAGATGATGATGATAAAAATATATTTTTATTTCAATATAAACACATCATTTTTAAATCCCACACATATTGATGCCGCAAAAACTAGCCGTCCATACGGGGTAATCTTTATTGGTTTTTTTTTTGTTCATATTGTGACGAATAGCCTAGAGATGGTATTAACGTGTCATCACTTTGATTAATATCTGTCCGTCTGTCCGCAGAGAAGATCCTTTCAAAGCGAACGAACAGCGTTTGATCTCCAACCTATCCAAACACACACACACACACACACACACACACACACACACACACACACACACACACACACACACACACACACACACACACACACACACACACACACACACAAGCATCATTTAACCCCTTCGAATCGGTATTGTCGATAAAAAACCATCCGAATCAATAATTGTAGATTTGACAGGCGTCATCCGATACACAAATACAATATGATAGAATGACGACACTTGCCAGCCAATTAAATATAAAGCGGCCCAGTGTACGTAGCGTATAATCTAATTACCGAAAATTATATACATACATACATACATACATGGCAATCGACACTGTCGGAATCCACTGACTATTCACCCACCCTGTACATACATATATGTGTGTGGGGTGTACCTGGTGAGGCCGCCGCACACGTTCGATAAACACGAGTACTCGTGCGTACATATTGATTATCATCGCACACCGCGTACTGTGTACATTTACCGGGATAGGATAGGGTCAACGATTCCACGTATGTACCTGGTCCGTTTCGAAAATCTATTTTCAGGAACTGCGCAGTCCATCCGGTGACCGGGTCCAGTCAGTTTCCTCAGTCATAGTCAGGAAGGTAAGAAAGAAGCCTATCCTTATACATAGGCCATTTGGCTGATCATTTATATGTATGTATATTGGTTTTAAATATATTGAAGACATTCATTACATACACATGGGTAATGATTGTGACGACTGATGATAAGAGCCAGTCATCAGTACTGGGTGTATCGAATCTGACCGTAAGACTGTACACTTAAAGTCATCTCGTTAATTGCATAAGCGTTGCGTGAGTCAGAATTCCTTATGCAAGCGAGTTGCAGGGACAAGTTGCAGTCGGTGCATGCATTCGATCACGGATCGCAAGGTTAACACCACTTACCCAGATGCTGTAAAAGTGTCGTAGACAAAGCGCAAAACTCAAAACGCACTCGACCAGGCGGGTGACGAGTTGGCGAAAAAAGAGAAAAAGGAAATCATGGAAATCAGCGTCAATGAAATGTCGCCGGAAAAACTGGCATTGTGCATCGAAAACAAAGGAGTGCTTTGAACAAAACAACTCTTGGAAGGAAACAACCTTCAAAAGAATTGGGACATTAATTAATTTTTAAATTATAAAAAAATTGTAGCGAACGTGTCGAACGGTCTTAATGATATGCGAAACAATAACACCTCAGAATTATTAATTAAAAAAAAATATATATATAGAACTTTCACTGATTTCCTAGTACCGCTCATACCATACTTAATCAAAGTATATGTTGTATACATTTGATTGAATTTCTACAAAACGGAACCAACCCTACAGGTACGGAAACAACAATATATTACAGAATTTTGCTCAAGAGTTCCGGTTACTTTATGCATAACTACTAAAATATACGCTATCCAGCAACATAGCACAGTGGTAAGCTTATAATGCTTTCAACTAAGTGGTCACAGGTTCATTCCCTAGCCTGGTGCTGTTGGCCAGACCATAGATATGACTCCAGATCGGCAACAAATTGGCAACCTGTCCTATTGTATATCTCGCAAAAATTCGAGTATATATCATCTCAAATTTGCTGATATATAAAATGTTGTAAAAATAAAATAAAATATACCTTTCCTCGACACAATATACGGATATTACGATTCGCCTTCCAAAAAATTGTGCAACTTATCGAGACGATTTTTCACTGGGTGACTTTTTCCACGCAATACAATCATCTTTTAAAGATTCCAAAAATCTGAGCTTTATTACGGTCAAAACTTTTTAGCATATCTTCAAAGGTAAGTTTTAATAATTGCGATGTCCAATTTTTCCCGAAATATCGATTTCGATTAGAAATCAATAGTTATTCTATAAATATCTTCATCAGAAATTAATTATATAATTGTGCTAAATTACAAATGAGACGAAATAATTACTTGAGCAAATTCGGATGCGCTAAGCGGAAGTTGTCAAAAAACATAGAATAAGTCATATAACCTTATACAACTAGTGGTGTTTTATATTATATACATATATAGCCAGCAGCATAGCTCGACCGTTAAGCTTCTGCTTAGCGCCGAGAGGCGCCGGGTTCGATCCCATGAGGTTATAGATTGAAAAGAATTTTTCCGAGTATATTTGTAGTGCTGCTGGTCAGACCTGGATATTTGTGAATCCTATCAGAGTTTGCCAATTTTCTCTGATTTCATTGTTGAAACGGTTCCCGATTAAAAATTGGCTAAGAAGCTTCCTACCTACTATGTGACCACTATTTGAGTATGATCAAATTTATGTACAATTCATAGATGTCTCCTTAATTTGTGAGTTTTCGGTGTCTCGTAATTCAGCGACTTGTATAATAAAAAAAGCTGTATTGTCTGTAATTGGCCAGCAAGGCGCATTGGGGTTTACCTGTAAGGTCTTCCTGGTATAAAATGTAATAAAAAAAAAAAAAATAATAACTAGTGGTGCTACCCGGTTTCGCTTGGTATTATTCGGTGATAGAAATCCAATCAGAAACGAATTACAGACGCCGTTTTGGTTTTATATATAAGATCTAGAGAACTAATTAAAGCATTGAATTGGATCTGATCAGGTGATCAAGCAACAAAAACATTTGTTTGAACAAAACTACGCATACCCACTACAAAGCTTGGACTTGGACTTGAATTCCCCTGCATCCGACGCGTGTTTGCGTGTCGCGAAAAAAAAGAAGACGAAAAGATTGACGTATCAAATTGACAGTGGGAGTGCAATTGGAATGGAGTTGGACACAGTGGACTGGACCAAGGCCCTGGCCAACCAGCAGCAGCAGCACCAGTAGGTATAGCTAGCTGGTCAAGTAGTCACAGTGGACAAGGCCGAACGGTTCGCTGGGAAACGCCAAGCCGTGACATAACTATTCTAATTAGCACAGACACAGCGACATGTCAAGTGCTAAACGCAACGGTACCCACCGCCAGTTTCGATACTTAAAAGGTGTTCGATTCCATCTCGGCGCGTATCCGTTTCGATCCGGCATACGTATTAGTTCAGATTCGAAACGGGCACAATGAGATGTTGAGTCACTGGAATGGACAATGGAAGACAATGAAAGACGGGGGGTGGCAACGAGTGACGTAACCAAATGGCCAAAACTAAAATAATACTATATATGTATATGGGGAAATCCACGTGACGGAAATTTCGAAAAGTAAAATGTACGTATGATTTGAATTCCCTTGAAGAATGTACTAGCTGAACCCGGCATGCGTTGCAATTCCACAATTATTATTCAATTGTTTGTTTATTTTACTCTAACGATGGAGGTGGCGACGCGAAAACATTTGAAATTATTGCGTTGCAATGCCACTCATTCCCGTTTTTCCCGTTTTCGTACCCGGTTTTGGGTGATTTTTACAGAAACCATCGCGGACATACACACAATAACTCCTGTAAGTTTCATTGCAATCGGTTGAATGGTATAGTAACGCTTACGTGACAGACAAACAATATGTAATATTACGAGGTTTGGTTTTTTAACCTAGAAGAATGCACGTATGACTGATTAGTAGAGGTAGGACCGGAAGCGTGCCGTTCGTTGTTTATTGTTCGCCGTGTATTGTTCATTTTTATGATGAACCTTTTTTTTTGCACTCTAGCTTTGTTGTTTGCTCTATTTCCTGGAAAATAGACCCAAGACGCCTTGTTTCCTGGAAAAAGCACGCTTCGGGTCCTACCTCTACTGATTAGGTTGGCACGTTCGAGTAGAATGAATGGTGGCTGGGGTTGGTAGCATGTTATGTGACCCTTAAATCATTGCGGCGCTCCGTCGAGTAAGCAAAATAATTTCAACCGTTAAAGATTCACTTAACTCTACCTGCTATGTATACTGGCAACCTACAATATATATACGTATATCTTTGATATACTTCACTGATAATTCATACATCATTCAGTCAATAAATTTCAGGGAAAATTATCATTTAAGTATTTTTAGCTGGGTCGGGAGATCGATAGATACATATTGAGATTTTACTGATTATATAGTTCAAGAGTTTTGATTTTTAGAAAATTTTAAATAGCGGGTTTCTTTCACCACTGTGGATTTTTTTTTTTTGGTTAAAAAGGCCTGAAAATATTATTTTTTCCTTTAAGTTTTTAGATTAATACAAGGAAGGTTTTTTAAAACTTTATATATTTTTGAATTATACAATCAGACAACTATGAACATTGATACTACACAATGGCACTTAAAACTTTCGCGTCGGTAAAATCGGAATTACGAATACTGTTATGAAGAGGTTTTTTCCCGTTTTTTTTTCACAGTAAGCTTCCCGGACAGGCATACAACAAATCCTGAAAGTTCCATCGTAATCGGTGGTTTAGGAGCCTATACGAAATAGACAAACAGACATTCAATTTTACATATAATATAAAGATGTATATATTGTGTCATAAAAGCAGAAAATTTTAAGGATGGAGAGAAATCAAACTTTGTACGTAAATATGTGAATATTGGAATATTCCAAAAAACAAAAAAGTGATTAGATGCAAAATCTGAAGTCGAGTTTAGTTGAAGATTATTACACAGCAGTAAAGTCACTACTTTACACTTGCTGTCACTGTCTTATTAGCCTTCACTCAATATTAATCAAACATTAGCCCTTAAGAATAAAACAACAGAACAAAGAAGAGACAAACATATATGAATGTATATCTCATTGCCGTAATATTGGAGCAAAGAACTCGATTTATGCAACACTGGAACGATAGCGAAAGCAGATAGCGCTTGCTATCTCGATTCGATTGCGATACTATTTGCAGATACCTATGTATGTAATATGTGTATACAACAAAACAGTTTGAGGAAACGAGTGCTTTTGAGTCGAACGGGGCCTGGATAGTCAGTTGGTGATGACGATGATCTTGACCCCGTCGGAGACCCGGCACTTTTTCTGCAGGTGTGTGCGCTCCTCTCGGCTGCAAAAACAGTTGTCGTTATGCAAATTTAACGTTACCTTAGGCAAGACGTGTTGAAGAAGTGCTCCGGCCTTGCGTTTAGCAGCCATGGTCGCCGGCAACTCCAAGACACTCTCCTACTCCAACTCCTCTCGATATTGCTTCCAATATAATTGGCACTGTCTAGTTTTTAGCGCCGATCGTGTTAGGTACACACTCTCGGTTCATATCACTGAACCGACACTGTGAGCTTTATTCCGGCCCTGGAATACTCTCCTGTGATTTTTCTGCTTTGAAAACGATAAAATTCTACTTAGACATAACCCAGACGACTCAGCTAGTTTGTGTCGTCGTCGTATTGAACGAATTGTATTGCACTTTTATTGTAAAAACTAGTGTTGTACCCGATGACATGTCATCGCATGAGTTTTGGCATATTAAGTTATTAAATAATAAAAAAAATGTGTCTTCGGTCATGTGTTCGATCTCCACGCGGTCGAATTTTTTTAAAATACCTTTTAAGTATATTTAACTGTTTAATATGAAAAAAAATGGTAAAAGCTGCCTACCTACCTACATGTAAATAATATAAAACACTAATATAAATTTTCAAGAGGAAACATTGGTAACAAATAGTATATATAGAAGTTTTTTTCTTTTGTCATTGTATTCGTATATACGTTTTGGCAGTGGTTTATCTGTGACGTACATATTTATGTCCAATCAAAACGACTATTATAGTACGGCGTGCGTTATCTCAGACAGACAGATAGACACACAGACGGAATAGCGATATTATATTATAAAAATATCAACACGAATCAAAAGGGAGAATTATAGAAATGTAAACCTACACAATTAGTCAAAACCCTAAAACGAATATAATAAAGTCATTATAGTCGATCCGATATAACGTGATACTTACGAGAACCGAGCATGCTGTCACAATCGTGCAATTTGTTGACGACATTTAATAATTATTACTAAATTATTACTTTAAGTTGTTTTGTCCATAAAATTACGTTGACAATAACTTTTATAGTCTAAAAAATATAAATATAAAATACATACGTATTCCGTAAATAAATAATTAATATCAAAAACTTACGTATTTTTAAAATTAATATTTTATTAATGTAAATCTTTCAAAATACGAAACACGAACTCAAAACTTACAAAAAATAAAACTAAAATTCTATCGACCGCTATACGCACGAACAATGTTGTGTTTCTTGACCAAAATAAAATGTATCCCTTGTTGTTTATTGTGTGTTTTTGAATGCATTGTACAATTTTTAACGATGCTCGCCCATCTTGCGGGTAATATAAACAAACAGAGAAGTTTTTATCGGACATATGTACGTCGAGCACCAAGCATCAAATACGACTGATGCTAAAATTATTTAGGAATGTTTCCTAAAACCACTTCTATTATTTCTCTGGTTGTATGTACTATATACTATTTGTGCAAAAAAAATCGCACGCGAAGGGTTTATATTGCGTTGGACAATCGTGGGTGCGTTGAAAAGGCACCCTTCGCAGATATGTGTGTCATTAGCGCACATGGACGCTTTTCGCCGCGTTTGTTTCGTGCGCGCGTGAATACGAAAAAGAGTGACATCTATTAGAAGTGCGAGCGAGACGGGTATACGCGTGGGCGACGAGGGCGCGAGTGCGAGCGAGACGGCGAACGCAAAGTGGATGCAGCTCGCGCGAGTGTGCGTGTGCGAGATAGATGCACGTTGAGAATTTGTTGCGAAAGGTCAGTGCGGTGACGTTTGTTGCGCGCTTCTCGAATTCGCATCAATCGGCCACGTGGACCGGACGCCACCCCACCCCCTCCCACACCACCACCCCCAGCCTCCCACCCGCCCACTCTCCCGCCGCCCGCTCTCACCCACCCACCCCCACGCGCCCCCGACTCAAGGACGAAAGGGTTTACAAGCGAAAAGTTTAGAAGAATGAGCGCAAAAAATCACGGCCGACTTTCAAAAGCGCTAGTTGGGTGAAAAAAAAAGAAACAAATGAACATCGAAATAAAACGTTTTTCAGATTTTAATTAATTTTTTTAAATTTAATTCACTTGCTTCTGTTTTTATTTCGATTCGAATACTAATCATAAAATAATGAGCAACATGTAATACATCTGATTATAATTAGATACTACATATAAATATACATATATTGTTGTTAATTAATTACAAAGAGAATCAATTAATAATTAAAAATCTAAATTACAACATTTGTTCATTTGTTTATTTCTACGCACCATTCTATGTAATTTGTAAAAATCTATAATTGAACTTTGTTACATTTACTCTTTATTTTTATACATTTTTACATCTGTTGATTTTTCAATAAATAAAAAAAGTACATATGTACATGTATAAGGCCTCTACAATACGCTCTATTTTAAGCACCTCACATCCATCTCATCTCCCACTTTTCACCCTTGCATACTGTTACATTCTTTCGGGTACCATTCGAACACTTCTTTCATCCATTATTTTTTACCCATTTAAATCTTTTCACTCTCTCCGCTATATCAACTACCTTTGTCATACTGCTCCACAAGGTATTCCATTTCCTGTCTTTCTTCGTTATGCTAAGCATACAACGTTCCATACTTCTTTGAGTGCATTGGACTTTGTGTAGCAACTTGGCTTTCAATGTCTAAGTGTCACATCCATACGTCATCACTGGCAAAACACATTTATCACATTTTCTTCAGACAAAGTTGCATTTTTGATCTCGTTATGCCGTTCATACATACAGCGTTCCATTAGTTAACTACATACATATTTATATAAAGTTAAAAACATACAAAAAATGGCTAATGTGAATTTGTTCCAATATGCAAAAGTTCCAATATCCAATATCAGTCGAAGGGCTCTAATCTATTTGATTATATCTATGTATAATATATGTAGGAAAACGTTGATTCCTCACTAAATAAAATATTTTCAATTGTAAATAGGTTTTTGAGTTATTTTTCCTATTATGCTGTACATTAACACTAGAATAATATAATACTATGATTACTAACAAAATTAAATTAAAATTGTAAAATAGAAAACGATCAGTAGATCAGTAGCTATTGAAATAGATATAAGATGTATTGTGAACATAATTTAGTAATATTAAAAAGCATTTAAAAATCAAAATCAAATAAAATATTAAAAGAACAGAAAAGACGGATAGAAATTTATAACAAAATCTATTTATAGTTCTTTAACTCTCACAACGATTACAATATACGAGTTCTTCTTAAATACAATATGCATGTAAATAAATCGTGAAAAACTGTACTGAATTGCTTTTACATATAATTGAATTTCATATAATTGAGTCAAATTATTCAAAGTGCAACTTTTATTGTTATTTATTGAATAAATATTTACGACACAATCAAAATGGAAAAAAATCAAATAGAACAAATAATTCGTACTTTCTTTATCTATATAATCTACAATTAAAATTGTTTAATGAAATCAATTCCACACAATATTTATTCACATCGATTGAACATTGCGTTTCGCTCAAACGTGCCTACATATGTACATACATATGTACATAATTGATATATCGAAATTCAAATTGGTACACACGTCGACGCAGATTTAGATAATACACATTTCAGATTCGCAACATTGTAACAGAAGTAATATATCAATTCGTCAAGTCTGAAAGTTGCCTTTATCGGTGTGGTCGTTTCAATTTTACAGCCTCGCAGATACGCGCCTCATCTGGCTGACTCGTCAAAATGATAATAAACTAACAAGTCAGGTGTGCATAGGTGCACATACGTACACCACATTATTGTCAATGTTGCACATAAATTAAAATTAAAGTCCGAGAATGTATTACGAATCGTCAGCTATGCAGTAATAACTCTAATAGGAATTCTGCAAGGACAGAAACATCGCGGCAAATAAAGAAAATAATCTGTATTTTTACAACTTCTTTCGAGAACTGGACAGCATCCCGGAAGGAGGGTGTCGCAATTATGCGATAGACACGTTTATAGCGAACGGTATTTTTAAATACTAAACCAAAATAGATCAAAATAGGGGAGAAACAAACCGGTGGGAACGCTTTACAAAAGAAGGCCCGTTTGAAATGGGACAAAGATTTGCACCAACAAACGGCTCACACAAAGTAAAATCTTAAAACATTTAGAAACAACTTTTTAAATAAATGCAAAAAATCTTTTTATTATTACTATTTTTTTTGTTGTTGATAAAATCGAAACAAAGGAGTAAAAATAAAGTTTTTATATAAAGAAAACGTATTGATTAATAGTTTATTATTAAAACACTTGAATGCTTGGAATTTAAATCTGCATAAAAAAAAACACCGAATAGAAAATGTATGAATTTTTCAAAAAAATTTGCAAAGTTTACATAAATATATTTGCATAAATATATATTACATATATATATATTAAAATATATATATATATATTACATATATATATATATTTTACATAAATATATATTACATATATATATTTTTATAAATCGTCGACTTTTTACATTTATAAGAATTGTAAATAGGTTTTTGAGCTTTTTTCCAATTATGCTGTATAAGTGTATACACTAATATTATATTATATTAAAATAAGATAAGATTTTAAATACGTGTAAAATAGGCATGAAATGATCACTGAATCAATAGTTTTAAAAATATACTTAAATCGTATTAATTTAAAATAATGAATAATGTATGTTTTATGCTTTTTTTCCTATTGTTCTGTATGTATTGAAGTGAAGAAATATTATAAATACTATCAGGAAAAATAATTAGTAAAAAATAGTCAACGATCATTAGATCAGTACCTATAAAAATAGACTAAAGACGTATTGTATATACTAATATTAAAATAAGATAACATTGTAAATACTCACAAAAAAATAACGTGTAAAATAGGCAATGATCACTGAATCAGTACCTATCAAAATAAACTTAAAATGTAATTATGAAATGTGAAAATAATTTTAATGTTTTTTTTTCCTATTGTGTTGCAATGTGTTGAAGTAAAAAAATATTATAAATACTATTAGAAAAAATAATAAGTAACGATCACTCAATGATAACTAGATAACTCAATGATCACTCAACGATCACTAGATCAGTATTTATCAAAAATAGACTAAAGAAGTTTTGTATATACTATAATATTAATATTGTATATACTACAATATTAAAATAAGATAAGACTGTAAATACTATCAGAAAAAACTAATCGACATCCTTAGTACATTTATAATAGAGTAATCAAAATAGACCAGGGAGGTATTGTTAGCTTTTGTAAAGAAATCGAATAACAAAATTTTCCGCGAAATAGTGCAAAATTCGTTCAATCGACGACGCAAAACAGAGCGACAATACTTACGGTGCAGTTCGTTCGCGGAAATGCAACACGCGACAAATCGCCGACGAAAACAACAACAACCGAGGAAAACTGCCGACCTTTCACTGTCAGATTGTCTACACAGAGACAATCAATTGGCACTCGATTGAAAGAGAACGACGAGCCAACGAATTCGAGTTTTGACGTGGTCGCGAGTTTTCGACTAGTCGCAATCCGATAGTGGGATCCACTGTGCGGCGCGGCAAGACTCAACACGTGCGTCGCCGGCGCCTGCACGCGGCGCACTGACGCCACACTCGCGGGATGCATCAATGGACAGATACGCGCTACGCGACCGACCGTACACTACGTTCGAATCTAATGTGTTCACTTTATTTTATTTTCTTATACACTAGTGTTATGCCCGTTGACTTACTAGCCGTCATTTTAATTTCAACTTTAATTGAAAAAACTTTTTTTACAATTCAATTTTAATTTTTGCGATGATTTTTATCAGTTTTTTTCATCATACATGAAATACTGCCATACAGGTCACCCTAAATTGACACTACGCCTAACTGCATACATATCCATAGCACGTTATTCACAGAGATGTACATACATATATAGTGCTAAAAAAAAAAAACACAAATAAAAAAAATGTTTTGTTAAAACTAGTGCAACGTATGCCGCCGGTTAACTGCAATCGGATTAGGCCGAGTAGCATTCCAGAGACTTTGCGACCGTTATAATTGGTTTCGAGGATTATCTTCAGACTAAGTGCAAGTCGGCTAAACAATGGATGGACTTAGCGGTCGACAGCGGCACCCAGCCACTTCCCACTAGAATTCTTAGGACTGACAACGCGAAAGCGTGGGACTGCATGTCTGGTACGTGACCATAACTAGTCACTGGAGCCTGAGGGGGCCGTGTATTGTTCAAAGGTTTTAAATGCATTGTTAAAGGTTTGCCGAACAATGGATAGCATTGTGACTATCCTACCTCTAACCATAACAATAGGTAAACAAATGTGCCGAGGAAGATGCCCTTAGTGACCTGTCCTTTATAAGGAGGTACTTAGACCATATCAAGACATTCTGGACGGAGCATTGGCAGTGCGTGTATCTCCTTAATCACCAATAAATGTTGTGAAACGATTTTGGCCTTTTACTTGGATCCTCCACCCATCCATAGGCAACACTAGCCTCATATAAAAAACTAGACAATATATAAAAAATACATGTATATAAAAAAACCTAATTGAGAAATCACCAATTCTCTCCGTAAATTCTGATCATGAGTATAGCAAAGTGCTCAATCTGCCATAGCGAGAGGGGGCGAAAAGGGAAATAAACGATCAGAACAGTGTGGACAAATGGGACAGTATGGACGATAGACGTCACCGTGAACGAAGATGCAATATTTTCAAACGTGTCTATTACGTGATTATTTTTCACCATCGTAATGGCGGACGTCATTTCCACTTACATATATTGATGACCAAACCGAGCAAAATGGCAAAGTTTGAAAACGATCGGATAAGAACCCAAACTCGAGTGCTCATTCAACACGCTTCCATCGCATCCCACACAATTTTCTAATTTCATCCACCCATCTCCCCTGTGGCCTCCCGAGCACTTCTTTCGTCCATTCTTCTAACTTGTATGTACGTGACCACCCATAACCATTTCAATACATTAAATATGACTCAAATTTTTAAAGAATGCCTTCGATTTCTTTTTTTTTTTCATTTTTCATCCACTATATATTTGTACATAAATCTGTCAAATTTCCTGGCGACGCTCTCCAGATATATTTGAACGCACTTTTCAGACAATAAAGCAAATTTCTCGCTATAAATCGTATCGGTTATCATCCGCGACATGGTCAGTGTCGTCACTAGGAGGGAGGAGGGGGGGGGGTAGGGGTCAGTAGTGTGTACATACAGACGAGTATAGTCGGTTTCATGCGATATTGTTGTGTGCGGTTGTGATGTAGTGTAGGGGTGAGTTTGTGCGTGCGCGGCCCTGCGATTATCCGGCCCGCGTGGGCGGCTACCACCGGCCACACATTAACGCACGACACAAGCGAAAGCGACACCACACCACCCCCAAAAGCCCATAAAAACCACCCCCAATCCACCCTCTACGGTGACCGTATCCAAAAAGATCAAATTCGGTCACAATCCGTCGCAAAATGACGACTCTCGGTCATTTGATACTGACTCTTGGTCAGCAATTAAAATCTTGCAATTGACTTTTGACCTACTTATACATTTCTTAACATTTTGCATAATTGTAAATAGGTTTTTGAGCTCTTTTTACTATTATGTTGTACATTAACATTAGAATAATATAACACTATGATTAATAACAAAATAATATTAAAATTGTAAAATAGAAAATGATCAGTAGATCAGTAGCTATTAAATGTATTATATTAGGTCTATTCCTAAGTTGAAGTACGAAAGTCGCAACCAATTAGAACGGTTGAGTTGATCAGTTAACAACTTTTTAAGAATTTGTTTTGTCATATTTATTTACTTTTCTTTTCTTCTATTTATTTTACTTGCATTTCAAGTACCCTTTCTTAGTCGTTTTAGCACACTCGTCACTTTGGAGCAATTTGATAGACGAGTGTGCTTGATTAATTGATGTCTTATAAAAATAAAATAAAATATGAGATGTATTGTGAACATAATTTAGTAATAATAAAAAGCATTTAAAAACAAAAATCAAATATTTTACATAAATTCTTTAAAAATTATTTAAAAAGTCAGCTAGAAATAATATAAGATATAACTCGGTGGTTAGTATGCATTTTAATTGACCGAGAGGTCCCGGGTTCGAGCCCTGGTTAGATGTTGAGGGAAAAGAATCACACGTTGTATGATTTGAAGTATTTATGCGATATATGTGACCCCAAGTCGATTTGTTTCTTATCAGAGTTTGCCAGTTTAACTGTTTTAGTTGTTGGAACAGTTGGTCATAAATTGGTTACCTACCTGCTGTTCGTCAATACTGTTTAATCTAATATATAATTACGAAAGAGACTTTGTATGTATGTAAGTATTTTTGGTTGGGAACTGTTGGGAAAGTTTCTATGACGACGATTCGATTTTTTTTCTTTCGATTCAATTAAATTTAATAAAAAAACAATTGAATATTTACTATTAGATTCGCCATGTTTAAGCTGTTTATATTACAAATACTGAGCGAAGCCGGGTAAAACAACTAGTTGTAAATAAATAAAAAAATATCAATGAATCAAAATTCAGTACTTAATAAAAATAAAAATGTAAGTAATTTGAAATTGTTTTTAAGTAAGTGGATAAAATTTAGGATAATTACGATACGAACGATTATCGCCTCTGTAATCATTAAACATAATGCACATTTCAAGCAATACGACATTCGAGCGATTGATTTCGAGCAATTTAACTAAAAACCATCCACAAGATATATTTTTTAATGGTAACGTTTTAAAAATTGCAATTAATTAACGAGGCTAATTATTAAAATGATAAATAACTTCAGTAACAAAGTTTTGTCTGTTGATATTTCAACAGATGGCTTTGATGCGTGTATTTTACAAGCCTCATGTCAGGTTGCTTTCGATTTTTTGTCTGACAAAATTTGCGTTTTTATACACACGCTTCCGATCGTTTTCAAAATTTGCCATTTTGCTCGGTTTGGTCATCAATATATGTGGAAATCAAATCCGCCAGTACGATGGTGAAAAATAATCGTAACAGACACGTTTGAAAAATACTACAATATTATTCTTCTTGACGTCTATTGGTAAGTTGGCGTATTTATCTGCCTCTGATTTTAATTGTTTAAACGCCTATAACTTTTTCATTTTCACACTATATCTTATAAAATTTGCATTATAGGCTCTCATTATCTCTCATATAAATTTTTTGCCTCACTCGTACGTAATAAAAAGTTAAAACTTAAAAATAAGTGTGAAAAAAGTCACCTGTACAATTGTTTAATTGGGTTATTTATTTATTTTTTTACAATTTCGCCATAGTGACATTACAGATTAACTCCAGGTCGTCACCATGGCTAATTTATTATAAGACATTGAAAACTCATAATTAACGAGACATCTAAATACATAATTATTACATACATACATACACATGTAAATCGAAACAATACCTGACATCTATGGTCAGACATTACAAACATCGTATAAATACGATTAATAACATTTTTCATGTTAAACAATACGAATTTTTACATTCGATAAACAACCACAGAGACATCTATGGTGAGAAATCTGGCGAAACCTAAGATATAACAATAACTTAAGGTTTGCACCATAAAATTGGGAAGGAAAAGCCAATTTTACAGGAACCGTTTCAATGGAATTCTGATAAGAAACGATCGACCAAGGTCTGGCCAACAACGAGACTCTTAGTGGGAATCGAACCCGTGACATCAAACACGAAATAATTCAATACTCACCACTAGACCACGCTGCTGGTTTAAATTAAATAAATTAAAATTAAATTATTAGTTGTGAAGGGGCGGTAGAAAGCCCCGCGTTTGGATATCTAGCCGTCATCGCTTCGATCCGTTTAATTTTCGCGACGAATCATCAGCTAGGTCTTCTGTAGTTCTACGTTAAAACACTTGGGGCCTTTGGTCGGAGGTTGCAGTGTGCCGCTTTCGAGTGTGGACAGAGTACGTCCCCGCATGGGGTAGAGCCCGGGAGCCGGAGGGGTCTGATGGGTTTGTCGGGCGAGGGGGAGGGTGCGGAGGTGGAGGGTCGAGCCCTGAGGAGGTTTGAGAACACTGCGACGCTATATTATTACTATTATTATTATTATTATCATCATCGATATCATTATTACTATCTGCGTAAAATGTTACGTAATAATAAAGATTAATGGGGAGTCTATGAAATATTTTACGTCGTTATTTACACTCGAGGCTATACTTTTATTTTTAATAGACTTTCAAGACTAGGCGCCAGTATGATTATATAATAATAATTAATTAATTGACAATATTCTGACTATTGTGATTGAAATATAGAAGAAAAAAAGAATTATAGATTATGAATTGGATTATTAAAATTGCTGCAAGTTTTCTATCAATTGGTTGCATTTCAAAATAATATGTAACTAGTGTTGTGCCAGATGAAATATCATCGCATGGGCTATGGCATATTAAGCTATTAATATAAAAAAAATTAAAAGAAATGTGTCGGTCCCGTGTTCAATCAGCACGCGGTGAAACTTTCCAAATACCTTTTAAATATATTTAATTTAATATTTATATTTAATTAATTAATATGAAAAAAAAAATATTTAAAAAAATTAATAATTTAATTAATTAATTAAATTTTCAATAGAAACATTAGCAAAAAACAGTATATTATATATAGAAGTTTTTTCTTGATCTGTTATTATGTTCGTACGTTTTGTTGGCATTTTTTAAATGTATCGAATCGAAATGACTGTTATAATAGTATAATATTTTCAATTTGAAGAAGAATATATATATATATATATATATATATATATATATATATATATATATATATATATATATATATATATATTATATATATATATATATATATATATATATATATATATATATATATATATATATACATATATGATAGTTGCTTCAAATTGAAAATAAAATACACAATAATTGAACACTCATTTTAAATTATATTGTTTTGGGTAAAAAATTAACAAAAACATTTCATCTTGTTTTATTTAATATGTAAAATAATCAAACGATAATTTAAATAAAAATTTTAATAAAAAATGTAAAATAATTCGATTATTTTAAGAGTTCGACAAAAAATTTCAATCAAACCAAACTAAACACATTACAATATCGCAATAAACGACAGACCGAACGTTAAAAAAGAATTATTATTAAAAATAACATTATATAACAAAAATTTACACGGCGAAAGCAAAATTGTTCGAGAGAGCCGACGCACGCCTCGCGGCTCACGTGTCTCGACAGGGCTGCGCCCCTTTCCGACCCATTTCGGGGCTTCCCTGGGGTGGAGAAGGTCCGGGGCCGGGGGGTGGAGGGTGGGGGGTGCGGGGGGGCTCGGAGGGACCCAAGGGGGGGAGGGTCTGCCAAAGGGGGTCGTAGAGGGCGAGAGGGGGAGGGAGGGGAGGGGGGGGCGAGGGGTTGAGGGGCTCGACTGGAGCCCCGAGCCCCCATTACTGTCTGTGCCTATCCGCACGCGTGCTTATCTGCCTCGGCTCGTGTGGCCCCCCACACACACAACTTCGCGGGGCCTCCTCTCTCTCTCGCCAACTTTGACTTACAAAACTGCCGAAAACCGCCCCATAAAACATTGTATCAAAAACACGCCATAGATGAGAGAGAGAACCGGCCCTGCTTCGGCCCGCCGCTTAATGTGATCGCGCGGACAAAAGATCCGTGGGAAATAGCCCGCGATCACATTAAGCGGCGGCGATCACACTACCCCCCCCCCCGGTGACGATGATGCATGGGACGTTTGTGCTCGGATCGGTTAGTGTCCCTTCCTCTCACCCTGCCATTTCGACGTTTAAAAATGTATAATTCAATAATTAGTGGCAAACTGAGTATAGTACGTTCGAATCGAATGTACAATTTTTATAATTATTTATTTATTTATTTTTTACATATATACCTGGAAGGCTTTATAGGTAACCCCAATGCGCCTTTCTGGCCGATTAAAAAAGCTACATACATATTTACACATGTTGTTTTCATTTTGTAATTTTATTATTTTGCATAATGTATGTTGGTTTAATCTTTATTTATATATGTATGCTATTTTTTATTTATATATATATATATATATATATATATATATATATATATATATATATATATATATATATATATATATATATATATATATATATATATATATATATATATATATATATATATATATATATATATATATATATATATATATATATATATATATATATATATATATATATATATATATATATATATATATATATATATATATATATATATATATATATATATATATATATATATATATATATATATATATATATATATATATATATATGAGTAATTTATCTTTATTTATGTGTATTTATGTGTTTATGTGTATATACATGTATGTATAATGTTTGTATGTTTATGGATGTATGTAATGTATGTATATGTGTATATGTATATGTATGTGTAGGTGTGTATGTATGTATTTGTATGTAGGAATAATTTTTAAACGAGCCGAGCCGTAATTGTGGTTGGTCAAACTGCTATGGATAAAGTGTGTGTGGTATGCATGGGAGAGACCGGATGCGTGTTGTTATGGTCACTTGTTGGAGAACGAGCCCGAAGACATCATGTACAATAAATAGTCTGACACTTAATCTGTGCGTTTCGCTTGGAATCCTTCACATCCGGATCCTATATGTATATATGTGTATTTTTATATTTATGAATGTATGTATGTGTATTTGTGTATACGTGTAAGAATTTGTGTATATATGGATGGTGTACATATATGTTTATATAATTGTCTTTGGCCCGGAAGGTGCATTGGGTTTACCTGTTAGGCCTTCTTGGTGTAAATAAAATAAAAAATAAAAAAAACATTGCAGCATTTTTTTTATTTTTTATTTTACCAGTCACTGAATCACAAGACACTGAAAAATTCGCAAATTAACGAGACATCTATGAATTGTACATAAATTTTATTGTACATTAATCAATCTCAAATAGTGGTGACATAGTAGGTAGGAAGGATATTTACCCAATTTAATTTTATAGAGAAAATTGACAAACTCTGATAGGAAACGATCGACCTGGAGACACAAATATTCAGGTCTGACCAGCAGCACTACAGATATACTAAGAAAAATTCTTTTCAATCGAGGTCAGCTTATGGGATCGAATATGTATATATGTAAGTACAATGCAACACTCCCTACCCCCCGTAGTGTGAGTGCTAAATATATTTTTGTAAAACTATTAAAAATTAAAGCGTCGTTAGTAAAATTGTTAAAAGAAAGCGCATTTTTTATACTAAAATATTATAAACTAGTTGTTTTACCCGGTTTCGCTCAGTATTTGTAATATAAACATGGCGAATCTAATAGTAAACATTCGTTTGTTTTTTTATTACATTTATTTGAATCGAAAAAAATATATATCGAATCGTCGTCATAGAATCTTTGTTTTGTTTTTGAAGTTCCCAACCAAAAATACTAACATACAAACTTACAAAGTCTCTTTCGAAATTATATTTTAGATAAATTAAAAAAGTTATTCCATATTATAAATACCTACATATATGTATAGCCCCATCGTAAAATTTGGTGGTATATCTATAGTGCTGCTGGTCAGACCTGAATATTTGTGACTCCAGGTCGATCGTTTCCTATCAGAGTTTGCCAATTTTCTCTGATTCCATTGTTGAAACGGTTCCCGATTAAAATTGGCTCAATATCCTTCCTACCTACTATGTCACCACTATTTGAGATTGATTAATGTACAATAAAATGTGTGTACAATTCATAGATGTCTCGTTAATTTGCGAGTTTTTCAGTGTCTCGTAATTCAGCGACTTGTGTAATAAAAAATGCTGAAATGTTTGTAATTGGCCAGGAAGGCGCATTGGGGTTACCTGTAAGGCCTTCCTGGTATATCATATATATAAAGACGGTAATCTGTGTGTGTGTGTGTGTGTCCTAACTCTCGCCGAACATAATGAATGAATCGATAAAAAACGATAAATTCATTTTTCGTCGAGTCGACTTTGCCGCGACTCGAACCACTCATCTCAAATAGCCTGAATATAGGTCTAAATTGAGCTAATGGTCACGAAAATCACGCCAAATCCAATTCTTCATTTCGCCTTTTTTTTTAAACATTAATTGAAATATTCCTTCTCGCCATATAAAAATTCGTAATTTTAATAATTTCATTTAGCGAGGTTTTGAACCATTTTTTTTAATTAAATTTAAATTTAAATTATTTATATTTTGACGATATTCGAGAAAAAAATTGATTTCATTCACCGCGGGCGCCGGGAATCGAACCACGGACCCTCCGATCCAAACGCGATGTGCTCACGAGCCCGCGCCGCACGCCATATCCTCGCCCAGAATACGTGTTGTAAATACACATCATATGTATATGCACGTAATTTGTTATGTGTAATAATAATATTCAACGTTACGAGGTCAATGACCGTTTGTGAATAATCGGAAAATATTACATTTTGTTAACTATAATTAACATTTTGTTAACGTTTACTTTAAGAATTTAAAATTATTTCAAATAAAGAATTGAAAACTATCTATGAGAATCTACGAAAATAACGGTTCCGGTTCCGGATTTTTTTTTTAGTTTATACGAGTGTATAATAATTTTATACCCATGCGATGATATTTCATCGGGCTATTCACTAGTATATAATATATGTAAAAAATAAATAAATATGTAGGTACATTACATACATATATTTATAAATTGAAAGTTCATATTCTTCGAATGGACTATACAGAAGATAATACTGCTTGTTGAATGAAAGTTACAGACAGCGTAATAAAAAGTAAGTATATTTAAATAAATTAAATTTCTCGATTTCGCAACATCCTAACCGCGGCTCGCTAACAACTTTGGAACACTTTGAGCGCGAAAATGGGTGCATCTCACTCGATGTCGAATCCGATAGGCGCGTCAGATTCGCGGAGGCAAGGCCGCTCGCTATTACTATTGCAGATCATGTCGCGATAAATACGTAATGTGTTTACAGCCATATGCTACGGCTAGAGCGAACGTACTATGGTGCTGGGCGAGCCCACGCGTACAGCCGAACCTACGTGTCCTTTTGCGCCCCTTTCCCACCCCACACCCCCATCACCGAACGGGAGGGATCCGGGGGGTGGCGCTAATGTCGAGGGGGGGCTTTGTGGAGGGCCGAGGGTTTGGGGGCTGAGCCCCAAGGCCCGCGGGGGCGGCCGCCCCACCCGCCCAGACGGCTCCGGGGGCGCCGCCGCCGAAATGAGTAAAGCTCCTACGGATCCGGCCCCAACTTTCGTCCAATAAAGAAATGGGGCCGTCGGAAAAAAATACCCGGAGAGGAAGGAGAAGACACACACACACACGCACACGTATATAAATATATAGGTGAGGGTATATACTGAGGGGAAAAATTGGGGAAAAGAGGAGGAGGAGGGACGGGAAGCCGCAGGCTCGCAGGCGAAACAATAACATCGGTGCCTAGAGAGGACCCCGAGGCGCCCTGGAGCCGCCGCCTATTCCTCTTTGTCTCAGGCGCCAAACAGGCAATGGCGCATCAATAAGCGAACTTCGCAAGCATTAACAACGGTCAGAAAAACCTCCATCTCCTCCGTGGCGATTAAGGCTGTTTGCACACACTTTTAGGCACACACATATGTACATACAAATATCTCCACGATGCAAGTAAACATGGAATCGAATATGATGAAGTTGTGACGTTCTTGTCACGTTCACCTGCAGCATTAACTTTATTACTTGAATATATGCCGTTAAGTTTATAGGTCCGCGCGCCATTCACTTGCGTCGTGTTTCATTGACGGCTTCCCAAAATTGATCGAATTTGCGTGACGGCTTATGTTTCGCCGTTTATTTCATCACGATTTGAAATGGCGTGTTTTTAATTTATCGGTAATTTATTCAGTAATTGTGGAGTATTTTCAAACGTGTCTATTACGATTATTTTTCACCATCGTACTGGCGGATTTGATTTCCACATATATTGATGACCAAACTGAGCAAAATGGCAAAGTTTGAAAACGATCGGATAAGAAGCCAAATTTCGTCAGTTGAAAAAATCGAAAGCGAGCTAAGAAGAGGATAGTAAAAATAACCAAATTGTCAGTAAATACTTCGAAATTATCAGTTATTCTTCTAAATGATCAGTAGTCATATACTCAGTTATTAAAGTAAATGATCAGATAATAAAATGAAACGGTCGATAATTATTATTAGATGAGAAAGATAAAATTTGACAACAATAAATACCGACCCTAACAACCTAATCTTAAATGAATAGGACCAACCCTAACTTTACCTAACCTAACCTAACCCTTAAATAAATAAGTGTTGGCTAATGTACTGATCGTTTATTATATTTTACTGATTATTTATTATAAGTTACTGTTCAAGTTTATAGTTAATGACTGATAAATTTTTAATATTTTTACTGGCCACTTTTGGAATTATAAACTGACCAAATAATTTGTTGCCATTTGAAATTATTACTAAAAAACTTCGTCACACGACCAAATCGTTTGTGAACTAAGTAGAGGTTAGTAAAAAACCACTGGGCATGGTTTGGATAACATTTTTTTGTACACACATACCTCGCAAGTTTAATTACAAAATATGTGCATTTACAAAATATGAACAGTGTGGACAAATGCGGTAAATAGACGTCACCGAGAATGAATTATCATAAAAAAATACTCCATTAGGAGTATTTTCAAACGTGTCTACGATTATTACAAACCTCCTTTACATTTCATTTACGATTACAATTCAGGAAAAAATTTGCCTCTTATCCGATTGTTTCCATACTTTGCCATTTTGGTCATCAATATAAGTAAATGGATCCTCCGCCATTACGATAGAGATAAAATATCGTTTAAGACGCGTGTGAAGTTTGCAAATTTGAAATCTGGGTGACGTCTATGTAGTCTTTAGTTTTATACATAGATGGCGGTAGTAAAATAAAATTATTGGTATTTTTATTCAAAATAATAATTTATATATTTTAATATTACATACAAAACTAAAAAAGAGGTTTGTTTCTAAAAAACTTTTTTTTTACAAGGCTATTTTTTTCACCATCGTAATGATGGATTTGGTTTCCACATATATTGATGACCAAACCGAGCAAAATGGCAAAGTTTGAAAACGATCGGAAGAATGTGGAAAAGAACCCAAAGAAAAAATCGAAAGTGAAGTAAGAAGAGGCCAGTAATAAAAAAACGATTGAAATTTCCATCGTTGACCACACCGCGCAAAAAAGCAAAGTTTCAAAACGATCGGAAGTCTATAGGTACACATAGGAATTTGAGCTCAATCGTTCGCGAAGTGAAACATAAAAGAGCCTTGTAATAAAAAATCGTCATCGGCCAACTGAGCCGAACTTTTGCCCGCTTCCACTTCGTCATCTGCAGCGATGAATGGCATGCGAAGGGTTAACGGGGACGCCTTGTAAAGTAGGCGTGCAGATTAATTAAAACAAATTGCAGCAAATATGCAACGGTGAGCTGAGAGCAGCTCGGGGCCTGAAACGTGAATCGACAAGATCCAAGTAGTGGAAATCGTTTGAGAAATTACGACGTGCGTGTTGATTTTGCACAGCGACTTAGTCGAACTAACTGTTAATGAGAAGAACATTTTGCAAAAAAAAAAAAAATAGCGTTCGCGTAACACCATATTGCATATTCGTAACACCATATTGCGATGATGGTCCAAACTATCTACCGTAGAATGACCGGCACGACATTACGCAAATTGTTCACAATTCGAACAACAAGAAAGATAACCTTAAGCTGAACAAGAAGTAATCATAACTTTCACACAGAATATTTACACACCTTGCATCCACAGATTCCTCAAATATAATAAAGCAGAATGTGTAATATAATACCAAATTTACACAATTATGCATCATTTAATAATACAATTGCACGGATACGCCGTCTTTACGATAGTATGGATGATTGGCCTGATCTATTTGCCAACTCTCTCAGTACTTATAGGGCTAAGATGAAGAATCAAATCTGTGGTTGATTTGCTTCTTCACCTTTAATTTTCATTCATTGTTTGCTTATGCTTTTGTATTTTTTTTTTGTTTTATTTATATTACCATGTGGTGCTCACATTAATTGAAATCTAAATATTTTCTTTTATATTTTTTGTTTCACTCTACTGTGTTTTCTTTTTATATTTTTATTATGTATGTGTGCCATTAAAAATAAAAATAAATGATACCTATATACATATATAGGTATTACAATAATACAGATGTTATACTGGTGTCCAGTCAAAATCGCTCGGTACATAAGCGCTCCGACATAACCACCCCGACATTACCGCGCGCCAACAAAACCACCCCAGCAAAAAGCGGTCGGCGACAAAACCGCGCCAGAATCAATGAAAAATTTAAAATGTTAATTTTGATTTGATTAATATAACTGAAGCATAATCGTGATTTTCCGCTTTCAACCTTGACTTAAGTATGGCATTGCGACGCATACTCTTGTATCATACAAACTGTGCAACAGAAAAAAAAATTCCACTGCACGCCACTGATATATATGTACATGCATTTACCATTTACTATTTTTCTCAAGCTCTTACATAAAAATTGTATTGTAGAAATATAACACACTAGTTGTAATTTTTACGCCGCGTATTAATGTCGGGGCGGTTATGTTGGGGCGCTTTTGTCTGTCGCGCAAAAGTTGGTGTGCTGTTATATTATACTAGGGTTGCATTAGTACAGATGATGATGTAAAAGTAAGGATAAAATTATCGAACAATGCCGAATTTTCATTTGGTCAAATAGTTGAGGGGTTGAATATGTAAGGATGATTAAATATAAATATAGAGGGAAAATAAGTTGATGTGATTTCTCACAGATTAAAAGGAATTATTAAAATTTCATTAAAGTTATTTTATAACTATTTCACCATTCAAAACATTTTCAATGTCTGGGTGAGTATTGTACGTATGTATGTATATATTCTTAGTATTCCTTAGGTGATTCTCCATTACCTTCTGGAGAGGAGAATATGAAAAGTGGGAAGTAATAATGAAACACCACCTATAATATCTAGAGGTAGACTATGACAGTGCGCTTTCGACTATAAATCAAGAAAAGGGTCTTATTCCAGTTCGGAACTAACAATATATTTGTTCGTCATTTAAAATATTAACTAAGTAACTTCATGTAACATAACATGTAATTTAATATGACTTACATATCTTATAAAAAAATAAAAATAATAATAAGTATCATAGTTTTTAATACGATTCAAAAATTATATTTTTACAAATATAATACAACCAGCAATAGTAGCGTATAACGTTTGCAACTGAGTGGTCACGGGATCAATACCGACCTTGTGCTGCTGGCCAGACCTTGGATATATGACTCCAGTTTGGTGGTTTTCTATCAGAATTCGCCAACTTTCGTTGAAACGGTTCCAAAAAAATTACAACCCTGTCCTATTTCTGGCAGAATTTAAATTTATTTAAATTAATTTAAATTTATCCATAGATCTCTCTATGATGGTCTCTACATTACTCTATAAATTGTTTATCGATGTTTATATAATAATTGGCCAGAAAGGCGCATTGGGGCTTACCCGTTAGGCCTTCCTGGTATATATGTATAAAATAAAATGAGAAGTTATTAATTTAATAAAAAAATAAATAAAATCAACAACTTGTTGCCGAATGGGATCCGTCCTAAGATGCACTCGACTATATAAATTTGACCAACAGTAAAATTGAATGGATTTAAAAATATTCAAAATTGAAAGTACCAAAACAAAAACCTTATAGACAAGTTTGAAACGTAATTAATAATAACGTTTTTGCGTTGTACTTACGTTGAAAATACACACATACATACACACTCACACCCAACCCAACCAAACCGGGAGCTTTCGACTCAGGTGTGGGGTAGTTTGTACCCGGTGAAATGTGTGCCGGCGTGCAGGGTTGTCCAACCGAGGGGGGGGGGACGGTGAGGGGCGAGACGGGGAGGGGTCTAAATGGGGGGGGAGGAGACGAAAGAGAAGGGAAGGAGGCAGTGGTGAGACCGGCTTCCGCCTAATGTTACTGAGGGGGTGGAGGAGGGAGGGGGGTTGGGGTCTCGGAGACCCCGAGTGTGTCCCCATTAGGGTGTGTTGTGCCCGCGGTCGGTCGACTGTAACGGCAGACCTTCCCAAAATTATATTTTCAGGAGTGTCCTCTCTCCGAGCCATATTTCATGGGAGACCTTTAGCGGCCGAGGGGGGGGGGGGGGACAAGGGGGAGGAATCGGGTGGCGGTTTAGGGGACGGTGTCCGGACACGTTCACTCTCCCCCCCCCCCGTTTCGCTGACCACGTGGGAAATGGTAAATACTTTTTTGAGTTTCCCGTCAGCGTTATTGTTCCACATTCATATATGCACATTTCTTTAAAAACGATATTGACCTTCAATCGCCGATGATGAAAAATTAACACGTTTGATTCCGGACGTATCGGCGCAAGCGCGCAGCGTCAAATCCGGTGAAGCGTTTTTTCGTCAAATTTACAAATTTTCATATATGTAGTTTCGCTTGTACAACGTTAAGTGTTCCCTTCAATAAATTCCTCGGATCGCTTTGAAACTTTGCCATTTTTGGGTTCGGGGGGCCAAACAGGTTTGGCCCCCCCGATAAAGATTTCAATTATATCCGCTTATATGATAGTGAAATATAAACGTAATAAACATGTTTAAAAATTCAAAAACTCCCGAGACGATGATAGCTCCTGACTATGTTCGGATCATTGCCTATGTGTGTTTGACTTTCCACCCCCCACTCGTTTTTTTCATATTTTAATTGTTTAAACGCCTATAACTTTTTCACACTATATCTCATAAATTTTGCATTATCAGTATCATTATTTATCGTATATAAAATATATACTTCACTAATAAATTATATAATGAATGATTAAAATATGTTTTAAAAAATTGAAATGGCCAATGCGGTGTTCATTCTTTGGCCAAGGTATTCTCACGGCTTGTTTGACGTCTTTCTTTTCAATCTCATCTATATATCTTTGTTTTCAACTCGTTGGATTGATTTTGGACTTAGAGCGTCTCTTCGAAATTGCGATATTTTACGAACCTTTTATCATACTAGATTTTATAAGCCATTTTCATCCCACATCGTTTTTGTCATCATGAAATAGTGAAATAGAAAATAGAAAGTGAATCCACACATTTTGTAACAAAGCTTACTAAGTATGTACAAAAGAAAATGCTATCCAAACCAGGCCCAGATATTAGTTTCTGTATAACAATACAGACGACTGTCAAACGAAATCGATGAAACATCATCAATTTCGTTTGACAGTCGTCAACGCATACAAACATTTCAAATTTGTAAATCGATCTTTTTCTACAGGTTCTGATTGCTTTAAACAGATTCAATTTTCTCCAGTGTATTATATGCTGCGTTTACTCCGAAATTATTTTTAGTATTTAGTTTTAGGAAGTGAAAAAAAAAAGTTTTATAAAAACAAGGTTTATGTTAGTTTTGTATATAAAAATATTATTTTTCCACTAATTTAGAACAATCTCTATTTAAGTCGTATCATGTTTAATTTGGGTCAGTGTAATATCAACTACATATATAGTTGTATGTATGTTTTCATATATGCGTATGACTACGTTTCAAACAAAATTAGCACATTTTAGCATTCGTTTAAAATATCCAAAGTATAAAATATCCTGGCAATATTTGAGGTAGAATTTTCGGCAGAAGAATAGCAGCATCAATAACTGCAGTCCAGTGGTCGGAAATCTACGGTACGTGTGCCATAATAATGGTATAAGAGAAAATTTCAAGAAGCACGACTCAAATAGCATATCATTACTATTTACTTTAACTTTACAAAAATCTATATACATATATAAAAATAAGAGATATAAAAATTACCGGTCTCCGTGAAGAGACAGAATGTTAAATTACAGAAAACGCAAATATCGGAAGGCAAAGATCGAAAATCGAAAGATCTTAAGTCGAAAGATCAAAAAAAAAAAAAATGGTGCATGGTAAACGGTACATACTCACTTAATTTGCGCGAGCAGGATACAACAGGAACAAGAGGAACAGGCTTTTCCTCCCGTATTAATGTGCGCGCGCAGAATACGGGAGGAAAAGCATGTTCCTCTTGTTCCTGTTGTATTCTGCTCGCGCAAATTAAGTGAGTATGTACGTGAGTATGTACCGTTTACCATGCACCATTTTTTTTTGATCTTTCGACTTAAGATCTTTCGATTTTCGATATTTGCCTTCCGAAAATCGTTTTCTGTAATTTAAAAAATGTTTTCTGTAATTTAACATTCTGTCACGTAGACCCAAAAATTACCACTAACACGAAAACCAAGTGAAATGCAAAGGAGGTATGTAATGAATGTCTGTCTGTCTGTGTGTCTCGAATAGGCTCCTAAACCACTGAACCGATTACGATGGAACTTTCAGGATTTATTGTATGCATTTCCGGGAAGATTACTGTGAAATAAAAACGGGAAAAAACGGGAACGGAAATGGAAGAAACGGGAATGAGTGTCATTGCAACGAAATAATTTCAAATGTGTTCGCTGCCTGCGTTTTTCCGACAAATGGGAACGGGAACAAGAACGGGAACGGGAACGGGAATTGCATGCGTTATTTTGGCATTGCAACGCATGCCGGGCTCAACTAGTTAATTATAAATAATTCAATTGAAATAAATTAGTGAAAGAAAAGATACTTATTTTCAATGAAAATTGGCTTCCTAAAATGCTAATAAACACGACTTGGAACATTCAATTGTCAAAAATTAGTAATAAAATATCCGATCCCGATCCAAAAAATCAATATATTATGTAAGGATAAGATATACAGAATACATGTATAGTGGGTACATACTATAATACAAATGTATATACATATGTAGGTATGTGTATGTAAAATTGTAACCTCCAAAAATGAAATAATTCAATTTACAAAAATTCACCGTAAGATATTTCGGCGCGGTTGTTTGTATTTTTATTATTATTTTTCGACGCCGTCCGCCATTTTGAATAATATTGTGTAATGTAAATATAAGCGGTCAAATTTTTCGGCCATGTCCGTCAAAGCGGGTAGGTAGATGGCGGGCTACGCGAGCGCGAACGCCGGTAATTATAAGCGCATAAATTACGTCGTTATTTCGTAATTAATCCGAGATATATCGCCGCGTTTTTGGGCATCGGCCATTTTGCGACGCGGCCCTGCCGTTTTTGGCCGTAATCCGCTGCCGCTGCGGCCATAGCACGTACGCATCGGCGGCACAATACAAAATCGCACACTACACACTTCCAACATATACTATTCGATATCAACTCTGTTTACAGAGCGATCCCTTTCGAAATAAAATATAATATTGAAGGCGATCAGTGAAACAAGGCCCTGAATTGCTTTGTGACAAAAAACAAATTCAAACCGCAAACACACAGACATATGTACATATGTACAGCCAGCGGTTTGGCTTAGTGGTAGCGTATATATTTAGCACCACTGAGGTCAAAGGTTCGGGTCCTCGCCATCTGATGGTTAGATTTGGGGGTTTTGTGACTCCAAATCGATCGTTTCTCTATCAGAGTTTGCCAATTTTATCTGATCATTGCTGAAACGGTTCCGGAAAATTGGTATTAGATCTATACCTGTTGTCACAAAATCTGCCGGTGTAAAATTTGTAATAATTATACACAGTAATCTGAAATCTATAGATATCTCTATAATTTCGTATTTATTATATGTATAAAAATTGTACACAAAAAAAATCTAAAAATAATCCATAGATGTCTCTATGATTATTATTTCTGATTAATTGTTATATGCTATATATTCTGATTGTATATGTATTACTGTATTTCTGATTTCTGATTGTTTATGTATTCTGTATTTCGTTAAAGTACACCCGTCGCATTGGAGCAAATCTGTAATGACGAGTGTATATTGATTCGTAACAATAAAATAAAATAAAATATGTAGATCATCTCCCTTCAAAGTTTGCCAATTTAATTTGTCTCATTTGTCGAAACGGTTTTATGTATACATATGTCACAATGAAATAACATTTCAAGTGAAAATATATTTTCACTGACGTTTCAGTGAAATCATAAGCAGTTACATTTTCAGGGTTGGTTTTATTCATTTAGGATTAGAGTGTTAGGGTTGGTATTATTTAAGGGTTAGGATAGGTTAGGTTAAGTAAAGGTTGGCCCTATTAATTTAAGATTGGGTTGTTAGGGTTAAATTTATACGAGTTAAACGTTGTACATAAATTCATTGTTTGATACATTTTCACTGTTTGAATTGGTGAAAATATATTTTTTTATTAGTGAAAATATATTTT